>NC_056748.1:637802050-638169550 GCF_019279795.1 Protopterus annectens | reverse complement strand
TTCTTTGGCAGTCCTGCTGATGTCACTCACTGTGAAATAAAGCTTTGGGGAAAGAGTACTCCAGTAATCTTCGTGGTGCATTCTTTAATGGCATAGTGCTGTAGTGTAATAACTAGTTAGGTAGAGGTTCTAATCACAGGTGTGTGTGTGTGTGTGTGTGTGTGTGTGTGTGTGTGTGTGTGTGTGTGTCGTAATGTGCTGATGTATGTCATTCATGTCCTGTGTGGAGGTGGTTGTGAATGTGTAACAACTGGACCCAAAGTTGAGTGTGTTTGTAAATTTTCTTATATGCTACCCCTAACATAAATCACAATATCCACTGTGCAGGGATAACAGATGTGATATCAGAACATAGTCACGGGTTCGAAACCCAGGACTGGTAGGTGTGTGACACAAACAGGCTCACCTTTTACTCTCCCAACCCACCCTTACTTATCCTTGCCTCTGTCTGCCACTCTCACTCCCTCTCTGGTGGATGTGGAGACTTACACCTGCTTTGCTTAGGCAGCAGCATGTGTATTGTCAGTGATGCTCATGATCAGCTGATGGCCTCTGCACAGATTACAGCCCTCTTCTAGCTGATTGCATGTGGAACAGCTGTGGTAAAATTTCCATAGCCAATTGCATGGAAACACACTCCAATATCTAGGAACATCTTGTTGGTGTTGGGCTTTATCATTCACTGTGAGCAGGAACTAGAGCTGTTGTTTGGCAAACAGCATCACAGAACGATTGGGAACTTACCTCTGACAACATACACTGTGGAAACAGGCCACCACACAGGAGGGGGATGTGTCTATCCTGACTACAGACTGTAAGTGCTGCTATACTGCAATTGGGGTACTATTTGTTTAACAGGATGTGTGTGGATATGGCTGCCCTACATGTTTTAATACTTGTCATGTCAGTGCTATGTTTATGAGGAATCCCCATCTGTAGGGTCATCTGCAGAATGGCAGTGTGTGGTGCCTTATGTTCCTTATGTTACCCACAGAGCACCTATCTCTCAACTGCAGAAGGTAGTGTGAGGATTGCAGTCAGTAGATGATGACAGCCGGGAGAGTGACTGACATCATATCCCTCATAGGACATATGTTGCATCAAACCCTGTTATGACAGGAAATGTATGAGGTCATCACAGCGACATGTCAATATTGGGCCTGTGTTTGTGCCTCCAGCCACAACCCCTGTCAACCTTTGTACATATGTCATGCAGTAGGGCGTGCATATGTTCTGTACACCATATTCAGTGACAGCATATCTGATAAGCCAGTGAGATATCAGACTGCTACACATGTTATGTGTAGTAGGGGTTATATTTGAGGACATAGCTTGGGCATTCTGTGGTTGTGTGTACAGTACTGAGGTATGTGTAAATCTGGTAATTGTTGACAGTGTGTGTATAGTGCATATGTACCTTGGCCTGTGTAGATACTGTGGTAGATGTCATTGTTCTTGGTCCTATTATATCTGATGTTGCATGCTGCTCCACTGTATGTCACCCTATCAGATTACATGTTCGTATGGGTGAACACACACATGTCTCAAACCACAGAGAGCCATCGAGCCACTGCCCAGTATATGTAGGGTTGTTGTGTGAGTGGCTCATATGAGGATGGTGTACATCAGATAGTCCATATACTGTGATAGTATGCTAGCTTACCATATGTGGCTGTGGCTGTGTTCATACTGGTTGTGGTTATGCACTTTCACACAGGTGTCTGCTACTCTGTGATGCAACATGCCTGTAGAGACTATCTGTGCAGGTACATGTGTATTCCCACATAGGAGATGTAGTCCAGTGTTGAGTCAGTCTGCCTGTAGCCTGCACTGTACTTTGTTACATGCCTAGCAGCTTACTGTACTTCTCCAGTGAGATGTCATGTCCAGATACTTGCCAAATGTACTGCTGCCTGGCCACCATGACAGTCATGTATGTCAGACAAAGCAGTGGGATGCTGCTCAGATGTATGTCAGTAACTAGTGGATAGTATGTGGCCATGGCACCTCTGTATCAGAGGTTATTATGTGTCAGGACAGACAGGGGTGTATGAATGCATAACCTATGGGGGCAAATGTATACCAGTATGTATGTGTTATACCCATCTACATGGTTGGTAACATCCACATCGACAGGCCTGGTCCACATGTCTTGCATGAAGGGGTTTTGTGTATACCCTTGGACTGACCCAAGTGTGTCAGACTGTCCACATATATTGGCCATATCACAGCTGTAGTCCACAGAGGTGTTACTGTGCTATCAGTGGTACTGTACTATGATGACCATAGGATGTCTGTAGGTAGCCAATGGCACACATGTTAACAGCAAATGTGGCCTCCCGCACACTCCATTTCTGTGAAGACAATCCCTATTACAGTAGCAATAGTCTACAAATATACTGAGAGGTTGGGACTACTGGGGCTGAGGTAGGGCTCCACTCCATGTGCAGGACATATGGTGAACATATATATGTATATATAAGGATACATATATCCATATAGATATGTACACATATACATATCTTGCTTACTGTATATCAACAGTTTTACACATATGTGCCTGTGTTCCAGCCTCAGTCCTCCACCTACATACCAGGCTTTGCACATATAACATGCTGCCAGGGGTTGTTATCTAGTGGGCTATGTGTATGTCATGCTGTCATTCCTGCCACCACTCCACTGCTTTTGTCTCCCTCACACATACTTGGGGGTTGGGGCCATATATGTGTGGGTTTCATCTGCACAATACATGTGTGTCCTAATGCACTCCAGAGGCCACTGTATGTTACAGTGGTATATGGCCCAGTATTAGTGAGTGTAGGGGGGTGCACCATGACTAACCTAGGCTGTTACAACATGTGTGGGTATCTGGGATAGGCTGCCTTAAGGTATCTGGATGTACTTTACCATACAATCCACCTTCCAAGAAAACCAAGTTAGTACAAAAGGAAACCACAAAGCAGTGTTTTTTGCTTGGTGTATACCTGGTCAAACACTGGTGGAATTATTTTGGATACAATCCACCTTGGTTAAATGCAGGCCTACTGCCTCCTAACATGCATGATGTTCTGTCAGTGTGATTGTGATGGTGTTAGGTATGCCTTGTTATATAACAGATACATCCCATTGTGTCAGCTGGAGTCTGCCCCCCTAGGGATTTTGTACAGAGTGTAGATAGAGGCTGCTGACTTATACATCTGCATTACATACAGGTGATTGTTTGGTATGCTGTGGCCCAGTCTGCCATTACTAATGTACTACTTGGAGGCCTTGGCCTGGACAGCAACATATGTCAACCCTTCCAGTCTACTGTCTTAGTATAACTGTTTCACAGTTGCATTACACTGCTCATATGGATGTCAGTGTCTAAACAGCTATATGACATGGCATATACAACTGTCATAGTACACAAATAAAGCTTTCACATTCATTTATGCACACCTGTGTGTGGTGTTATACCCTTTGATATCTCTGTGGGTATATGTTGTAGGCTATGAATGTCATTTGTATGGGTGGCTCATACAGTTTCCAGATGGTAAAGTGGTGACTGTAGAAATACTGGCTGCTCCATATTGTGTGCACGTACCACATATGTATATTACTGTACAAATCTCTGTGTGTGTATGTGTAGTTACATATATATCTATGTATATGTATATATATATATATATATATATATATATATATATATATATATATATGTATACATATATATATATATATATATATATATATATATATATATATATATCTGTATCTGCATCTGCATATATGTGTCTGTGTATATGTATCTAGGGATAGCCATGTTGTGTCTGGTCCTGGTTATGGGATCTGCAACACTTGGTACTGTATTACAAGGGGGGGGTCATGCTTGGCGGGGGGTATACCTATACGTACCAGACGTATATTGTGTGGGGCCTCTCAACCCCATTAACGTTGCATGAGGATATACCTATATAGTTATTTATATATATATATATATATATATATATATATATATATATATATATATATATAGCTATATATATATATATATATATATATATATATATATATATATATATATACACATTTGCTGACATAATTATATAACCTGCCGTATATATTTAGACATGTAGATGTGGACATGTATATCTATAGATGTAGGCCTTTGCATGTTTATATGTTCAGAAATATATATATATATATATATATATATATATATATATATATATATATATATATGTATATATATACATATATCAATATGTTGCAACCATTTACACATTAATATATTTACTCACACATATACACCTACATGTTAATGGAATACATTCTCTGTACTGTTGAATGACTGGGCTGGATGATATATTTGGGAATACATCAATGATATGCATATCTGAGATGTCTTAGTGGTAAATCCTTTTGGCTATGGTGTGCAGAGTGCTGGGTTTGATCATTACAGAGGCTGCTTATTTTGTTGCTAGGCAGAAAAAGGGCCTTTGGATACAGTGTGATTAAGGCACTTTTGAGCAGTTGTAAGTGGGTTTATATGATGGTAAGCACTGCCAACCTCCGCTTATGTTTTCTTACAGTCAGTTGGCTTCAGCTTCCTCAACCTGTCTAGGCATAGCTTACCACTGCTCAAGAGTGCTTACTGCCACTTACCCTTGTGCTAATTCCTTTAAAAGAAAAGAAAAACGGGTTGATAGGAAAGTGGTGAAAAATGGGGCACAAAGAGGGAAAGACAGTAGGGAAAATAGCTAGGCATGTGCAGGAAGGGTATAGGAAAGGTCCATAGCTGCCTGTTTCTTCTACAGCAACATCTGTGCATATACACTATATTTTCAGGTACTTTTGGACCCTCAACCCCCTGAGAGAGGGATGAGGACAATTTATATTCATTGTGATGCCAATTAGACCAGATTACATGTGTCCAGTGGATACGTTTGCAAAATGGACAGCTATGTATGGGGCGAGATTTTTTTTGTAGGAACATATTGCCCTTTTTTTTTCAGGTGAGAGTGGGATGTTGGGGAGGGATAGTAGTTATATTTGGGGAGGGAGGTTGGGTAGGTTAACAGACAAGACACATACAGGGCCAGTATATGACATGTGGGGGAAAACACCTTGGATGGGGAGGGGTGTTTGGAAGTCGCAAGCCCATGAGCCCCCAACTGGAAACAGGGAGACTGAGGTCCCCAACCAAACATGCTGCTATGCGCGTAAGTCAATGCACGGCCAAAATATTCAGTATTAACAGGAGGCCAGCAGAAATATGTGTCAGAAAAGGAAGAAAAATATTAAGAGAGATAAGTATGTATCAGATTATAAATAACTTTATTATGCAGACTGGTTTCGGCAAAACAATGCCTTCTTCAGTGTAGAAAAAATATAAAAACAACCCATGTGGAGACACCACTGCACCTTCACGGCCCTGAAGGTGGCTGTGCTGGGGGCTGTGTAGGAGGGGCAGGATCACCCTCTAATAGCGCCACTCAGTCCTCAAGCTGGCATAGGCATACTCATTACTCCATATTGAGCTCCCTACACACCATGGCCCAGACCTGTTGATGGGTGACAGGATCCCCTCCGCGCCTGCTCCGAGGTGGGGGGGCAAGCCCCATCCCCTGCAACGGTTCCTTCCGAAGGTGGTGCAGGGCCAACAGAGGAGGAGGAGTCCCAGGCTGGGCCCCAGATGTGTTGGTGCCCGGTGCCATGGCCAGTTGAGGTGGGACAGGTGGGTCCGCTGAGTCCAGCCTTCCCATACAAGCTGTGTTGTCACAGGTTTATGGCAGATATGGGTTAGTAACAGTCAACAGCATTCAGGATTAGTTATAACAGCATGCATAGGTATTCCCATTAATTTTTAGGGAAACAGGGTACCAAGCTGGTGATATGGGCCATTTATCTGGACATGCTGGACAGATTGGAACAGTTGTGGGGTATAAATATGCATACAACTTACAATTTGAACATTAAAGCAAATTCTGTACAGTTGGGTGTAATTATGCATACAGCTTTCTGTCTGAACATTGCATCACAGTCTGTATGGTTGTGGGATATGATTATGCATACAACTTAGTAGCACTCCTAGGAGTCGAACCCCTGCTGTGTGTGACAAAAAATTATTGCTAACATCACAGTACACTGTGCTATCAGGGAAGTGATGAACAGAATTCGACTGTTTTCTAAGTCTCCCTAACTTGTATGACATGACTGACCTCTTGGCACTTCCAACATTGTTATGCAGAACTTCATACCCATTTTATCTGCATACCACGGTGTGGGTGATTGTGCTTAAGATACAACAGTACTATTTATAGTATGGAACAGATCACAAACATATGAGAGAAGAGTAAACAGAAGCACTCCAGGGGTTATACCTTTATTCACAGACTATTAACACATTTATTTCTACTGGTACAACACTTTCTAAGGTTCTTATAATCTTTGTTATGGCAGTACATGCAGACTGATTACTAACCTGCCTCCTGACACAGCCTTTGCAGCCTCACATCATGGGCTTGCTGGTTCGCAGCCCTCTCATCTGCAGCTGTCAGAGAAATGCATTAATATTTAGCCATACCCATCCATAGTATACACAAGCTAAACAATTATTTACTACTTAGTAGAATATGTACTTAGTACAGGGGCATTGGCCATCTGCCAACACTCCTGTATCCACTGTTTCAGGACATCCCCCCTCCACCGCTTCAGGTCAGCATGGTGGTGCCTGACCTGCTCACCAGTCCAGGGGATATCTGTGTTACTGGTGAGGTCACAGACAAGAAAGTCCCAGGCCTCCATTTTGTACTGCAAGCCCTGGTACTGGCCCTGCAGTAGTCTCTGATTATGATGTTTTACCATGAGCCATGCCATGAATTTTGACTCCTGGATGCCCCAGCGCTGCGCTCTGAATCAAGTGCCTTCACCCACACCAGCCATTCTGCCTGCAGTGGGAAGCTAGAACCAGTTATGAGATGTATTCCCGTCTCTGGGGTTTAAATACAGCCATTTTCCCGCACTTTGCCGTGATTGGCCAGTTTGAAAAGGCTAAGCTATGGGTACACTTGCTTACATAAGGCTGGCACTGATTAAAGAGGTATACCACTATGGAGATTGAATTGGCTCCCCTACAAATTGCTTACACTTACTAACATGAGCTGTGCTGTGGTTAGCATTATTTCATAGTTGATTATCACTATATTTGGCAATGATTTATTCTTCATTACAGGTTTTATATGTGTCTGGTATCCATGATTCATGTGTACATACACTGTATGGGGTCCTGGGAACTTCATTACTTTATTACCATAACTTCTCAAATCTATGCTTACTGCAGTACTCCAGTTCACATATTTATGTTCTGTGGCAGGTTATCCAACATCACACTGTACATAGATTCAGTTCACATGTTTGGTTTGATTTTGCTGTGGTGAGGATTAGTTTGTTGATACTTCGTGCATACCTATTGCTATGATGGCTTAGCGGTTAACTACTGTGACTATAATGTACAGGGTCTTGTGTTTGAGCTTTTGTTGCTGGGCAGAACATGGGCCGTTGGATCCAGAGTGATTAAGGCACTTTAAAGCAGTTGTGAGCAGGTTTGCGCGACGGTAAGCACTGCTAACCTCCAGCTACAGTTTCTTACACTCATTTAGCTTCTACTTTGCTTAATCTGTGTAGGCAATGCTTACCCCCATGCAAACACACTTAAATATGCTTACTAGTACTTATATATATATGCTTATTACAGCTTATTTGTGCTTGAAACCTACTTACTAGTGCCTTATTCATTATGACACTGACACTTCACACGTACATTTCATGCAGTACTCCAGTTCACAATTAAATGTTATTATTGTAGATTATGTGGCAAAAAGATGTACAATTATGTTCATATACAGATTTCACATGGAAAATGATATGTGCTGCAGTGGGACTCGAACCGGGAATGCCTGTTCATTAGGCGGATGCTCAAACCACTACACTATTGATGTGCTGCTTCATTTGCATATATATTCCTTGTTATCCTCTTCAGCCTTTGCAGCTGCTTTAACCATAGCTAGGCGATGGGCACACCCACACACCTACGCTTAGTTGTACTTGGGGTTTTAAAAAATAAATAAAAGGGTGTCTTCATTTTATTTAAATGTACTGTTGCTGTTGAACACATGGGGACTGTTGGTGGGGATATGCGGACACCTATTAGCGGTATCGCTCATTTATTTACACTTTCTTCTGTTCTACTTTGCAGGGGCGTGTTTATTCTGAGAGCTCTGCTCTCTGAGACGCCCCCTGCACTCGTCCACACTTCGCGTAGCATTAGGAGTTCAGGCAGCGTGCCTTCATTGATATGCATGGCACACTGCCATCCTCCTTCTAAACTGCTGCTTCTGTGCAGGACTAGATTAGTCCTGCACGGAAGTTTAGTAAATCCGGGGGAGTGTTCCATTTGTTTACTTTGCTCATGTGAGTTGTTGATGGGATTTTTATTTTTGTGCAGTTGTGTATGATTATCATATGTTTTCCCTATTCTTGAAGAGTGTTATAAACAGTTATAAATTCTTGTTAGCTAGGTTGTAACAGTAGTATCAAACTGTATTCAAAGTGTTAGAAATCTAGATATGGAATGTGTTAATGCAGGAGCCAGAATGTCCTATACCTGCAAACATCACATTATATATTCTAACATTGCATGACTAAAAAGATTAAAAGCCAAGTCAATTGCTTAATTAATACATTAATGTCTGATCCTTTCCTTTTAAAAACACCTTAAAATTCTTCTTGTTATTTAGTCGTGGAGGTTTGCATGCTTCTAATTTAATATGCAAGCAATATTCCCTCTAGTCTTATTCATCTTCAGCATCAAACTTACTTCTAATTTTTTTTTTACCTGATCTGTAACCAAAAATTTGAAACAAATCTTACCTGTGAATATTTTAGTAAAATAGTACTATATAAGCACTTTATTTATGATATATATATATATATATATATATATATATATATATATATATATATATATATATATATATATATATATATATATATATATATATATATATATATATATATATATTTAATTTGGAGAGGGGAGTTAGTCTAAACATTTTAATGAATATATCAACAGTGTATGTGACTATCTAAAATTTACTTTTAAAAGTGTAAGTTTTTAGATTTTTTATTTATTTATTTATTTATTTCCAGTTTGATAACCGGGGAAGTCCACTGGGCCCGAAAGCCCGTTTTCAGTGGAGGCCCGGGGAGAAAAGCTCCATGATAATACATTACACACAAAAACACAGCAGAAAAGATCTAAACTAATACACACAAAAACACACTCTGTTTTAATAGCATAATACTTTAACAATTTCCAAACAAGAATGAGGTGCATTGGGCACTATACATAAGAAAAAGATATATTAGTGCAACTGTGAATGTTAGTAAAGTAGGAAAGGAAAGGAAATTATAGACAGAGTTTGAATGCAAGAGCAGGGATGCATGGGAGAAACGAATAAGAAGCAAAGAAATTAAAGGAGAGGTGTCAGAAGAGGATAGAAAAAGAACAGATAACTAATGTTCAAATTGTGGTTGAGTCCAGGAGACCACCTTGAGAAAAAAGTCAAAAGATTTAAGGTGAGAGTAAGCATAGCACTTGAAGGAAAATAAAGGGTTTATTCAGGGAGGAAGGAGGAGATAATGAAGAAGAGAGGGGATCTAGGGAGAGAGTCAGAAGAAGGGGAACCAGGGAGGTGGGATGGAACTAGGATAAAATGAGATCTAGGTAGGAAGTATACAATTACATTTCCAATTTTGGAAAAGGTGAGAATGAAGAAGAGATTTAAAGTGTTCATAGTTTGTAGTGGCTCTTAGAAGGGAAGGAAGTGAGTTCCATTTTTTTGCTGTAGTATAGGAAAGTAGGAGTTGGCCAGGGGGTCGTTTGGGTTTGTAAACTGAAATAAGATTTTGGTGGCTAGATCTTAGGGGCCTTGGAGGATTGTATATGGTGAAGGTATTAGATAATGCTGGGCAAGCAGTGGGTTTAAAGATTAGTTTGTGTGCAGTAGTAAGTTGGAGGAAATTGAGTTGATTAGGGAGTTCTAGCCATTGAAGACTATGGAGGCAGATGCAGTGGTGTGTAGAATGAGTGGAGTTAGTAGCGAATTTGGCAATTTTGTAGTAGCAACTTTCAAGTTTTGTGGAGATAGAAGTGGAGAGATTGGATAGAAGAGGAGCACCATACAGTAGAGAAGGGAGAAGGAAGGTAGTGGCGAGAGTTTGTCTTGAAGATGGAGTAAGAAAGTTTGCATTTCTATAAAGCATACCGAGCTTCTGATGAGTTTTCTTTATGTTTAGTTGAATATGATTATTAAATTTCAAGTGTTCATCAATGGTTACTCCGAGTAATTTAGCACTACTAACAACTTCTATTGAGGACTGGGAGAGGCTGGAAATTATGAAGGATGACTTATCAGGAGTCAGAGCTTTTGAAGGGGAGAAGAGAATGATATGGGATTTATTGGCATTGAGGGAAAGATGATTTTGAAGCATCCAATTTTCTATGGTTGTGAAGGCCAATTGGGTTTTGGCTTGGAGCTCGGGAAGGTTAGGCAGAGCAGATAACAGTGGAGTCATCTGCGTATTGTACTATTTGAGCAAGAGGAATAGAAGAGTGGAGATCATTGATAAAGATGTTAAAGAGCAAAGGCCCGAGAATAGAACCCTGAGGGACTCCGGTAGGGGTAGGTAGGAATTTTGAGGTACCAGTATTCCATTTCACAGCTTGGGATCTATCAGAGAGATAACTTCTGAACCAAGAAAGAGAGTTGTGGGAGAGATTGAGGTTAGAGAGGTGGTTGAGAAGGAGAGTGTGGGATATAGTGTCGAAGGCCTTAGAAAGGTCAAGAAGAACAGTGGAGACAATTTTTCCAGAGTCACGGGCTTGGTTGACAATTTCTAGTAAGGAATGAAGAGCGGTTATGGTACTGTGGCCAGGCCGAAACCCATGTTGTGTGGGAGAGAGGAGATGGTTATCGAGAAGGTAGGGCATGAGTTGCTGGTGTATGCATTTTTCAAGAATTTTCGAGATTGGGGAAAGAATTGCTATTGGGCGGAAGTTAGAGATGGTGTTATTTTTGCCTCCTTTATGGAGGGGCAGAATGTGGGCAGCTCTCCAAAGTTTGGGAACATAAGATTCTTGGATGGATCTATTGATGAGAATGCTGATAGGTATGGCAATGCCATTTGCTGCGAGCTTGAGAAAGAGTGATGGAATGTTGTCAGGGGCATTGGAGCATGGTTTGAGTTTGCGAAGAAGTTGTTTGATACTGGTGGTAGACACGGGATGTAGAATGAAAGTGGGAGGTGGGTTATGAGAGTTGGAGTGAGGGATCGGTGTAGAAGGATGCTTTGGGTTAGGGGTAGGGGTGGAAGAGGAGAAGGATTTAGTCAGTTCAGCTATTGAGCCAGTAAAAAACGAGTTAAAGAGAGTTGCTATTTCAGTGTCAGTCTTATTATTGTCTGGACAGGGATTGGATTTTGTACCTGGATGTAAGAGTGAATTGATGGAATTCCAGAATTTTTTGGGATTATTTGTGAGGGAGGACTGAAGTTTGCCGTAGTAAGATTTCTTATCCTTTATAATAAGTTTTTTAGCAAGATTGCGGAGTTGCTTAAATTGCAGTAAAGAGGCTGGGTTTTTATTTTTGTTGTATAGATGTTGCAGTATAGGAAAATATCAAGGTAGAAACTAAAATATTTAAGAAAGAAGTGCAGAATAATAATTAAGTTATAGCAGTATGCACTCTAAGAAAATTAAAGTAGTATAGTTAAGGGGCAGTTGATGAGAGCAAGCAATTTAACTATTAATGACAATGAATTTTTAAAAGAAGGGAAGAGTTTATATCAAAGGTTGTTTGCAAGAAGATATCCTGAAAAGAAGATACAAATAGTTTTGATGAGGTTTTTAATACAAGTAAGGAAATTGTTAAGGAATATATTGTTAAAACTAGCAAAAAGATTATAAGATGGGAATGGTAGTACAATTTCTTAATATAAAGACTATTATTAGAGAGAATTGGAATATTTTCAGTATTTTTCTTGAAGTTAAAACAGTAGGAGATGCACCTATCTGTGTGAACAAAAGGGGGCATAGTTTAAAAGATATGTTTCAGCCTAAGTTAGGACAAATCAAACAAATAAGGAATAAAAGAAGGATGTTTAAATGTTGGAGTTGCAACTACTGTGAGTATTTAAAAGCTGATGACGCAGATGTGATAATTAGAAACAAAAAGGTTTATGCCCCTCGTTGTTTCTCTTGTAAATCAAGGTATGTTGTTCATTTAATGATTTGTTTATCCTGCCCTGCATGTTATATAGGCAGAACTACAAGAGAACTGCACCATAGAACATATGAATAGCTGCACCCTGTTCAGATAGCTGATAAAAATAATGCTTTGAGTAAACATTATTCTGAAGGAAAATGTAAGATTTGTTTACATTTTTGGTTATAGTATGGATAAAAAAAATTACAGATAGGTTTGTTGCTGAAGATGAATTAGACTGGTGGGAATATTGCTGGCAGATGAAATTGGAAGCCTGCAACCCTCCAGGACTAAAAGACAAAAACAATTTTAAGGTGTTTTTGAAAATAAAAGGATCAGACATTAATTGATTGATTATATAGTTAAACTGGATTTTAATTTTTTTAGTCGTGATTATTTTTTTAGTCATGTTTTTGTAATTCATTCAGTCTGAAGAAGTCTAAGACAAAAGTTTTTACCGAATATTGCTGAATGTTTTTTTTTATTAAAATGCATTGCTTTTGGTCATTTCTGGTTGTTGTTACAGTGTTATAGATATTAGTTTGTTCTACCAAAGTGTTCTGTTTGATTTAATGATAGTTTTGCAATTACTTAAGCTTTCAAGTTGGCATGAGCCTTTTGTCCATATATTTATTCTGAAGAAGGACTCATGCCAGCTCAAAAGATTGAGTAATTGTAAAACCTTTGTTAGTCCAATATAAATTATTACATCATATCTGTTTTCCAGTTCTTTGTGTATGCTAGTAACCATGAATTTGAGAGTCTGCTGGGCTGTTGTATTTAAGAGGTTGTAGACAGAGTTTATTACAGCTGATATCCTAAAGTACTGGCTGGAAATTATACTAGACAGACTGAATGGGTACCCTTAAATTTACTCCAGGATGTATAGGTCTTGCTATCTTTGGAAGGGATGATAGATAACGGGGGTAGCTATTGGCAAGGGCCCATGACCTCTTGACCGTTGCCTTGTATCATGCTACACATTTTGATCTGTCCTGTTGATTTTTTTTTTTTTGTTTAGTTCTCAAATTAGCGTTGTTAGAAGTTTTTCATTTGGGGAAAACAAACACATTTTTTGAGGTAGGTCATGAACTCTGTAGTCTAAGACTCTTGGCAAGGAAACTCCCTCATCTTCCCATGAATATTTATATCATCTGACATGTTTTTGTTTTTGTTACACTGTGTTTTGTAGTCAGTGGGAAGGAAATGGCTTATTTATTACATCCTTAATGTATATAAGTGAGGATTAAAGTACTGAATCTACATCAATATTTTTTTCCCATCTACAGGAGGCACATATAGTGCAAAGGCTTCTGCTTTGTAAAACATATCAATTACTCTATTTGGTCTTTTATTTTCTGTCAGTGAAACAACAAAGTATTTATTCATTGTTTAATTTGCTTAGTCATGTCCAATTTGTAATTGATGACCAAAGGGGTTCAAACATAGAAATACAATATGAAGTTTATTAATGGTTTATAACCTCATCTGGACTAAACTGTCTGTTCTAGATGAACAGAAGCCATTCAACTGTAAAGACAAATAAGTAATCCTAACCTGGTCACACTGTGCCCATTTAATCTTTTCAATGGACTGGCTTCTTTCATAATTTAAGAAATTTCATTTAGATATTGGACCTTAAAAGATCTATCTTATTTTCTCTAAAAGCAATCTCTAAGTTCCTAAGAAGGCATTCTTTTTCATAACACATCTTTTAAGCTTTCTGTACTGTTCAGTGTAAAGCAGTGAACTGTATGAACACGTTGGTGATTTATCTTGAGTTGGCTGATTGACAGTACCTGGTTTTCATTACTGACAGTTTGGCAATGTTGGGTATGCCCTATACCTGAATGTAACATGGGGCAATGAGTTATTACAGTGGCATTTAGGACTGTAACACTATGCAGGTTGTAATATCTGCTTTTATATTCTACTACATTGTCTAAAAGTTTTATTTACTTGTAGAAGTCAATGCCACTTGCTAGACAGTTAGGAATTTGGGAAACTTCTGTCTGTATTCCCCACTCATAGTAATATCATGTGTTCACCGTTTGACATAAATTCCCCACTCACAGTAATATCATGTGTTCAGTGTTTAACATTAATTCCTCACTCATAATAATATCGTCTTCAGTGTTTCACTCATAGTAATATGTGTTCAGTATTTGACATTAATTCCCCACGCCTAGTTATATCATGTGTTTACTGTTTGACATTAATTCCCCACTCATAGTAATATCATGTATTCAGTGTTTGACATTAATTTGTCACTAGCTCTTTCTCTAGGAAGTATCTCCTGTATTTCTTATGTATTGTTTAAGTTCTTGCTTTTATCTGCCTTCTTTGAGTTTATAACTGAATTTGATTTTTTGGCCTGGGAATGTCTAAAAACTCCACATGGATGAGTCCACCAATCCAGTTTGCAAGTTAGTGAATAGGTAATAAATTTTCATAAGTTATTGCTTTATATTCCCATTTCTCATTATCCTACATTATGTCACAGTCTCTGTCTCTTATATGAAGTTTGGAACAGGTGAAGTTGTCGTGGGACATCTTTAATGGTGGGGGGGGGGAGCTGGGATTTAAGGAAGAAGTAGGTAAGGTGGTAATATGTGACTTTGAGGGGAGTAGGCAAGAAAGCATTAAGCAAGCTGGAAGCTAGAGGAGGAAGTGAGGTAGGATTAAGGGGTGGGTCCTGAAGGCTTTGGATGTGGGATTTGGCTGTTGGGAGTCACATTTGGTGTGATCTTGCTGAAGCAGGATCACATTCCAGATGACCTGAGGTGGGAGTATGGTAGGTCTTGAGTGGTTACAAGACATACAGGTGAGTACAGTCTTTTAGTCAGGAGGGTTATAGATACTGAAAGTATTTTTTTTTCCTCAGGGGGAAAGCTTAGGGCTTGTTATTTAAGGGATGGGGTGGGGGGCAGGGTAAGGGGATTTGGAGTAGTATATATTTATGTATATTAAAAAAAAAACACAGAGAGGAGGAAACCATGCATTCACATATGGCTAAGTAACCTAGGATGGTGAGTAGGGTCATCTAAATTTAGAATTCTATGTGTTGGTGATATAGTGGTCAATCACTAATGGTTCAGGTGGTCTGTCTCTGCGTTGGTGAGTTTATTCATGGTGTTGAGTGGTTGAGAGGTGTGGCAGTTGTTTTGCAGGTTAGCATTCATTGGTGGTATTAGTGGTGTTGCTCTTGCTTGTTTTTGCTATTGTGTGGGCCATTTTCTATAGGTAGGGTTTGATATTCCTTTACTTCGTCAGGTTATAGTTTTTGTTGGTGGCAGTGGCATTTTCGTGGGCTTGTGAGGGCCGTTAATTGCTGGCTGTGCAAGTGCAGCAATAGGGGGCCATTTTTCCATACAGAATATTAAAAAAAAAAAAAAAAAAGATATTTTTATTTATATTGCTCATAAGTTGTAGTAGGGTGTAACTAGTTGATGGATATTGGGAATCAGCATCTTGTTGCTGTATCGGTGATGTAATGGTTTCCCTGGTGGCCTGGGTGGTTCATAGCTTAGATGGAAGAGCTGCAGCAATGCATGCTCCTCGTCTGTGGTGGTCTGTGCATGTGCAGCTCTGGGGATTCCGTTGAAATACTTTATTACCATATTTATAACAAATAAAAAAAATAATAATAAATAAGTAATATAAAAGAAGTATTGTGGGGGGAGTTGCATCATCAGGGTTAGAAAGGTTCATTGGTGGGTTGTGGGCAGAGAGGAGGCAGCATATCTTTCATGGACCTTTCCCTGCATAAGGAAAAAAAAAAAAGAAAAAATATATAAATATGACAATCTGCTGTATGGCTACAGGGTTAGAGTAGAGGCCTCTGAGATGTAGTGGGTAGATTAACAGTCATGAATTTTAATGAGGGAGTGCCACGATTTACCTAATCCAAAAAAAAAATATTTTACAAGCTTAAGTTGTCCTGTCTACAGTGTACAGTATCCTGTGTCTTGAGACTGGACAGGGCTGATTCTTTACAGTTCATATGAGTGCAGTGGTACATTGCTCTGATTTCAGTGCACAGGTCTCCTGGGTTTGACACTTGGCAGGGCCAATAATTTTAGCTACTGCTGAAAGATTTCTTGGATGGCATTTAGTTTAATGGATTTTGTTCTGCATGCTGTTACATTCTACCTGAAGTTACTGGCTAGACTTAACATGATCCCTGGGTTGTCCGGATTCCTAGTTCCTAGAGACTAGAGGGGGAGTTGTGTTAGGGGCGTTTGAGAGCTGATAGATTGGTGTTTTCTGTATATATATATATATATATATATATATATATATATATATAGTTATGCAGCTTTCAGTTAAAAGTGGTGTGCTTTTTTCCCCCTCTATGCACTTACAGTGTTCATCTTTTTCAGACAGTGAATTGGTGATCATGGCACAGCCATGGGCCTTTAGGTAGAAGTGGGCGAGTATCATGGTATAAGCAGAGGACTTGTTTAGGGAGATGCCAAATAAGGTTGCAACGACCAGCACACAGGGCCCGAAGACTTGGAGGAAGCGGCAGATGGAGACTGGAGCTCGAGCATCCAGAGCCAAGAGATGAAGACAGACGACAGTGGAAGAGAGGAGAATGGAGGTTGAATCACAGGTAGCAGCTCCTTCAGCCCCGACATGTAATGATTCATTAGGCTCTGATGGGATGAAAGCTGTAAGTCAAGTTATGGGGAGTGATTGTTCAGGGTTGGGTGAGGGTATAGAAGGCAGGGTTTATGGGGGCCCAGGGTTTTGCACGGTGCAAGTGGAGGCATTGCAATGTGTGTGGGTTTGCAGGCCCTAGCAGATCATGATTTGAGTTTTGATAATACCCTTTCAGAGGGTGGAACCTGGATGGAGGATGTGGAACCTGGTTTAGATGAAGTAGGGTCAGACTTTGGGACGAGGCTGGGGGATTGGTTGGTGACACAGGCATTATGGCAGGAGGGTGCATCGACTCTTTTAACTCACATATCGCTTGTGGTGAAGGAGAAGATTTGGAAAGGGGAATTTATAGATATTTTTGAATTGATTGATGCAAAGGCAGTTCAGCATTTGATGGAAGCAGAAAAGGCAAACAGGAAGGACCTTTTGGTGGCATTGGCAGCTTTAGGTCACAGGCGGGTGGGTAGGTTTTGGCAGAGGACATGGAAAATTGGATTTTGGATTTTATATACTATATGGTAGTGTGTTTGGAGAGGGATAATTTGTTGGCCCTTCCATTCCTAGCCTATTTTTTGACTATACGGGAGGCACAGTGGTTATGGCCAGATAATGCATGGCTTTGGTATGATCAGAAGTCAATTCAGAGTCAAAGAAACTTTATTGTCATTCATAACTACACAGCACTATAGCTGAATGAAATTACAGTGCATCATTCTCAATGCAGGAAACATTTGCACATATAGATAGAGAAAAATTAATAAAATATCACAGTAGAAATTTAATAAGTAGCAATTTTAAGTAAAGTAGGACAGCAGTGACCCACATCCATCCCAGAACAGGAGACAAGGAAGACACGAAACAATATGAAGGTAATATTGTCAAAGTAAAATTGAAACAATAGCAGCATATCTATGATTAGACTGAATTATTGCACAGTTTGTATATTGCACTTAACAGTCCTTCAGTGTGTAGGTGAGCTACCTTAGTATTGCACATCCATAAAATAAGCCCCTTGATAGGCTATTTATGTAACAGACATCATGGTTCCTTTTTCCGAAGTGTTCAACAATCTAATGGAGAGCAGAAAGAAACTAATTTTTAGTCTGGTAGTCTTACAATGCAGGCTTCTGTATCTCCTGCCAGAGGATAGGCAAGTGTATAGACCATTGACAGGATATGTTGGATCGCTGGAAATCGTTTTGGCCCTGTCTATGCACTGGCATTTGTGTAGATCTTCTAGAGGAGTAAGGGAGGTTCCAATGATTCTTTCTGCTGGCCTTACAACTGTCTTGAGAGCCTTCTGATCCTGATTATTACAGCTCCCATACCAGACTGCAATGCTATTGGTCAGGACACTTTCAATTGTGTCCCTATAAAAGGTCTGAAGTATGGAGTTTGGTAATTTTGCCTTCCTAAGTTTCCTTAGAATGTGCAAGCATTGCTGAGCTTTTTTGATTGTGCTGGATAGATGGACTGACCAGAATAAGTTATCTGTGATATGAACACCCAAGAACTTTGTACTCTTGACCCTTTCCACTGTCATCCCTTTCATCACTAGAGGTTTGTGTTTTACTTGAGATCTTCTGAAATCAACAATTAACTCCTTTGTCTTGCTAACATTCAGTGCTAGATTGCTGCTATCACAACAGACAAGTAGTTGATCAATCTCGTTCCTGTAGGCCTCCTCCTCTCTGTCTTTGACCAGGCCTATAACAGTGGTGTCATCATTAAATTTGATGATCTTATTCATCTCATGTGTGGCCATACAGTCATGTGTCAGCAGAGTGAAAAAAGACACACCCCTGTGGCACTCCTGTGTTCAGGATAACACTTCTAGAGCTGTTGTCTCCCACACAAACCTTTTGAGTCCTTTCAGTAAGGAAGCTCAGAATCCAATTGCATAAATGAGAGTCTATGCCCAGTTGAAGTAGCTTTGATAGTAGATTCTGAGGGATGAGTGCTGAAGGCAGAACTGAAATCGATGAACAGCAGTCTTGCATAGCAGTTTTTGCCTTCTACGTGGGTCAGTATTTCATGGAGAGCTAGTGAGATGGCAATACCTGTACTGCAGCTTGTCCTGTATGTGAATTGCAGTGCATCCAGTGACACAGGTAAGACTGAGGCTATATGATCTTTGACCAACCCCTCCAGGCACCTCATTACTGTTGAGGTTAAAGCAACTGGTCGGTAGTCATTCAGAGTTGTTGGCTGTGGTTTCTTGGGTAGAGGAATGATAGTACATATTCTTGAAGCATTTCGGAACACTGGCTAGATGGAGTGATGTGTTGAAGATGTCAGAGAGTACTGAAGCCAGTTCTGTCACACATTCTGTTAGTACCCTGCCCATGATGTTGTCAGGGCCAGCTCCTTTTCTCGGGTTGACATGTTTTAGGGTTCTGGTGACATCGATTGTATGGAAGCTCAGCACCACTGCATCCTTGTCTTCAGAGATTCTGCTTGCTGTTGTTTTGTTGTCAGCATCAAACCTACTGAAGAATTTGTTCAGATGGTTGAGAAACTCGATGCTGTCATCACATGAAGCTGATGTAGGCTTGTAGTCAGTGATGGTTTGAATTCCTTTCCATAGTTGACTGGTATCCTTCTGATCCCTGAAGTGAATTTGGATATTTCTGCCATAGGATCGTTTTGCTTCTTTGATACCTTTGTTCAGTTTGGCTCTGGCCACACTTAAAGCTTCCATGTCTTGAGATAAGTTTTGTAAAAGGAAGGCCATCAACAAATCCATGCATTGGGAAGTCAGACACCCCGATATCTGTCTGTCTGTCTACCATGATGGACAGCTTTGGATTGGGTAACAAAGTGGGTAAACCAGCAGAAGGGGGTGCCAGGGTACGTTGGGCTTTTAATGCAGGGAGGTGCTCATGAACAGGCTGCAGATTCTCTCATGTTTGTTCTAAGTGTATGGGGACACATTCAGCAACACAATGTGGTATGGCAGGAGTCAGTTTGGGAGACAGGCATCCTATTTTCTGGCTCAGAGAGGATGGAGTGGGCCTCTCATGGCGCTGCAAGGAGTACATGGTAGGGCTAATTTTTGTGGCCAAAGTGGGTCCCTTTGTGGAGGTAGGAGTTGCCCAGAGGACCCATTCATCTATTGAGGTCCTGGTCTTGAAGGAGTTGCTGCCACATTATCAGCTGCCCGCAGTGGCTAGGGAATTAATTGAGTTTTTTTGAGGGGTTTTTCAATTAAGTCTACTTTGGTGGGTGACGGTAAGGTGGGGAAAAATTTGAAGTTTGTACATGGGAGGGAGGATGTCCTGGGACCCTTGATTGAGAAGGAAAGACAGGCGGGTAGATTGTTGGGCCCATTTGATTGGCCACCATTTACCCAGTTTAAAGTGTCACCTTTGGGTTTGGTTCCCAAGAAGAGGCCGGGTGATTTCTGTTTAATTCATCATTTATCTTACCCTAAAGGCAAGGCCATTAATGATTTCATCTCTGGGGAGGAGGTTAAAGTGACATATGCATCTTTAGATGATGTGATCCATATCATTAGAAGTTTTTAGGATCCTTGGCTGGTTAACATACATATTGAGTTGGTCTTTCATTTGTTTTCAGTGTGGGAGGAGGATTTGCCGTTATTGGGCATGGTAGTGGAGGACAGTTTCTATTTTGACACAGCTATGCCATTGGGGTGTGCAGTGGCTTGTTCTACCTTTAAGAAGTTTAGCACGGCCCTGCATTGGCTATGTCAACAGAGGGTAGAAGAACAGAGGGAAGTACACTATTTACATGATATTCTGTTAGTGGGTGAGGGGAGAGAAGGGGCACATGTGGTGATACATGAGTTTGTGGAGATGTGCGAGGTTTTGGGAGTACCTGTGAAGGTGCTGGATTTTCTGGGTTTGAATGTCTCTGCAGGCCAAGGTTTATTTTGGTTGCCAAGGGAAAAGGTAGTCCATCTGCTGGAGAAAATCACCTGGGTGAAGTCCAAGAATAAGGTTCGTGTGAAGGATGTGATGGAGTTGTTGAGGTTGATGAACTTTGCTTGGATTGCAGTGCATCCTGGGCATACATTTTGTAGGTTGGTGACTTTTCTCTTGAAAGGAAGGAAGAGTAAGCACCACAGAGTAAGGGTTAGTAAGTTAGCACACGAGGACCTAGCTTTGTGGTCACAGTTTTTACATCACTTTAATGGGATCACATTTTGGCAGTCAGATTGGGTAGGTCAAGGGGATTTTCAGTTGTTTACAGACGTGGCTGGGCCTGGGGTCTGGGCATGGGAGCATTTTTTGCAGGTCTATGGTTCTCGGTGCCATGGCCAGCTCATTGGTCTGAAGAGTGGAAACAGGATGTTGTTTTCTTGGAGCTTATGCTGATTTGGGAGGCATCAGTGGCGTGGCAGGATCATTTGAGGGGACGGAGGGTAGTGTTTAATTTGGATAATATTGTACTTGTGAGCTTTGCAGGTTAAGATGGCCAAATTGGCTCGATTGTTATTGGTTCTTCATAAATTAGTGTTGGAAAGTTTGTTGATTAACTGTTCCTTTACGGGGTGCATGTGCCTGGGGTTAAGAATGAGATAGCTGACAGATTGTCTCATTTTCAGTTTTGCAGATTTTAGCAGGTGACTCCAACAGCAGCAAGGCACCCATACCAGACAAGATTTGGTAGATTGGGCAGTAGTGATCATTGGGTTGGTGCAACAGTCATGGGCTGTAGCCACAAGGAGAGCTTACGGTAGGACATTGCATTATTTTGATAGGTTTGTGAGGCAGCTACCAGAAGAGGAGTGTGTGTGTGGTCAGAAAGTTTGTTGCTGCATTATTTAGCCATGCTGCGGAAACAGGGTAAGGCAGTTAGAATGGTGAGGGTGGCATTGGCAGCAATTGGAGTATTTGCTTGGTCAGCCAGATTAGAGGACTGGACTAGGTCATGGACAGTTGGGCGAGTTTTGAAAGGTCGGGGTAGAGTGGAAGGTCCTTCTCGGGAGAGGAGATGGGCGGTGAATATGGGGATTTTAAGAAGGTTGCTAAAGGGTTTAGGAAGAGTATGTGGATGTTGAGAGGAATATGTGATGGGGGTATGGCAAGCGTATGGATGTACTGTGGAGCTTTCTGGGTATCTGAGTTATTGGGTTCATTGGTGTGGGATGACATGCTTATATTGGCCAGGGCACTGCACATCAAGCTGAGATCATCGAAAATACATCAAGAAGGGAGAGGACACCTATAGTTTTGGGGGAAGTTAGGTCAGTCTGGAGGTGTCTGGTGGTGTGAGGAAAGAGGTTGTGTGTGGCTAAAGATGGTAGGGCTCTGGGATTACTTTTTACATCAGTAAGTGGTAAAGAGTTGACAGGTGAGCAATTGAATTTAATTATGAGAAGGGCTCTTATCCATTTTCAGTGGAGGCCCGGGGAGAAAAGCTCCACCGTGTACGAATTTAACAGTTTAAATTACAATATTTGATTTGCAAACAATAAATTTATACAAAAAACATATGAGTAGTATAATCTGTATAATCAAAAGTATCAAGTAAAGATTTATATTGTGTACATTTTTCTCTAATCTTTTTTACAGTAGTATTTTATGACCACATGAAATAACGTTGATAAGAAGTTTCAGCTTAAAACCATAGCACTGTCAAACAGATTACACTTTCCGTTATTAGAGACTCACTTACCTTTTTCCTGCACTAGTTCTTGATTAAAGCATTCAACAACATGCCTCATCCCAATTGGCCAGGATTTGACAGCTGATATAGCCTTCCTCTGTACTACAGCTGCTACTTTAGGATACTGAGCAGCATCACTAGTCATAACTGTTGAAAATATGTGCAGTATGGTTACATATTACATTATCGAAGTTTCAGTACTTTGAATACCATATAGTCGACACCCTGTGCTGCCCATACCCCTTATTTAAATATACCAACTCCGAGATCGCACTTTAACAGAATTAAGCACAGGAAAGGGAAGGTTTCACCATTCCTACACTGTAGCACAATCTCGGAGTTGGTATATTTAAGTAGCGGGGGGTGTGAGGGGTGCAGGGGGGCTTGCCCCCCTGCCTACACCCTTTACTTTATTTTATATATTTTTCAGAGCCTTTGAAAATGTAATTGTTCAATCATTAAAGGTCAACCTTTAGTGATTCGAAGAATTGCATTTTCGATGTTCCAATAGGAACCTGTGCAGTACACATGCATTAGCATCATTTAGAGTTCAGCTATTATTAAGGAGGACTGATCGTCAGGTGCCAGTAACTGAAGGGTTGAACTGGGATGCAACATTAAATGATATGGGGCTGAAGCTCAGTTGTGCAGTATGAAGAAGAATCTGAAGTACTAGGCCGTGACTAAGAAATTGGTGTGGTACTTGGTATAAATATGAGAAAATAATGGAAATCTGTTCTGCTAGCACACAGCTTTATAAGGGTGAAATGGAGGTTTACTGCATTACTAAAGCATACACTTAAAAACATTCATTCTTTAACATAATTGGTGTTGCTACTGCTATATATAATTTCAAGATATGTAACAGTTTTGACATGACATTGATTTAAGATCAGATATGTTCACCTTCTTTACTGAACAGTGACAATAAAATTAAAGATTGTACTTTGTAAAACAACATACCTATATCTGTACCAGTGTATCAAGCTACAGTGGCAGGAGCTGAGGTAGAGTTATACATTCATCTGAGTCTATCTGAAGCTATTTAAATTGTTAACTATTCATCAAAATTGAAGGCTCATAGTTAATTCAAAGCTGTCCTGCCCATAATTTCCGGGATATTTGCCTTCTATCATAAGCATTAATTATTTTTAATGTACAAAAGGACAAATGAGTGATAACACATTTAATGAAGTCTATAATTTTTAGTGTTACAATACTTGAATTTCTTTTTTAAGATTTGAGTATAATCTCAATGTCACTACTTATCAGAAAATGAAGTTAGCCCCCAAAAGGTAATAAAATCATCACTCCATTCAAGACTAGTTACCTGGATTTTATTTATTTATGCTGAATGTTCTTTTGCGTATGTTGGAGGTATGCTTATCTAATGTTCTGTTTCAGTTACTATTGTTATCATTCAAGTGCAAAGACTGAAATGTGAAGATGGCTTTATAGCTTCGTAAAACGAATAAACACAGACCTTGTTATATTTTATTTTATATAGGGCTGCTACCTTTAGCATCTGCTTTTGTATAGTGAAAGCATTTTCAAAGATCCAAGTAAAATGTTCCCACAAAATTAACTCCTAATTATGACTTAAATATATGTGGCCAAAGGTTCTGTGTCATATTTATAGTCTTCCCTGCTTAGCTTTCAGCTGATTTTATCCTAAGCTTAAGAGAGTTTGAATAATGATGCAGGCGGTTTCATTTCATCTAGAGATCTGAGTTTGCATCTGCCACTAACTTAGGCTAAAAGGAATAATTCCGTTTTACATGAGCTTGAAAGAGAATCCTTATCAGTGCAGAACATTGCTACGTGACAGATACCAAAGGATAGATATCCCCAATTAGTTTTGAAGGAAAATGCATACTGGTCTCTAGCTTACTGGCAAATGTGAGAAGAAAATTGTTAGTGAAGATCCCTGCAATTCTCTGATAGCATTGAAAATTATGTTCTGTTTCCATTCCCTGTTTTGGCTATCATTAAGCATAATGGTTAATACAATGAAACTACTAATCTGACATAAAATATCCTGTACATACGGTACCTCCAAAACATTATTTCTTCAATATCTCATTCCCTTATTTTATGTATTACAGACGGTGTGTAAATCTCACACTCAGCTACATGTATAATCTAAGGCACAAAAATGGTGATGCCACAGAAAATTATTACATTTAGAAGAATTCACCACATCTTACAATTTTGAATTTTGAATTTCTGAAATAGTTTGAAATGTGTATGGTTAGTGCATTAGTAGAAGCACCTGCCAAAAAAATTATCTTAGTTTTCATTATTAGATAAAGAAGCATTAAAGGCAATATAATCTACTCATGTCTTTTACTCACAAAAACTCATGTTCAAAAGAGAACAAAATACCATATTCTAGCATTCCTTGCCTAAAATGAAAGAGAATACCTTTTTTGAAGTATATAGGTTCATAGGTAGGTGCTAGGTTATTGGCCCTAGGGCCTATATAAGCCTAGCCAAAAAGGTACCCTGGCTTTCGCCACCCAAGAAAATTATTTTCCTGTGCCCCTGTGAAGCAGAGCCACAGAAGTGATCCCTGGGGTGAATTTCTTATCTCCCATCCAATCATCAAGATTTTTCTTGAAGAGTGCTAATGAGGAGCTTTGTTTGATATAGATAGGTTGTTTGTTCCAGAGTATGGGAAGTCTCTGGGACAGGAATCTATCCCCCCAGCATGTTCTGTTTATTGTGGTGACAATGTTTAGGTCCCTAGAGTGTGTAGCTCAGAGGGATTGGGATTTCTTTAAGTGGAGCATGTCCAACAGCTCTGAGCTTGACATCACTTTGTATGTTAGGCAGAGATTACCCCTGAGTAGGCAATATGCAACGGGGTAAAGCTGGAGATTTTTGAAATGGTCTGCTTAGGGCATATTGTTGAGGCCAGTAATCCTCTTTTTGAGGTATTTCTGCAGCCTTTCCAGTTTTTATAGATGTCTTGTAAGGTACATACCAAAATGGGCATTGTACTCTATAATGGGTCTAATGAGTGATGAGTAGTGGGGAACAATGACCTCTTTTTTCCTGGATGAGAAATCTTTTGTGATGTGATTATCAAAGGAGAGACTACTGTCCACCTGTGTCCCAAGGTCTCTTATCACACTTTCGGAGTTAAGCAGACTACCACCTATGTGGTAGCTCATGGGTACAGAGTTTTTACCAAAGGGGATGACAATGCACTTTTTGGCATTGAGCTTGAGGCCATGGCTTTGACACCAGGCATCTGTCTCAGTGAGTCCCTTTTGTAGGATGTCCACATCGTTAGGAGTTTCGATTATGGCTCCTAGTTTGCAGTCATCTGCAAACTTCATTAGCCAAATACCTTCTGTGTTAGCCTGTACTTCAGAAAAGTAGATACCAAACAGGATAGGACCCAGGACTGAACCCTGTGGTACTCAACTTGTCACTGGTCTGAAGTTGGATTTGGAGTCTGCTACTTTCACAGTGTGGGTTCTGTCAGTGAGCCAGTTGGCAATCCATCTTGTGACATAGGGATTTATACCTAGGTTAGTGAGTTTATCTATAATTCCAGAGTGGGAGATGGTGTCAAATGCCTTGGCAAGATCTAGATAGGCTGTGTGAAAAACCTTACCCTCATCTACGGCTTTGGTGACTGCTTCAAAGAAGTCTATCAGGTTTAGGAGACATGGTCTGCCTTTTACAAACCTGCACTGGATGGGGT
Source organism: Protopterus annectens (assembly GCF_019279795.1). Classification (NCBI taxonomy): domain Eukaryota; kingdom Metazoa; phylum Chordata; order Ceratodontiformes; family Protopteridae; genus Protopterus; species Protopterus annectens. The sequence continues at coordinate 638,143,228 of NC_056748.1, read as the reverse complement.
CCAGAGTTTGGAGATTACCAATGTCTTTGTTTATATGTTCCATGATGATACATTCCATGGCCTTGCAGACCAGGCTCGTTAGGCTAATGGGGCGGTAGTTCCCGGGGTCTGTGGTGGCTCCCCCTTTGTGGAGTGGGATAACCGATGCTGTGTGCCATTCAAGGGGCACAAAGCCTGAGGTGAGGCTATGATTGAACATGTTGCTTAGCTGGGGTGCCAGTTCATTCTGTAGTTCATGTAGAACACAGCCTGAGATGTTGTCAGGTCCCATGGATGCTGTATTCTTGGCTTTGGAGAGTGTAGTTTTTACCTGTGCAGCCATAATTGCATTCTTCCAGTATAGAGATGGACCCTTTAGTGGGTGAGAGGGGGGTAAAGTTAGCACTGACCCTATCTGCCAGGATGTTGGCAATATCAGTTGATTCTGTATATTTACTGCCATTGTGCTGTAGCTCAGAGCAGATCTGACTGTTGCCATTGAGATTCTTGACATAGCAATAGAATGCTTTGTAGTTGTCTTTAGAATCAGTGGAGATTTTCTTTTCGTAACTAGCTTTGGAGGATTTTATGAGGGATCTCAGCTTCTTACTGTGTCTGATCAGGGAGTTCCTCCAATCATGAGATTTTACTCTTTTTTGCAACAGTTTCTTTCTTCTGTTGTAGAGTTTATTTATGGCAGGGGGTCACCAGATTGGCTTCCTTTTTTTGGAGGATAGCATCTTGGTTCTGTTAGGGATAGCACAATCCATGCACTCATGTAAGTGCTTAATAATGTGCATTTGTGTAGGATTCAGCAGTCATACCTCTATTGTTTGTCTACATGGGTGTCGTGAAGTTTGCCACTTCTGTCTTAAGAAGCGTGAAGTTGGCTTTGGAGAAATTTTTTACAGTGGTTTCCCTAATGGTGGGTGCAGGCGGGATGTGGATGTCTAGGGGGATTAGCTTGTGATCGGATCTGACCAATGATGAATTGACCTCTGGTGTGGAACACTGGTCACCCATGTTGGTAATGACCAGGCCTAGGATATTGCTGCCCCTGGTGGGGGGATGTGGATATGTTGATGCAAGGCGTTGGAATTTATGAATTACAGAAAACATTGAGCAAGAGTTGGTACATGACTAGTTTTCCCAGTTAATGGTGGGGTAGTTGAAATCACCCATTATTAGGGTGTTGGGTTGTACCCTAATATTTTCTAGTGTATCAAGAAATAAGGAGTGGGAATCCTGGGGCATGGTGGGTAATATTTAGCAAGTTACAATTTGGATTGCGGTCTTGCCCAGAGTTAGTTGCACTTGGATAATCTCGGATGCATTATGCTGAGCAACTAGCCTGGAGGTGTGGATATCCTTAATGAATATGGACACGCCTCCACCTTTAGTGTTTTGGTCCAGGTTTGGTGGCCGAAAGGCGTGGTATGAATTATAGCCTGGTAATGCAGGGGTGCTCTCTGGTGCCTTGAACCAGGTCTCTGTCTCTGCACAGATGTCAATGTTCTCCATTTTAAGGAGTGCCTCGAGTGATTGCATTTTGAGGTTTAGACTTCTAGCACTGAGTAGCATTACCCTCAGATTTTGCTTGCTTGTACCTGTTACGGTGGTGAATTTGTCATTTGAGCCTTGCCTAAAAAAGGTACTATAGGTGTGGCAAGAGCCTTAGCCAGCATCCAGAATCCCAAGGGAGACACATGCAGGCCATCTCTGGCAAAGCATCGTGGTCTGTCGATCATGTCATCCCAGGCAGACAGATACTGGATCCCTTTAGAATGACACCAGAAGCTTAGCCAATTGTTGAAGTCAGTCATTTTGTCCTTGTACTGTGGTATCATTCTGGGTGATGGTAGTATGCTACTCAGGGCTAGGGTCATGCCTGCCTGGGAAACAAGATTGGAGAGCTTCTCCATGTCTCTTTTCATGTAGTCCAGGGAGGTAAGTCTCAAGTCATTCACACCAACATGGCCAATGACAGAGTCATATTTGTACTTGTAGCGTGACCTGAGTGCGTGCATTATGTGGTGGATCCTGGCACCCGACAGGCAGCTGACAGTAACTTTCTCCTTGTTTAGCCTGCTGAGTGGAACATCAGTGTGCCTGACTATAGAGTCACCTATGACTAGAGTGTTGGGTACATTGTTATGATTATGGGCTGTGGTTGAGTGGCAAACTGAGTTTGTGGGCTATGTCACTCATCAGACCCATCATAGAGTACAATGCCCCATTTGGGATGTACCTCACAAGACACTTCCAACAGCTGGAAAGACCACAAAAGTACCTCAACAAGAGGGTTACTGGCCTCAAACATATGTCCTATGCAGCCCGACTGAAAAACTCCAGCTGTACTCAGTGGCATATTGCTTACTCACAGGTGATCTCTGCCTGACTTAGAAAGCCATGTCCAACTCAGAATTGATGGACATGCTACACCTAAAAAAAATCAAGTCACTGTGAGCCACGTGCTCTAGTGAGCTAAACCTTGCCAGAACAATAAATAGAACATGCTGGAGGGATAGATTCCTGTCACAGAGACTCCCTATGCTTTGGAACAAAATTCCAAACTACATTAGGCAGAGCCCCTCACTGACACTCTTCAAGAGAAACCTTGACGAGTGGATGGGTAACAGAAAATACACCCCTGGGATCACTTCATTGGCTTTGCTTGACAGAGGATTAGTTAATTAATCAATGGGGTGCTAGACTTATAAGTGCCCTCGGACAGATAGCCTAGTACCTACCTATGAACGTATGTGTCATTTGGGTTGTGTTGGGGGGAGTGGAGGTTGCTTGCAGTTCTGCTTTGGAGGTCTCTGTTGCTTGAGCAGATTTTTATTGAGAGCCTCTGTGAATGTAGTGTTGTGTTGCTATGTATGTGTTTTGGTTGTGTAGGTTTTGAGGGACTATGTGATGAGTGTGGTGTGGTGCAAGTGTTTACCTTCTCCTCCTGACTGTCTAGTCCAGTCTTGGGTGAAGAGAGCTTTGCTTCCAGTTTGGCTATATAAGTATATCTCTCACAGGTTGTAGTGTTGGGTGGTAGAAGGAGAGGGTTGTCTGTGTACATGAGGTAATTGCTGCATTGCCCCAGGATGCCCAGATTCATCAGGTAGACAGGAGAAATCACCTGGAGCTGACCCTTAGACATGCCTGGATAGGTGCTTATTTATTAAGTATTAAAAACTGTTTTCCTCTAGACAAGTGAGGAAAGTTGAGTGCTGTAGTAATTTGTAGCTTATTTAGTGCTTAAAACGAGTTCTGATCAAGTGCTGAGCTCAAAAAAAAAAAAAAAAAAAAAAACAGATTTGAGTGCTAAAACTAAAATATTGGCTATTTCTAAGGGAAATTTGAAGGGCAGACTTTATGGCTCCTGGAATAGTTTAACCCTAGCTAAGAGGCGATGCATAGTGTTTTTCTTTTTAATACAACAGTCCCAAATGAGCAAACTGATTTAAACAAATTAACCAATTAACTAATAAACATAACACGTGAAATACCTTGGGTTACAACTATGAATAAAAATATATTTTAAATTCTAAACTAGTGACTTAATTTTAGTTAAACTGAAACTGTTGATTGAAAAAGTGATATAGCTGAGGAAAAAAAGAACAAAAAAAAATCCAATAACTGCTACACAAATAATAAATTATTAAGATATACATAAACCCATTAAAGCAAATACAAGGCATTCAAATAATTCTGCAAAGGGCAAACTCTCCATCACCCATGCTATTGGAGGGGGTGTTTCACCACTGCACTTCCCTTAACTTGATATTTGAATTCTGTGGCTGCACAACCACAGAGCAAGAGCAAATACTTTGCAAGGGTCAATTCTTTTATTCTGCCATTTCAACTTGAGAAGCACATCTATAAAAACTTTCACCAATGTAGTTTGCATTGGTTCTCCACTGTTATAGACCACAATGCTTTGCATTTTACGCTATGCTTCCCAGTCAAATGATAATTCCAGATGTATGAATTCAGTTTCTATTTAAAGTTATTACCACTTTTGAAAACACTTGGTAAAGGGAGTGACTGACTGCCTTTAGTTATATTTGTGTGTAACGTAGTGAATGACGAAAACAAAATTAGCAAAACAAAATGATTTCTTCATCTGAAGACTATCTTGTTATTGTAGCATTCTGTTTAATTGTCTAAACTGCCTTTAACCAAATAAATGGTTTTCTCTCTTAAAATGGTTGCACTTATATTCGTTCCCTTTGAACAATTTAGCGTATTTTTAAATAATTCTAGCTAGTGTAGTACAGATTATGCTCAGCTCAGCACCAGAAGTAAAGTAAGTGGACCATCTATATGTGTAATTCTGTTGCAGTAACAGTAAATATGACTGGAACAACAGCCACAGAGAGTGCACACTGAGTTCTCCTCCTGAAGTGTCTGATGCCATGATGTGTGTTTTCTCACTGCTGTACTGAGAGTTATATCATGTCTTACAGAAGCCAACACCTGCTGCCTCATTACTGCATGTAATAGACTTTGTTTTAACTGCATTACCCAAGTTATTAATTAAACCAAATCAAAATTTCAACTTGACTATAGTAACTTAATGAAACCCATAAAGCTGCTTTTTGTTTGGTTTTGTCTATGAGCAGCTAAGGCGAGGTAGAACAATAAAAGCTAAACTCCTCATGTATGGTTGATTCTGTTTGTCATTTTGATTTCTCACTGTGAATTTACATGCAGCTATTTTTCAGTTGATTGCCCCAGGCCTTTGGCACTGATAGACCAGGACCTCTCTGGCTATGTTCCCCATGTTTCATACCTCAGTGAGTGATTATGTGCCATTTGTTTCCTTGACAGTGAATGCATGTGTTAATTGGCTTGAACTTACCAAGTATAACAAACTGTTACTTCATTTTTGTGATTAAATAGTATATGTATCATAAAAAGACTGAGTTACGTATTGTCGCATGATCCTGCGATGTGATCCTTCCAACATTCTAATCGCAACGTCCTTTGAATATTTGAGCAGAGACGTTATTTCAGTTTAACCCGTTGCAGCATTCAAACCAGAACTCGAAAGACAAAAAAAATGTATGAATCGTCACTGAAAAAATGCATAGTCTAAATCAGAATTGGATAGAAAAGTAGTACAATTTAAATGGAGATCAATAATCTCAATGTAATTTTATCAAAAACACTTACTCAAGGATTCAGAAAGAAGTCCCACACTTGCGTTAATGACTACACTACAAAGGCCTAGTTTCCATGCTGCATTATTCGCATATCAAGAGACACATTAGCCACAATGAGGAAAGACCTCATTATTAGTTAGTTTGCATGTCTCTGAGTGCAATACATGCCTGGTTTGTAGTGCTAGTGCAGAGGACTTAAATCCGTTATGGGAGGTGAGAGGGTTCAGGGCTGGAATCCCTTTTAGTACCTTTAAAGCATGACACTTGTACTATCCCTGGTGTTTAATGGTACCTCACATCATGTTTTTATTAAGTGCATTTAATGCATGCCATATAGATTATCTTTGGTGTCTAGTGTTTGTCCCCATTATGCACGCATCTTCAGAGTGCTTTCTCCTGAACCTTGTTATGTGTAAGTGCCATTAAGGTATGATGATAAAGGTTATCAGTGCTGATTATTGTTTCCTAGTTCCACATCCTTAGAGTTATCTCTGGTGACTAGTACTCTGCCTGACCCAATGGTGCAGGCTTTGTTCATTAGTCTATGGGAGTGTGGGAGTATGACCGCCACCCCAGCCCATCTACCCACACCCAGACATTCACACATTCATTCTATACACACACACACACACCCACACACACACACACACACACACACACACACACACACACACACACACACACACACACACACACACAAAATTCACTAACCCCCCCACCCCACTGTGACCACCCAGGGAGAGGCACAACAAACTCATACATACAAGTCCTCATATATACATTCACACAAGCCCCCAACACTATCTGACCACTGAACTCTTCAGAACGTATCTCTATCATGGATGAGCATGACCTTTTGACTGTAATTATCATGAGATGCCAGTAGCAGATGTTTTATTTTATGCAGCCAAACAATTCTTTAAATCTCTCGGCCATGTAAATAACTTACCATGGCTGGTTCCAGGTGAGAGCGCATAACTAATTAGCATATGCCTCTCTCCCAGAATGCTTCATTAGCATCTAGTGTGGCCATGGAGACAGCCCACTGTGGCACTGCATGTTTTCAGTTCATGTTACAGTACCATGGTATGTCTGTCTCGGAATACAAAACAAGTTACTGCAAAGTGTGCATCTGTTGTTGAACAATTTGGTAACTTTTCTGGGTTTGAGCCTTACACTGAATACGAGGTAAAACATGATGTGTACCATTCAGAAAACTGGAGTGAAAGCCTCTGTTTTCAAAGTACATCTGATGCCATAACTCTGTATTTAAAAAATAACAATTTTACCAAACTGACAGTGTAGCCATCTAATCTCGGCTGAGGTGCTTTCTGTATGGAGTCTGCATATCCTCTCTGCATTCATGTGGGTTTCCTCTGGGTGCTCTGGTTTCCTCCCACGTTACAAAGACACGCGTATTAACGTTTCTGGTTAACAAATGTTAAATAAATAAATAAATAACATACTGACTCATTATCAGTACAGATATTAAAATTGCTCAAACAAAACCGGATTAGTTGAGTCAGCACTGAGCTGACAAAGAAGTAATTGAATCCAATGCAAAAAGTACTTCTGCTCCCATAACACATAAAGTTGCTTGTGCTGCCATTGCACATGGAACTTGGAGGATATTCATCTCTGATGTGAAACAAACCGCTACGACATTCCTTGATATCACATCTAGTATACTAGGTTATCTTGATGTCTGGCAGTATAAGTATAATCAGGTGTAGGTTAATCCTTGAATCCAGAGCAGACTTGGTAAGAAATATGGAATCATTATCAGACAATGATCAGCAGTAATGCCAGTCCTGCTGTTGACAGATGTCAGATTCCACAATAGACTCATAGTCCCAACTTCTGATGCATTATGTAGCATAGGCTTCTTGAGATTGGGACAAACTGGGCAATTTAAGCAGTAAAAAACAAAAGAACAGTCAATGAGGTGGATGTTACATAAAATACCCAGATCAGAAAAGTAGCAAGCTGAAATATTTCTGGTAAAACTAAAAATGACACTTATTTTATGGTCCTGATATGAATGAGGAACATGAAGATATAAGTTACCAATAGCTGACATATAAAACAGGTTGTGTAGCCAATACAATAAGTACCAGAAGAAACTATATCTCAGATACTCAGACTGAAAAATGCAACTTACAAGGAGCCACACTGTGGTCAACAGAGTATACATTCTGGTATTGGATCATCAGTATCCATATTTAACCCAGAACTTCCAGAATGTCGGTATTTTGTAGATCTCACAACGCTAGCACTGGTTGGAACTTCACTTTTAAATATTTTGTCTTCTAGTTAGATTCTGTACTGTATTTTCATTGCTAGACTGTCCTTATTCTTAGCGCAAGTGTAAGAACACAGGTATGTGCTTATTATAAGATTCCCAGATAGTAAAGCTACCATTATAGGTTCATAGGTAGGTACTAGGCTATCTTCCCAAAGGCATTTATAAGCTTAGCTGGAATGTGTTGGCTTTCGCCACCCCCTTAGATTAGTTCCCTGTGCCTCTGTCCAGCAGAGCCACTGAAGTGATCCCCAGGGTAAACTTCCTGTTTCCCATCCACTCGTCAAGGTTTCTCTTGAAGGGTGTCAGTGAGGAGCTCTGCCTAATGTAGATTGGATTGCATGGGAAGTCTCTAGGACAGGACTCTATCCCTCCAGCACGTCCTATTTATTGTTGTGGTGAGGTTTAGATCCCTACAGCATGTGGCTTGAAAGGATATGGTTTTCTTTAGGTGGAGCATGTCCATCAATTCTGAGTTGGACATGGCCTTGTATGTTAGGCAGAGATCACCTCTGAGTAGGCGGTATGTAACTGAGTACAGCTGGAGTTTCTTCAGTCAAACTGCATAGTGCATCTGTTTGAGGCCAGTGATCCTCTTGGTGAGGTACTTCTGTCGTTGTTCCAGCTGTTGCAGGTGTCTTGTAAGGTACATCCCAAATGTGGCATTGTACTCTATGATGGGTCTGATGAGTGATGTGTAGAGGGGCACAATGACCTCTTTTGATCTGGATGCAAACCCTTTTGTGATTAGGTGGGCCACATAGAAGAATTTTCTAAAGACTTTGGCAATGTGATTATCAAAGGAGAGATTACTATCTACTTGGGTCCCCAGATCCCTTATTTCATCTTCTGTATTTAGGGGGCTACTACCTATGTGGTAATTTGTGGGTACTTTGTTTTTTCCAAAGGGGATGACTATGCACTTTTTGGCAATTAGCTTGAGGCCATGGTTTTGACACCAGGTATCTGTCTCAGTGAGACTGTTTTGGAGGATGTCTGTGTCAGCCGGAGAGTCAATTATAGCCCCTAGTTTGCAGTCATCTGCAAACTTGGTCAGCCATAGTCCTCCTGTGCTTGCCTGTACCTCTGAGAAGTATATGCCCAAAAGGAGGGGTCCTAAGACTGAACCCTGGGGAACACCACTTGTAACTGGTTTAGAGTCGGACCTAGCTCCCGCAACTCTCACCATGTGGGTTCTGCCTGTGAGCCAGTTGGCAACCCATCTCGTGATGTAGAGGTTTATGTTTAGGCTGGTGAGCTTGTCTCTATTACCAGAATTAAGAAGGATTTCCCATGCCACAGTATGAATATTACTAGTAATTGTGGATATGGGTGATGTCGCCAACTATAATGTTGTAAACAGTGCTGCTGTGTCATCAGACTATGCCACTTGCATGTTGACAGGAAAAAGAAGTGTTAGTGCAGGTCTTTTACACACACAGCATATATCAACTGGGAAAAGGTGCCACAGAAAAGAATTATCGGGACCACATATAGCAAAGACTTTTATAGGATATGAATGCTGTGGTCAACCATAATAGAACACTACAACAGGTCTGATGGAGAATTACTGATATGAAACTGCTGCACAGGAAAAGGCATGGTACATGATGACAGACAGGTCCATCACCGAGTGTGGACCATCAAAACTGAAACAGCTCACTCAGCAGCAGAAACCTATAAGTGTAGGTGGCTTGTATTTTGGAGCTGGACTGGCAGCAAAGACCTGTGTGCCATGTTATCAGGTTTATAATGTCAATTACAGTACAGCATAACATACACCACTGCGTGTTGAAATGTATGTGCTCGTTCCAAGATGGCTGCCGACTAGATTAGTCCCTACTCTTTGAGCTCCTCACAGCTATTTAACTTTTGGTTGTTTTTACAACTTTATACCAAACTTTTTCCTCAGTTTTTTTTAAAAAAAGCATTTTTTAAATCTTTTTCTACGTATTTGGATTATTTTTGGTTCTGAATTTCTTATCCTGGGATTTATTTTACCTCAGAACAACTCTGATATCACATCTGTTTGGTCACCTGCTGCTTCAGTCTATTCCTGGATCCTGACATCCTGTCAATTGCACTTCATCTCTGGGCATGGCTACAAAATCTGAATCCATGGAGACACAACCTACGAAGGCCAAATTTTCTTCAATGCCCTCTCCTGAAAAAGATTCCAGTTCAAAAAGATTAAGAACATCTAAACAATCTACTGAAACTTCCAAAGTAAGTAATAAAGACTTAAATGATTCAAACTTTCACTTAGATGAATTAAAAGTAGCATTAAAGCCTATCCAAAGTGCTATCCAAAACTTCTCAGAACAGTTTGCTGATTTTAGTAAAACTTTAAAACCAATAAATGACAGAATGGATATGATAGAAAATAGAAATACAGCTTTAGAGATAAAAACTGATTTATTGGAAAGTGTTCTTAAGTCTAAAGATAAGATTATCTCTGATATACAAACTAAGCTGCCGGATTTGGAAGCCAGAAGTCGAAGAAATAATATCATTATCCGTGGTTTGCCTGAATCTTATGACAATAAAAACTTGTTATCTGTGACTAAAGACATCTTCGAAACTTTGTTAAACTGTGAAACATCCTCAAAATCTATAATTATAGAGAGAGCACATAGAGCATTACGTTCTAGACAAGATTCTTCCTCACCAAGGATTATTTATACCAAGTTATTAAACTTTCAAGATACTTTCCAAATCCTGGAGACAGCTAAAAGTAAAAAACAATTTATATGGAAATCTCATAAACTGTCATTTTCCCAAGATCTTCCTTCTCAAATAAAATTAAATAGACAAAAACTTGCCCCTTATTGTGCTGACTTGATAAAAAGAGGGATAAGATTTCGTATGTCTTATCCAAACACCTTGTCTTTTACTGTAAATGACAAAAGGTTTGTATGTTCTGATCCTAAAGATGCTAAAGATATTTTTTTTAAAACATTTAAAAAGATTCCAGACTGTGTATCATAATATGTTACTCTTAATGTGTCTCAAATGTGATATATTGCAGTCATGGTTCATGCTTTAGAGTGTATATGTCTGTTGCTGCCTAATCTTGTTTTTCTTTTTCCCTAATAAACTAAATGAAATGAATATATACATATTTTTTTTTGTTTTAGTTTGATTCTAATAAGGGCTAATATAACTATGATGGTATATGTTTTGCAGTTGTCTAATGTAGTTGTCATGATTTTCGAACTGCCATATAGTTATTTTTTCACTATTTGCGGATACAGTACATTTGTACTTTCTAGCTTTTAGTTTAAAAGTTCCCTTTGCCAGTTATGCGGTTGATGGAGGGAGAATTTCGCCTCTCGAGAACATCCGAAGAGAAAATCTTCTGCTGGTAGCATCAGCTGCATCTGTATTGGAGCACGCACCTTCTATGAACTCTCGGAAGAGGTAGGTGACGTCATCATTTCCTGCGGACAGCTGCTAGCTTCACTTATACAGTCGCGCTTATCGTCAGCAAGTATTAGTCTTCAGAAAAGACTCGTACATATTTATTTACACTTTTAAAATGTTTGTGACTAAGCGATAAAAGTTTTATTTACTTTAAACAAATGATCTTTCCACACTACCACCAATGATTCTCCATATTTTTCTTATCTCGCTTTAGTGCGAGTAAATGTACTAAATACCAAGGCGGATTTCATACATAAATCAATGGGACAGATTAGTCCTATTCATTACAATTACACAAGAATAGATTGACAAAAATAACATATTTTAAAATATAAAGTATTGTTAAAATATATATTTTATCTTCACTGTTTGCCTGTTTTTTCAGGAATTCTATATAGTTTAATATATGCATTAAGAGGGGATGGTAGTTCTAAGTTATGTTTAATAAAATACTACAAGTAGTTACAAAGTTTAGATAGACTTAACTCTAATCTCATTGGTTATAATACACATGTTTATGGATAACTTGTTTGATTGTTATAGACTTTAGCTTATTTTGTTTTGGCTTTACACTGGATATTCAGAAGATAATGCATCTCGAGTTTGGTATATTTTATATTCTGTTGCCATACTGCGTCCTTATATTCTAAAAGGACAGTATAACCTTACATATAGCAGATATAATGATACAAACATTTTAAAATTAGTCCTTCAAAATGTAAAATTCTACAATAGTGTTCTTTTAATATAGTGAATATAACATGGGTCAAGGTATTATCCAGTAGTCTTTGTTTGTATTCATCTTTTACCACTAGATGGCGACAAAGTCTATTCACTTACAGTAGAATAAAGTGAGATGTTGCTAAATAGCAGCTGTTTTGGCAGTTAACATTCATTTATATGGGATTGATTTATAAAATATTAAGTCTCCCAGAGGTTAATCTTTGCTATATTAGAAATAAATTTAAATGCTTATACTATTATTTTAGACATTTTTTGTATTAGTTATTTTTTATATGATTACTGACAAATTCATTGTAGTTAACTATGTCATTACTTGTAAAGGTGTAGTCTTATTTTGTTTTACATTATTTATAGTTATTTTTTCTATATATAATTAAGGTACCAGCTTATATATGATATATTTACTGCTAGTTTCTCATAGGATTATTAATAATATACAGTAATGGGATCATATTTGTCTTTTAATATTAATACAAGTTATTTTACATATGTTTTACTTTCATCGTATCATTCGCTATGCTGGGATGTTAAATACTTGAGGAAATTCATTATATCACTATACATTTTTACTTACTAATAGGAGCTTGTAGTTAATTATATTAAGTAGGGATTGAGTATGTTGGACATCTTGAAATTAGTTTGTCTTGTATATAGTTATAGTAGTGTAATACTGGTTTTAATTTTTGTTAGGTTGATATTGAGTATTCTTTATGTAAACCTCATACTTTTATTATCTAAAATTTCAGCTTTTAATTTATTTGCATCTGATCTTCCTTTATCATTAGGTGTTTGGTGGGTAGGCACTAGGGTTAGGATAAAGGATATAAATAAATCTTATATTACTTTTGATATTATTTTTCTTCAACAGGAGATATTTGTTAATGTGATGACATATTTAAATACTATCCAATTTAAATCTGTTTTTTTTATTTTTTTCAAATATACTGGTTTAAGTGTGGTTTGGATTTTACTCGGAGGTTTCTGTGCAGCATCAATAATAGTTGTTTGCTTTGAATATGCCAGTTGACATAATATTGGATTCTTGGAATGTTAGAGGTATTCAAAGCAAAGCAAAAAAGTCATTATTGTTCCATTTGATTTTTAAGTCACAAGCCAATATTTGTTTTATTCAAGAGTCCCATATTCCTCGTCTTGATTGGAATAGAGAGAGGAATAAAAAATGGATTAAGAAGATTGTAGCCTCAGGGGACTCATCTAATTCCTGAGGAGTAGCCATAATCATTAAGCAAAAATTTTTGGGGAACATTGTCGATGAGAAATTTGATAATGAGGGTAGATGGTGTTTATTTACCACTTCCATCCATGGTCTTGATAAACCTCTTTTAGTTTTAAACATATATGGCCCATGTAATTCACAACATTTGTTTATTTTAAAAATCCATAATATTCTCACATCATATAAAGACCACTATATTATAGTAGGTGGTGATTGGAATACAGTAATTAATCCAGAAATTGATCGTTCTCACTCCACTGTTTCTTATAACTATCAATCTACTATGGCTCTTAATGATTTGATGGTAGACTATAGTTTAATGGACCCAATGCATACTGTTAAAATCCCAAATAGAAGTGATATTTATACATATTACTCTAAGTGTTATCATTCATGGTCCAGATTGGATTTTTTTCTAATTTCTGATTCTATCTCAAAATATATTTTAGATTTTAATATTGAACCTAGATTCTTTTCTGATCATTCAAAAATTTTATTAAAATTGAACATAAATACTAATACTAAAAATAAATGTAATATGAATAAATGGTCTTTAAATAATAATTTACTACTAAATGAAGAAGTTTGTAAACAATGTTCCGATATTCTACAGGAAATGGAAGGTAATTTGGAAACATCAGATATCCCTTATGACATACAATGGGCTACATGTAAAGCGAGGTTAAGAGGACTATTTATCAGTAAAGCGGCCTATTTTAAAAAACTTTACTTTAAGAAAGAGGAGTTTTTAAAATCTAGAATTCTGTCCCTGGAAAATCAGCTTAGAATGAACCATGACTATACTATAGAAAAGCAAATTCTTGAAGGTCAAAAAGATTTAATTTTGCTTCATCAACATAATCTATCTTTAGCTGAACAAAAGTTACTTGCTTCATACTCAGAATGGGCTCAGATTCCCTCTAAACTACTAGCTAGAATTATTAAAATTAATTTTGACAGACCAAAAATATCATCTTTGTCTTATAAGAATAGATTATATAACACGGATGAAGAAATTATTCAACTCTTTACTACTCTTTTTACTGATTTATATTCAAAATCTTCTAATGTTGGTAATGATAATAACATAGAAACTTTCTTAAACTCTCTGCATTTTCCTAAACTAAATGATAACCAACAGAGTTTACTTTCAGCTCCTATATCCTTACAAGAAATCTCAGATTCAATTGACAATCTTAAATCAGCTAAATCTCCTGGCCCTGACGGGTTCACTCCGGAATTCTTCAAAACCTTTAAATTGGTAATTCTTCCCTTTCTTTTTAAAGTATATAACCATATAAGACTCAATGACATCTCAGATATTCATTGGAATACTTCTAAAACTATCTTAATTTTGAAAAGTAATAAAGAAAAATCTGACCCAGCTAACTATAGACCCATTTCTTTAATAAATGTAGATATTAAGATTTTATCATCTATCTTGGCTAATAGATTGAAAAGAATTTTACCCTCAATTATTTCTCAAGATCAATCTGGTTTCATGTCTCGAAGACATGCTTGGGACAACATATTGTCCTTAGAGTCTATCATTCATCTTATTAAAAAAGACACAAACCCAATATATGCTCTGATCATGGATGCATCAAATGCTTTTGACAGAGTCTGTTGGAATTTTCTTTTTCAGACGATGTCTTGTTTTAATATTCTTTTATTCTTCTTAAACTTTGTTAAAATATTATACAAAGATATGTATACTAGACTTTACATTAATGGTCACTTTTCTCCTCCTATTAAGATTAATAGAGGAACAAGACAAGGATGTCCATTGTCTCCTTTTCTCTTTAATATTTATTTAGAACCTTTATTGTTATATATTATTCAAAATACTTTTCACAATGTCCCTAGAATACTTAACACCAAAACTTATTTCTCAGCCTTTGCTGATGACCTAATAATTTATTTTCAAACTCCTATATCTGATTATAGAAAAATAACTAACTCTATTGATTACTTCTCTTCTGTTTTGAATTATCTCTTAAATTCTTCTAAAACCTATATATTTCCTTTAAATCATTTAGTACATAAAACATGTCTGTTTTCAGACCATCAGTTTCAGTTTATTTATAATATAAAATATTTAGGTATCAACTTAGAACACAATAATAAATCATCTTCTCAAAATAATATATATAAAATTTGGAATTCAATATTATCTGATATAAACAGATGGCAACATCTAAATCTTTCACTTTTATCAAAAGCTGCCATAATTAAAATGAACATTTTGCCTAAATTCCTTTACCAATTTACGTCGTCTGATCAGATAATTCTGAAATCTTTCTTTGAGTCTGTAAACAAAGTTTTAGCTAAATTCTTATGGTTCCCCAAATCCGTTAGAATCTCATATTCCAGACTATCAATTTCTAAGGACAAAGGGGGTCTGGGTCTTCCTAACCTACATCTCTATTATCTGATAGTTTAATCTAACAAACTTTTCACCATATCTAATTCCAAGAATATTGCACATATAAATCATTCTTTATGGATAAAAATATGGTATAATTACATCATTTCAAAAAATATAAACCCAGAAGCTGTTCCTTTTATCTCTTTGGACACCATTTCTACCAAAAATTTATCCATCTTTATTAAGCAAAAGATTAAAGCTTTTCAATCTTTATTAAAAATGTGCAATTTAGATAAGATTTCTCATTTTATACAACCAATTCATCTAAACCCAAATATAATGATCGATAACAAACCTTTTAACTTAACAAAATATCCTCTAATAAAAAATTTAAAAGTTGGAGATATTTTGAAACATCTTGACTTATCTATACCTGATTGGCGTAAGTTGTTGAAAGTCAATTGGAACTATTCACCAGTTCTTCGTCAATTAAGAGTAATAATTAAAAATAAGTTTTTATGTATAGACCCCATAGATCATCAAATGAATAATCTCAACACAATTATCAAAATGCTATCTTCATCAGATAAAATGCTTTCAAATTCCTACAAATTGATAAAGAGCTTAATGATAGAAAACAATTGTCTTTTATCTAATACATGGCTGAATTATAATTCTCAGATATCTGAATCTCAAAAACTTTTGGCTATCAGACATGCAAAGGAATTTATCCCTTTCAAAAACTTTTATACACACAATTAATGATTAATAACGATGCCTATTATACCCCTTATAAATTAAATAAATTCAATCCAAACAAATCTGCATCATGCTCATGCTGCTATCACCCCAAGCTGATCTTCTCCATATTTTGTGGTATTGTCATTTTTCTCATAGATTATGGACCTCTTTGAAAGTCAGACTACAGAGAATGGGATACCATAAATCTACTTTGTCCTGGGAATTTGCCATTCTTCATATTCCATTAACTCATCTTTCAAAATCAGATACTCATGTTATCATCTTTATTTGCTCCTTATTAAAACTTTACATAACACAAAATTGGCTTGATCGCACCAAATTAAATTGGACAACTTTTCAAAAAATGGCTTATTCATATATTGATGCACAAGGGAACATAGTTAGAAGTCCAAAAAAAAGGCATTAAAGAACTTAGTATTAGAAAAAGTGTTAAATATTATTAATAGTTAATTGCCATCACTTATTTTATTGTTTCAAGATGGTATTTTTTTCTGTATTTTTTGTTTCTTTATCTCTATCTTTTCAGGAGGCCTAACTTGTATATAGTGTATATATTTAGTAATGTTTTTATTATCATTGTTATATGTAAACTCTCCTGAATGATTGTTTTTTTTTTCAGAGTTGTAATATTCCTATTCAATTCTATTTACATGTACAAAACTCCTAAATGTCTGTTTTATATACTTAATAAAAATTTATTGAGAAAAAAAAAAGAAATGTATGTGCTGACAAAGGCCCAGCTGACTATCTATCATTCCAGGAATGTAATTACACAGCAAGTTATGCTTGTCAGTATACACAATAGCTGTATTTTAAGGTATAATCCTATACATTCCATGTGGGGGCTTATAGAACCCGTGTGTGGGGAGACAGTGATGTCATATGTGTTCCTCCTTTTATATGTTCCACTGATGGATGGTTTAAATCAAACTGGTCAACATAGGGCTGACATTAGTGGGGTACCAGTGACTGACAGTGTAAGTGGCATAGTCTGATGGCCATGTGGCATTGTATGCAACATTACAGTGGGAGGGGTCATCCATATCCATTATTAAAGAGGCAACTGAAAAGGTATAGGCTGACTTCTTAGCCTCACCATGGCATGACAAACATCTGCTACATGACCGTACCTTACATACATACATGCATACATACAACTATTTCAAGCACGGGCATTTAATGTCCTTCTAGCTTGCCAATATACCAGAACACGTATTCCTATAATAAGTGTCCAAGCTGTTCTTAAAAATATCTAAACTAGTACTTGCTTTAATTTAATTTGGTAGTCTGTTCCATGCATCAGCTACTCTATCAGAGAAACAATTAGTACACTTCTCATTCTCTGGTACTTTTTGATAATCCCAAACATTCCCAAAGGTAGTTGTCTCTAAATGCCCTATATACCTGGATAAGATATCCTCTTAGATATCTGTAAGAGGCACTGTAAAAGTTCAGATATATTAGTCTTTCATAATAACTTAAATGTTCACATCCATGGATGCCCTTGGTATATTTCCACTGTATTCTTTCCAGTGTACTCATGCTTGTTTTCTTATAGAGTTTCCATATTGTTATTCCATACTCAAGCTTGGGTCTAATGTAGCTAATAGACAATGACTCCATCATTTTTGATTACCTAGACTTTATGAATCTTTTTATAAAACCTATACTTCTATAACTTTCATTAACCAATTGTTTGATGTGATTAGAAAAAAATCATAGCTGGATCTACCCATATACCAGTATCTTTAAATGAGTCTACAGTTTCAATCACTGTGTGCTGTATTAAATATCCACCTTTCAGTGTATGTCTCTCAAATCTGATATGCTTAGTTTTTGATGTATTAGAATATTATTCTCCTGTGTCCAAATGATCAATTTGCTCAAGTTATTTTGCAGACATGCCTCATCTGTAACACGTAACCAGTTTACCCAATTTCAGATCATCTGCACATAGACTGTAGAACACCTCAGATGAAAAAGTTAGTTCTGAAAGATACAATCTAAACAAGTGTGGGCCTGGGACAGAGCCCTGTGGGACACCCTGACTGCAACCAAAGACTTCACCTATGTCCTCAACTCACATAGCAGTAAAAATGCACACTACCTCTGGCATGTGCATATCCATTACAAGGGTTCAGCTTATGGGGGTGGATATTAACTACCGTGATTCAAGACCATTACTGATATGGATACTGGCATTAATGAGTAGATGTGCAGATGAGTGAGGCAGGCAAATGTATCTGTTGTCGACAGCATTGTAGAGATGGTGACAAGGGGTATAAAGAGTGAATACACAGTGCTAATAGGTTCTCTGCTGGCAAATGTTGCCTCCATAGGTGCCTTCACAAGACAAGTTTTAACTGCCATCTGGTCTGCCTCCACAGGCTCTGCCTTTTGGGTTTGTGTTTTTTGGAGTATCTGGATGCAGGGATGTTGGTCATAGAATATCCTAAGTTAAGCTACATAGACCACAACTTGCCAAACCCAGCCATGGTCATCATCCACGTCATGGCTTTCAGTGCTGCTCTGACTCAGCACCTGGGACACCTCATTTGACTGCAAGTGTGCATTCTTGAAGTGATATCCCTTTCCTGTTACCTGTCATCACATGGCCTTCCACCTCCAATCATGAACAATTATCAGTTAATGGATAGTGATGATCATCAGAAACATTACTGAAATTTCCCCATTTTCTCAAGTCTCCATGCCAAAGACCACATCAAGCCCTTACACCACAAGCTGACACAGTAGACACCAGCAACCTTCACACCATTATAGCTTAACCCCCACCACTGTAGGATATATTACCAACTTTCTATAATCACCCAGAGCTTGTGGCTACTGTGCTGAGTTCAGTTCTCAAGACTCTGTGGTAGATCATATAGTTACAGTCACATATCACTCTGTCTCTCACACTGTGCAATTGATGATGTGTACCCATTCCCTAACATTTGTGGCTATGGTGATGTCTGATGCACAGTATAGACAATCCATGTACTGCCGTGCATAGCATAGATATAACACATGCATTAGTTTATTTTCTATTGTCTGCGTCTTGACCCATATTTTTGGATCTGAAGCTATATCTTTGCCAGTACTGCAATGAGTTGTTCCTTGTTCAGCCATGGCTGTTGAACGGTTGTTGCATGTTCCTACTGTGCCTGCAACACTCAACAAACAACAAATTATAGCTAGCCTACTGTCAGCTTGCATGATATCTGTGTTTAGAAACATGTTTATCTAGCATGTGTGTGTGTGCACCTAAAAATCAGATGGGTATGCAGGAAATCCTCTCACAGGAATCTGTGCTTCAGTAGTATATGTGGCAGGTGTGTGAATCATGGGAACTGCCCAGGTGATGCTCAGGAACACTATAAATAATGCTTTAGGTGCTACAGACCACCTAGCAGTTAAAGGAATAGAAACCATTCCTGATGATGTATTACAGCTTCTCTGGACCATCTGGGGATTTGATGGCAATATGTGTGCAACCCTTGGCTCACAGGACCCTCAAGGAAATGGCTGTTCTGTAAAATGTTCACATGGTGCTGGCTCTGTCCTCTGCAATCTTGCTCTTTTGTATGCTTTAGCATAATGTCGAGGAAATGGATAATGATTTGAAAGTCTGATATCTGCAATATGCTTACACATCCCTAATAAGTCAATTAAATGCCTTATAAGGTGGATACATTTACACATACCATAGAATCTATAGACATGGACATACTATGTATACCATTGATTCTATGAGTGGGTGATACAATTTGACTATCTTCATTGCAGTTTCCATTTTTAGATGGAAATGTTCAACAATTTTGTTAGCATATGAGCTTGTGCCATGTCAGACACAGTCTGTACCTTTTTCATTTGTATGGATTGGAATGGCATGTGACATTGTAGTCAAAGGCCTCAATGGCAGCTGGCTATATTTGTTGATCAGCTACTGCTGCTGCTAATCCTAGCAATACTCTAACATACACCATGATTCCTGGTGCAGAAAGCTGGTATGCATCATAGTGCACTACACTTTTTTATGTTTCTTTTCAGCATGACATTTTTGATTTCATTATTTGAATGCATTCTGTGACTCATTTAATGAAGTTCCTCCTTTCCATGTCAGTACGCACTTAACATGTACTGTATAACAAGGTATTTTGTCCATTGCATGACCATGCTATCTTGCATATCTGGGCCACATACATCATGTATGTTGGCCACACTAATGTCTGCTGCACGGTGTGCTAAATGTTCATTCATGCTGGCCTTCATTTGTATCTGGGTATTATATTCTCTTTATCATATTTATTTTTATTGCTGTTTGTGAAAGTGTATGTCATCTGTTAAATTTAAATTTTCAAAAATATTTGTCTGATGCTCTGTAATGTGCTCAGTTTTTGGGGAATGTTTTCATGAACATCTTTCCAAGTTGTTAGACTTTTTTAGAAATGTACTTTTATTTGCTGTTGCATGTATTTGGTTATGACATATTTTTATTACAATGTCTGTATGTGCTTAATGTTTCTGGAATTTCATAGTTTTGTCTCAAATTCTAGTTACTGAATATTTAGTGCGCCATAGCTGTTAATGTTTTTTTTCAGGATGGGACACAATGGAAACTCATTCTGTGTAAGTGAATTTTGGCAGTATGATGTCATTGGATAGAGCAGGTGTTTGTTATCAGTTCATAGGTTCATAGGTAGGTACTAGGCTATCGTTACGTAAGCCTAGCCAATAAGGTTCCTTGGCTTACACCACCCAATTATTTTCCTGTGCCACAGTCAAGCAAACACAGAAGTGATCCCCGGAGTGTATTTCCTATTTCCCATCCACTCATCAAGATGTTTCTTGAAGAGTGCTAATAAAGAACTTTGCTTGACATAGATGGGTACACTGTTCCAGAGTATGGGAAGTCTCTGGGACAGGAATCTATCCCTCCAGCATGTCTTGTTTATTGTGGTGACAAGGTTTAGGTCCCTAGAGTGTGTAGCTCGCAGGGATTGGGATTTCTTTAGGTGTAGCATGTCCAACAGCTCTGGGTTTGACATAGCTTTATTTGTTAGGCAGAGATCACCTCGGAGTAGGCGATATGCTACGGAGTAAAGCTGGAGTTTTTTGAGATGGTCAGTGTAGGACATCTGTTTGAGGCCAGTAATCCTCTTTGTGAGATACTTCTGTGGCCTTTCCAGCTGCTGCAGATATCTTGTGAGGTACATTCCAAAAGGGGCGTTGTACTCTATAATGTGTCTAATGAGTGTCAAGTAGAGGGGAACAATGACCTCTTTTTTCCTGGATGAGAACCCTTTTATGATGAGATCACCTCGGAGTAGGCAATATGCTACGGAGTAAAACTGGAGTTTTTTGAGATGGTCAGTGTAGGGCATCTGTTTGAGGCCTGTAATTCTCTTTGTGAGATACTTCTGTGGCCTTTCCAGCTGCTGCAGATATCTTGTGAGGTATATTCCAAAAGGGGCGTTGTACTCTATAATGTGTCTAATGAGTGGCAAGTAGAGGGGAACAATGACCTCTTTTTTCCTGGATGGGAACCCTTTTATGATGAGGTGTGCCAAGTAGAAAGACTTCCTGACTACTGTGGTGATGTGACTGTCAAAGGACAGACTACTGTCCACCTGGGTCCCAAGGTCTCTTATCACACATTCGGTGTTAAGTAGACTGCTGTCTATGTAGTAGTTCATGGGTACAGAGTTTTTACCAAAGAGGATGACAATGCACTTTTTGGCATTGAGCTTGAGGCCATGGCTCTGACACTACTCATCTGTCTCAGCGAGGCCCTTATGTAGGATTGCCACATCATTTGAGAACTTGACTATGGCTCCCAGTTTGCAGTTATCTGTGACTTCATTAGCCAGAGACCTTCTGTGTTAGCCTGTACTTCAGAGAAGTAGATACCAAACAGGAGAGGTCCCAGGACTGAACCCTGTGGTACTCCACTTGTCACTGGTTTGAGGGCAGATTTGGAGTGTGCAACTTTTACAGTGTGGGTTCCGTCAGTGAGCCAGTTGGCAACCCATCTTGTGACATCGGGATTTATACCTAGTTTAGTGAGTTTAGCTATAATTCCAGAATGGGGGATGGTGTTGAAAGCCTTGGCGAGGTCAAGATAGGCTGTGTGAACCACCTTACTCTCATCTATGGCTTTGGTGACTGCCTCAAAGAAGTCGATCAGTTTCAGGAGGCATGATCTGCCTTTCACCAACCTGAAATGGGTGAGATCCAGAGTTTGGAGGTTACCGATGTCTTTGTTTATGAGTTCCATGATGATATGTTCCATGGCCTTGCAGGCCAGGCTCATCAGGCTAATAGGGCGATAGTTCCCAAGATCAGTGGTGGCTCCCCCTTTGTGGAGTGGGATAACAGTTGCTGTACACCATTCAGTGGGCACACAGCCTAATGTGAGGCTATGATTGAACATGGTGCTTAGGTGGGGAGCCAGTTCATTCTGAAGTTCATGTAAATTGCAGCCAGGTATGTTGTCCATTCTCATGGATGCTGTGTTTTTAGCTTTAGAGAGTGCAGCTTTTACCTGCGTAGTTGTGATTACAGGGACTCTGCATTCTTCCTGTATAGATATGGGCCCTTTGGGGGGGGGGGGTAAAGTTAGCACTGAACCTATCTGCCAGATGTTGGAAATATCGGTTGGTTCTGTAATTTTCATGCCGTTGTGCTGTAACTCAGAGCAGACCGGGTGTTGCCATTGAGATTCTTGACATAGATATAGAATGCTTTGTGGTTGTCCTTAGAATCAGTGATGATTTTGTTTTTGTAGCAAGCTTTGGAGGATCTTATAAGGGATCTCAGCTTCTTACTGAGGCTGACCAGGGAGCTCCTCCACTCATGGGATTTTACTCTCTTTTGCAACAATTTCTTCCTTCTGTTGTACAGTTTGTTTCTGGCAGGAGACCTCCAGATTGGCTTCCTTTTTTTGGAGGATAGCATTTTGGTTCTGTTTGGGATAGCACGATCCATGCACTTGTGTAAGTGCTTACAGAGTGCATTTGTGTAGGATTCAGCAGCCGTAACTGTATTGTCCATCTGCATGGGTGTTATGAAGTTCACCACTTCTGTCTTAAGAAGCATGAAGTTGGCTTTGAAGAAATTTTTTATTGTGGTTTCCTTAATGGGGGGTGTGAGCTGGATGTGGATATCAAGGGCAATTAGCTCATGGTTGGATCGGACCAACAAGGAGCTGACTTCATGTGTTGAACACTGGTCACTCATGTTGGTAATGACTAGGTCTAGGATATTGATGCCCCTGGTGGGGGTGTGGATAAGTTGATCCAGGGCATTGGAGTTTATGAATTCCAGAAAGCATTGTGTGAAGGAGTTGGTACACGAGTAGTTTTCCCAGTTAATAGTGGGTAGTTGAAATCGCCCATTATTAGGGTGTTTGGTTGAACCCTAATATTTTCCAGTACTTCAAGAAAAGAGGAGTAGGAATCCTGAGGCAGGGTGAGGGATGCGTAGCAAGCTACAATTTGGATTGCAGTTTTGCCCAGAGTTAGTTGCACTTGGATCACCTCGGATGCATTATGCTGAGCAACTAGCCTGGAGGTGTGGATATCCTTAAGGAATATGGACACAACTCCATCTTTGGTGTTCCAGTCCAGGTTACGTGGCTGAAAAGTGTGGTATGAGTTATAGCCTGGTAGTGCAGGGGTGCTCTCTGGAGCCTTGAACCAGGTCTCAATCACTGCACAGATATCAATGTTCTCCATTTTAAGGAGTGCCTCGAGTGAGTGCATTTTGAGATTTAGACTTCTAGCATTGAGTAGCATTACCTTCAGTTTTTGTTTGCCTACAGTGAAGAAAACCACCTCATTGTAAAGAGTTTTCATCATGTCCCATCCACAAAAACAATGCCACCTACAGCATCATAAACAGGTACTGTGGAAATTAAACTACATTAACTGATCTGTGCATTTCCATTGTGTTGAGGGAGAGGAAGGTTTTGCAATGGTAGTGGTTACTCTGCTTGTATTTCCCTACTGAACAATGTCATTGGAGGAGGAGAATTCATTATCACTTTGAGTGGTTAAGTTTGGTTCTTATTTACATTTTTGTCAGCCCATTTGATCTAGCCACCCATCCATCCACAACCCATTTTCCCATTTTTGCATATGGTGTTGAGGTGTAACTTCAGAAGTGACAATCGCCTAGACCCATGGTTCACGCTGCTGGGTGGCTAGCCCTGCCATGGTGGTTCATCCATGCCACACACTTGCATGCACACTCATACCTGGCTAAGTTAGAGTGTCCAATCGCCCTACAATGTGTCTTTGGAATGTCTGAGGAAATCAGAGCACTTGGAGGAAACCCACTTGAACACAGGGAAGACATGCAGACTCTGCACAGAAGGCACCGCATCTGAGAATCAAACTGGGAAAAGTCTTGTTGTGATGTGACAATGCTATCAAGGAAACCTTTCTTATGCTGAGAGCCATCATACTATTTGCTGATCCATCATTGTCCATTGATGACCACCTTTTCAGATATTATTGCTTTATTGTAGCATTCAACTAAGATAGTATCAAAAAGTCAGAATCACAGAAGTAAAAGAAGGAGGGCATATTTGATATAGTTTTTATACACAGATTATGCTGTGAAGTGCTACTTTATGCCTAAAATAACATCAACAAAAATCAGTTTTAGATCAGATTCCAATATTCTCATGATTTTATATCTAGATAGAGCAAAAGGGGGGACAGCAAATTTTGAATCTAGTGTGTGATACTGAACTTCTCCTAATTCCAGCTAAACTAGATTATAATGACTGATTGTTTATTTAACTAAAATATGGTTTAGGGTTCAATGTGATATCCCTTATGAGAATATTGCTATAAAAACATCTGCCAAAGGCAGTCTGGTATTAAAAACTGGATTGATAAACTCAATATTATGACACAGTAAAAAAGGGAGTTTTAGAGTTAGAGTTCAAGCTCAAGCTCTGGTTCGATCAAAAGGTGGAAAATTATTTTGATTTTTCACATTTTGATAGTAAACCTATATATATATATATATATATATATATATATATATATATATATGTATACATACACATATATAGGTGTATGTATATATATATATATATATATATATATATATATATATATACATACATATATAGGTGTATGTATATATATATATATATATATATATATATATATATACATGTGTGTGTATATATATATATATATATATATATATATATATATATATATATATATGTATATGGGTCCACTTTGTAATTTCAAAATACTGAAATCTCAAATTTCAGTATTCCAAAATCACAAAGCGGAATACTCACATTTCCGAAACCGGCAAAAGGCCGAAATTCAAAATACGGATATTTTGAATTTTTGAATTTCTGCTTCTGGTGGTACAGAATGTGGATGTTTGGGCTTAATTTTGGTAAGTATGTGTGTGTAAGTAGGTTGGTTAGGGGTTTAGTGTGTGTAACTGTGTGTTGTGACTGCTATGTGTGTGTGTTTGAGAGATTGTAAGATGTATGTGTGTGTGTTTCATTTGTGTTACTGTTTGTGCAAGCTCGGAGTTAGAATATATAAGTAAGGGGGTTGTGGGGGATGCAGGGGGGCTTGTCCCCTGCTCCCTGCTTATATGCAGTTTAGATCAGTTTGTTTGATTGTGTGTGGGGGGTTTGTGTATGTTTATGTGTGTACTGTATGTGTAGTGTGGGTACGGGATTTTGAATTCCGTGGTTGTGTGTTTTCGATTTTGTGAGTTTGTGGTTGGATTTTTGGCTTTGTGATTTCGGAATACTGAAATTCGAGATTTCAGTATTTCGAAATTACAAAGTGGACCCATACATACATATATATATATATATATATATATGTATATATCTATATATCTATATATATATATATATATATATATATATATATATATATATATATATATATATATATATATATATATATATATATATATATATATATATATATATATATATATATATGGCTGAGACTGTGTTATACCTTTCCTGAAGTCAAGTTAGGAATTTGTTATGAAACGATATTTGTTTATGTTTTCTTGTATATAGTTACAGAGATTTCTTTCTAACCTTTTTGTTACAAGGCATAATGTGGAGAAGTAGCACAACTGAGGTGGAGGTGCTATGGAATTTTGGGATGGATATTATAAGCCAGTGGTTTAGCTAACAGATTGGCATATAGTTTCAGAATGACAGGGAGGATATAGTTTGGTTGCTGTCTTTGTCAAGCTTCTTCAGTCATTTTCTTATATCCTTGGTATTTATCTCCCTAAAGTACAAGGTAGGTGTGAATGGGGCTGTATTTTGTGAGCTTGGCATATGATTTATAGTGGTGTCATCTTCAGTATGAGGGATTATACCAGAGTCTGATCATTGTTTTAACATCTATATGGTCTGTCCAGCTTAAGAGCACACACAGAAACCTTTATTTTGTACTTACAGTCTTATAGTGTTCATACCTCTTAACCTCATAGTGCAAGAAATCTGGACAAAGCCTGGCAAAATGGAAGGATGGAGGCCTACAAATAGGGACAGATTTTAAATATTGCTCTTATAATCTTAGAATGCTGCTAGAGTAACAGGGTTTATTTTAACATACATTTTTTGGAGGATATGAAGTCTGAAACTCAAACGCATGCCATTCTTATTTTAGTGACTTCTGTACTCAGATCATCCTAGTGATTTGCCAGAAAACCATTAATTTTATGAGGACCAGACCAAAAATATGAGCAAAAAATTGGGATAGCCTGTGAAAATCTGGACATTTCAGAGGTATGGGTTGGGTGTTCGAAGGGCTAAGTAGTTAAGGCAGATCTGGTTAGTGGGGGTTAAAGAACTTGCATTTTCAAGCAAATGGTAGCAGGCATGTCTTTTGCAAGCAAGGAGCATGCAAGCACTTGCAGTAGACCCAAGTTAAACAATTCATAGTTGGGTATTACTTCAGTCTGCAATAGTACACAGTGCCATGAAGTGGAATGACATCCTCAATCTAAAACAGTCTCTACAGTTTTTAACTTACACCTGAGATGTCCACAGGAACTGATGTATCAGATTTAAGGTAAGGAAATGTAAGGTGTTCTGTCCAAAAATATCAAGTTAATTGACAGGACAAAGGGATTTCTTTATGTTTTTCCTAGGTATATTTGTTAGTTCAGGAAATTTGAGTTATTTCAAAAATCTCTTACAGGCATCCTTAAAACTTTGTGAATCAGTCTGACAGAAAATGAATTGTAGGTCTGTACCACCCCCTCACAATATTACATTTATTCATTTTATCTTTCTTGTGCATCATTCTGTTTTACTTAAGTGGTTTATATTATAATGCACCCCTATGAGAGTGTAGTTATTTTTTTTTCTTTAGTCTGAATGAATTCATTTTGTATGTATCCTGTTCCATATAATTTATCATCAGGAAAAAAAAAAAGAGGCAAATTTTCAAGTAGTTATTCTTGGCTAGATGTCTATCTGCTATTGCCAATTGCTTTTACATTCTTATTTGCTCCACCTCTGTTTCACTTAACATAGAGCAATTGTATGTTTTTGGTTCAATGTAGTCTTTATATAATGAAGAAACATTCACACAGAATAGCTTTTGTGAAAAAAAAATGAAAGAAAAGCTGTCATTGCCTCTACATCATCATCAAGAAAATAAGCTATTTAGTGTACAGTCAGTGCTTGGTACCTGAATAAGACCTGCATTTTTATTATCTGTATTTTAAGTACTCAGATGTGACTGCAATTCTTTCTTCTGAATAGCTGATTTTTTCCAAGCCATCAGTAAGTATGGTATATTTATTCAAAAGATTCCATATCAATTTAATCAGCATAGCTTTCCTTCTGCATTTTCCTATTTGTGCTCTGAAGGTATCAAATACCACTACATTTCTAAACAGATACTATGGCCATTATTAAACAGAGGGCAACCTACATGTTATTTTACAATGTTATTTGACATAAAGCAAAGTAATGTATAATGCTATAAGCAAAAATATCTAATTAAGAAGTACACACCACAAATGCCTACAACAAAAATTATAATTAGTGCTTTTGAAATGGCACTGTAAGGAACTTCCTGAGTGGGTACTTACGTATTATCGCAACCAGATTTTAGCAATAATACCACTTGCTTCTCGATATTAAAAGCTGTGCCTTATTGTTGTAACAATGTCAGAAAATGCCTTTTCTTTCACAGTAAAGGTTGTTTTAAGAAGGGTTATCAAGAACAAGGGAGAAAGTTAATGTTTCGCTGTGGCTGTGTGCACTTTACTGGCAACATGTGTGGAGTTATCTCATTTGTGCATTAACGGTGCTTACAGCCACAGCGACAGTAACTTTTTCTGGTGATCTTGCTAACCCTTCTTAAAACTACCTTCACTGTGAAATGAAAATCAATTTAAACATAACCATTCCTGTGCTGCTAATATTAAATCACCCTCCCCTCTCTAACTTTGCCTGATGTCCTGAATTGTTTCTCCCCAACACACCTTTTAGGTGTAATACCGTAGACAGATAACGGAAAAAGCACACGTGATGGTGAAATCTTCATGCTTGAGACCTTTGTTGTGCTGTTTACAAAGTCAGATTTCACATGTTGTACATCTTCAATTCCCCTTCCAAACAGCTCATTTGCTGTACTTGTTACATCAGTTACACATTCCCCTTAATGTTTCATTAAGGATGCTGGAAATATCTGAACAGAAAGGTCAATGTGCCTAACTGCTGTTATGAACTTCAAAGGTCATGGTTGATTCAAATAGCTGCCATTGCTGAATGATGAAATGTTGCTAGGGGTCTTACAACAGTAACGGTTCACATACATAATTTGCTGGTCTTCCTGAAGGTAATCCACAGTTTGTACTGAGCAATAAGGACTTTCAATAACACTGTACAGTGTTGCATGGGCTCCTTTGACTTGAAGTATGCTATTTTTGCAACCACAAAAATCTGATTGCAGTAATACGTAAGTACCCCTGAATGTAACAGTGGTGAACAGCGGTGGTGTTGCTGCGGTAGTGTTGTCACCTCACAGTAAGACGTTGTCCTGTTCGATTCTCAGCTAAAGCGTCTTCTGTGTGGAGACATGCGTGAATGGGCGTACCTTCGTTGAAGGTTGTGCGTCAGGCTGGCAACTCGACACATAAAAATCTACTGCGAATCATTAATGGACCGGAGTTCCACTGTGGTGACCCCCAATCGGGAAAAGCCAAAAGACACAACAACAACAACTTGAATGGCATTTAGAAGTAAACGACTTCTGAAAAAACGCTACTGCAAACTGTAGCATTGTTTGTATGTTGGACTTCAAATAAACAGCGCTTTAAATACAAAGTGATTTCCTTTTTGCAGTAAGGATACCATCACCACTGAAAATCTATTCCTTTTTTGCCTTTTATGATCTTTTTGGTGATATAGAACTTTACTGTTTAACGTTTCTATTTATTCCAATAATTTACCTTTGCATGAATGATTATGATTAGGCTGCTATTAGCTCACTTTTCGAATCATGCAGAGGTTATGAGAAGAAGTTATGCCAACTATCTCAGATAGTGCAGTCTGACGTTCACTCAGAGAAGTAGTTTAGCAGAGTTTGTAATGATTACTGTTTAAGACTAAAAATGCAGCAAGAACACAAAAGACAGGAAGTGTATGTATCTGTAACAGTGTAATGAAGAAAATTTGGAAGTTTTTCCCTGGTTATCATCAAAGTCACAGATGGAAATAATTAAATCAAAAATAATGAGATAATAAAAGAAGTAGCACAAGCAGAACTCAAAGTCAGCTTAGAGATAGCTAGATAGATGCACACACACACACACACACACACACACACACACACACACACACACACACACACACACACACACACACACATGTACATGCATGCACACAGACACACAGACACACAAACACACACCTGTTTTGTGTGTGTGTGTGTGTGTGTGTGTATATATATATATATATATATATATATATATATATATATATATATATATATATATATATGTATATATAAATATATATATATATATATATATATGTTTACACTTCATATTGCTGAAATGCTGGAATATTGAATTTCAGCATTTCGACAGTATAAAGCCGAAACCATTAAAGCACCGACACCTCACAACCACGAAATCATAACATTGAACACACAGCATACAGCACACAACACACAAACCATAACACCCACACCACAAAACACTGAAATAAAGCACACCACACAGACACACATCTACACTATACAAATGCAGGGAGAAAAGCCCCCCTGCACCCCCCACACCCCAATACTTAGATATACTAATTCTGAGATCACACAAACAGTAAAAAAATAAAAAAATCAAATACAGCCAACACACACACTCATATCCCCACCTCCCTACCCTAACCCACTCGTACAAGTTACAAATTCACTCATGCACACTCACTCACCTTAAACTGCAGACACTATCCCAACCGAACACTTCCATACGATAACGAAAATGCATAAGCCCGACTTCGACATAGTCCTATTCGCAAGTATGCACTTTCATTATTTAGAGGTTTCTGCTTCATGGACACACATTGCTGAAATTTGATATTTCGGCAATTCGCGTTTATGAAGTGAAACCATATATATATATATATATATTCATCATATTGGTGCTGTTGAGGATCAACAGCCGTCTTTTGCTTTCCATTGCTTGGCAGTAAAGTTCACTTTGGGAAAAAAACTTTTATTTTCTTAAATTTATTGATGTTTTATTACTTACCTCTTCACGAATGTTATTTTAAAGCTAGGCATGTTGTGTTTTAACGGACACTCTTGAGACTGTAATGTACTTTTAAATGGAACTCTCATTTATTTCTGTTAGTTTAAAAGTAGTGTTAACTAACTAAAAACATATTTTTGTGGATAAATTGTGTTTATTTTTCCTAGGTGGGGCTAGCATAGTGTTTGAAAGTGATTTTTACTGTATTTTTATCTGTTAAAAAAAGCTAAGTTTTGTGGACTGGTAGTTTTGCTGGCACTTCTGTTTTGTCTTTCCCAAGAAACGGCATAATTTTTGATTTGACCATGGAATAGACTATTGGTCACATGACTGGTCCTTCTTCCAGCCACAAAAAGCAAAAGGTAAGCAAACAGACATTGCTACCATAGTAGGCTATCAATTTGCTTCATCCACAGGTAGATAACCCTGCTGTGGCCATTTGTTGTACATCAGACCACTCATCTTTCAACCCAGATCCCTCTGATGTAGTGCCTACAGACACTATGGGTAAGGGGTTAACCACTTCCTCTGTAGCTGTTGGAGACCCCTCAGCAGACAAAGGAAAGCCACTTTTGTTGTCCTTGGAGAAGGAACAGGGAAGATTTCCATGTTCTTTCTGAATGCTGTACTCAACGATAGGGATCCTACTGACATTAGTAACATGGTTAGCCAAATGTTCTTGTCAAAAAGAAATAGAAACCCAAGCATGTACCTACTCCTCCTCAAATTTCTTTAGACAGGAGTAGTTTACTGGGTCTGGCTTAGAGTTTAATTCTGGCTATTGATCGTTCTTGTAAAGTAGTTTTTGGTAAAAGAAACAGGATTCCTTTATTTTTTGAAGAGATTCGAGATTTTGAATCTGAATAGGAAGCTGCAGGGATGGATTCAGGTTTTTTTCCTTAGATTTCTGATTAGACTCAGAGGAGATCTCCGTTTCTGATTCTCTATGTGGGGGTTTCTTTTTTTCTGAGACTATTAAAATAATATGCTAGTGTTTTCAGTGGGAGAGCACTGAGGTTTCTCAGTCCCTCAGAAAATACTATGAGTTGTTTCAGAAGGATTTTACAGAACTTACATTCATTCCTCCTGTTCTGTCATCTTTAGAGGATGTGTGGGTTAATGCCTGCAATGTTCCTGTTAGTCAGCTAGCTGCCCCTAGAAAGGCAGATAGGATGTATAAAATTCCTCAGTCTTTTACATTTTTATACACTATTCCAAATCTGACCCAGCAGCTATAGCCTTAATTGAGCTCACTGCTGCTAAGCACTTCATTCCAATCCTTCTCTTTCTGATAAGGATGGAAATATTTCTGTTATATATACGGGGAAAAAAGTGTATACTTCTGCAACTTTAATTTTCAGAATTTTGAATTGTCAGGTTCATATTCTAGCATTTCTTTTGAAAATTGTGAAAGTATAAAGGATGTTTTATCTGCAGTTTTTTCTCGTGAGGAAAATCTGCTTTAAATAACTTAGTTTCTTCCATTGCACAGGTCGTAATCATTGTTTGCAGTGTGTGTATGACTCTGTTGATACTTCTTCCCGGGCTTTGGCCAATGGCACTGTTTTAAGGAAGTTTGCATGTCTGCATTCCCAGAACCCACCAGATGATGTTAGACATGATATTGGATGGAGATTTAATTTTTCACAGCTCTGCTACAGAGGTGATCAGAAAGTGTGATGAAAGGGGCAAGCTGATTCAGTGACTCTCTTTAAGATTTTTCACCTCTCCTTTTCCAAATTGTGCGAGGGATTTTCTTTCTCCTATTTCATTTTTTGGAAGAATAACAGTATAAACAGTCTCAACAGAATTTAGGTACGCATACATTTAAGAAGGAATGGCAAGGAAGTTCTTAAAACAAGTCTCTAACCTCCCAAAACCACGAGCAGTCCAATATGTTTGAAAGACTGTTCAAGAGGCCTTGTGACTTACTCCTCCATTTTTTTCTTCCCAAAAGTCTAAATCTCCATTTTTTTTATCTTTGGCAACAGATTTCTTCAGACAAATGGGGTCTGAATATCATTTATCAAGGTTATAGATGGCAGTTGGTTTAAACTCCCTCATTTGCAGGATGGGGGGGGGGGCTTCATTCCTCATCCTTCAGATCAAGGTCTTTTGTTTCCACCTGTTCTTCATCAGATACTGTCCCAAGGGCTGATAGAACCAGTTCCTCCTTCCCAAGTGTGGAAGGGTGTTTATTGAAGGATGTTCCTAGGGCCAAGGAAGGAAAGAAAGAAAATGCTTGGATACCAGTTCTGGATTTTTCTTTCTTTCCTAAACTTGTTTGTGATAGTGTCCTAATTCAAAATGATGTCACTTCACAACCTGTTGACTCTTTCAAGTTTCCTAATGACACTAGACATATAAAATGCTTATTATCACATATCTATTTATCTAGACTTCAGATGTTTCATAAGAATTTTTTATGCCTGGATCACATTATCAGTTCTCTGCCTTAACCTTTGGACTATCCACTCCACCAAGAGTGTTCACAAAGTCTCTAGTTCTAGCTGTAGCTCGTTACAGGCTGCAGGGTATCCACATTTTTCCAAATGTAGGTGACTTGCTTATCTTTGCAGCATCTTTTTCAACATGTCAGGAATCTCTCTGTCTTGAGTGAGAGATTTCTTACATAAGCTGAGATTGCAAGAGAACAGTCAGAGTTTTTTCTTGACTTCTTGACACAGGATTGTCTTCCTGGGATGTCAGGTAGACACCTCAATTCAAAGTGCTTTTTTTCCCACAGAAAAAAGTAGATATTCATTCAGATCTGTTTCTAAGATTTTTCACACAGACTTTGGTCACTGTGAGGGAATACCTCAGGATTTTGGGTCTCATGTCATCTATCATTCTCATGATACACCTGACTAGACTCCACATCAAATCCCAGTGATGGGTTTTGTCAGAAGAGAAATCTTTGGTTGGAGATGACAGATATCCTTAAATCCAAGTCTCCATCTTTCTCCCTTCTTGTTCCAAAGCAGTCAGTCAACACAGATGCTTCACATTTTGCCTGGGTAACAGTTTCAGGAGGGATAAAAGTACAAGGGTGTGGGATACCAAGAACAGCACATAAATATCTGATCTAGGTACTCGACTCTCTGAACCATCTTTTGCCCCTGGGACATCTTCAAAGTGGTTTCAGAAAATACCACAGTCATGTGGTACATAAACAAGTAGAGAGGAAGCTGCTAGTACCCGCTTTGCAGACTACCTGTGTTAGCTTGTGTTATAGTATCACAGCACAGTCTCAGTCTACAGGCATCCTACATTCTGTCAGAGAAAAAATGTTAGCTTATTAAGACCAGGGCAGACCCTCACAAATGAAAACTAAATCACGCATTCTTCCAACATTTGCTCAATCTGCTGGGAGTACGTCAAGAACCGTTTTGCCTCCTCTGTGAACAATCAACAGGCAAAATTCTGTTCCAGGACTATATGCAATGAGGCCTGGATGACAGATGTCTTTTCTTTTCTTTGGACAGGAATGCTCGTGTATGCTTTTCCACCCTTTCCACTAATATCAAGGGTACTTCTGAAGATTCGGAGGGATCAGCCACGATCATTGTAGTGACTCCCTTCTGGCCTAGGCAACTGTGCTTCTCTCTTCTTCCAGAAATATCCAGGGACAATTACTACAAGCTTCCTCACAGATTGGATATGCTCACATAAGAACAGGGATGTTTTATACCCACTGACATCAATCATTTTCAAAGTATTCATTTCTTTAAGGTACCTGTTTACTAATGAAGACAATAAAAGCTTATATTAGCAAATGGAAAAAAGGTTTTCTAGTTGGTGCCAACAAATATAACCAGCACCCATTCAGGGGTAGTTGTTCTCTGGTTTTACAATATTTGTGTGAGCTACTGTCCTATGGTCTTTCTCATTCCCCTATCTAGGTGCATTTATCAGCCCTTTCAGCATGGCTGACCACAGATCCTCTTCTTTCAACACAGTCTCATTCAAAATGATCATGAAAGTGTTTTTGCATAACAGGCTGTCAAGTAAACCTGTGGCTCCACCTTGAAATCTTAATTTTGCATTAGAGCAGCTAACAGTTGCTCTATTTGAACCAGATAATCTGGTTAACTTGAAGTTATAAACATGGAAAACAGTTTTACAGGTTGCTCTGACCTCTGCAAGAAGCGTATCTGAGTTGCAAGCTCTTATGGTGAATCAACCCTACTTCATTTTAATAGGGGGAAGGTTTCTTTCAGAACTAATCCATTTTTAAACCCAAAGTGGTATCCAAGTTCACTTTAAGCCAAAACATCCATCACCTCATTTTCTTTCTGGAATCAAAAAATGAGGAAAAAAGGATACTCTCTACCTTGAATGTCCACAGACAACTCAGGTACTATCTTGACAGAACTGTATGTCCCAGATCTTTGTATCAGTGGTTTATTTCTTCTGAAGGTATGAAGAAGGGACAGCCTGTATCAAAATAAGGACTAATTCCAAATGGCTGTCTAACGTTATTACTTTCTGTTCTACTCACCATAACAAATCTATTCTAGATAGGATCAAAGTCCTCTCTACCTGGACCTTGGCTTCATCTATGGCTTTTTTGGAAAGGTTGGATTCTAGAAGTATTCTAGAAACTGCTACTCGGTCCACTGTATATAGTTTTACAAGGCACTATAAGCTGGATGCCTTGTCTAAACGTAAACCATGCTTTAATAAGACCATTCTCCAGGGGGTTCCTAGACCCTTCTCCCTCCAGCTTCCGAATATAGTTATCTGTGGTAATCTAGCATACAGATCAGGCTACTACAGCAGTGATCAATATGATGAACATAGTTCAGTTCTGTCAGTTGAACTTACCATAACAGTAGATGTTTGAATGATCACTGTTGTATTAGCCACTCCCTCCGTTAGCTTGTTTTTTTTGGTGTTTTTAATGCCAGAGTGTAGACATTTATATTTTCTTGTTCTTAGCATAGTCCTTTCAGTGTACAGCCTCCCTTTCTTCTGGCTGGAAAGCTCTGAATGGCTTTACACCCAAACTTGTCTTTTAGTCAGCTCAACTCGAGCTGCTTGACAGTTTGGATATGTGGCATGTTCTCCAAAGCTTTGGAAGCTGGCCAGCTGTTATATCCTTTGCAGGATATAGCCCATGTAGCTAGTGTTACTTCAGGAGTGATCATTTGAACATCTAATCTTGTGGTAAGTTCAACTTACACAATTGTACTCACTCACTCTCTCCCTTTTTCCATAAATATAGGCATAGATATAGATATATGCATATAGTTATTTGAGTTATTTACAATATAGTTAGTTTCTCTCACTATATATATATATATATATATATATATATATATATATATATATTTCCAATGTATTTGTAATTTGTCTCATAATATTACATAAATATATATATATATATATATATATATATATATATATATATATATGTTTTTTTTTTTTTTATTACTCTGTTTAAAACTGTACGTATTTACTGTCATGTGGAGCTTTTCTCTCCAGGCCTCTGTGGAAATTGGACTATTTTTCCAGATGGACTTTCCCGGTAAATAAATGCCAAATAAATAATAATAGTAACAAATAAATTTCAGGACATTTCCTAAAGATTTTTTTCTAGTAAACCACGTGTTTTTATCCATTATCACCATTGCCCGTTGAAGTCAAATACCACGAAGACTGTTAATTTTGATCCTGGCTGCACAGCTGTTCCCTTCATTTATTTCTCTCTTTTCTAAATCTTTTCATCAGATGATAAAACTACAGTCTCCTGTAATAAGCACAACCTAGACAAGTGGATGTGGAAAGGAACTTTACACTGCGGCTGGCACCCATGCCCTTATGGACAGAGGTAGCTTATAAATGTCTGGCCCTCAGTGTCCTATTTGGATACAGGAGATCATTATTCTTTCAGGAAAATGTGGCTCAGTTTAGAAAGGCCCCTGGGTCATTAGCTTTGTAACAGTTTATGCAGTTATGAAACTATGAATAAGAAACTGATTTTCTAGAGTGCTGAATTAATAATTACTACTTATAAATAATTCTAGTTCTAATTTTTTTTATGTATGCACGTATGTATGTTAACTGTATCTGTATGCAACCTCTGAAGATAACTTGGCTGTACGATTGTACTTGTTCAAGATTGTAACATGTAATTGGAGCTTTTCCCCTAGGCCTCCACTGAAAGTGGGCTCTTATGGCCATCCGATAATCAAATGCCAATAAATAAATAGAAATATTTCAAATTTATTTTGTGTTCCTGTCTGTAGCTGTTACTCCAATGTATTATAACGATTCCCTGCACCCTGTTATATTAACTTATTTTACGCATTATAAAAATGTGTCCTAGCCTACAGTTTGTATCATTTCAATAAGGATCTGTGTCACTCTGAATATACTGTACTTTTATTGCTCTTGTTAGTATCATTTCCTTATCCCTAGTGTTACTTTTCTCTCCAGTCCTTTGCTGAACAGGGGCTCCCTTGCCCAGTCAGACTTTCGTGGTAAATAAACACATAGTGAGTCACTCTTGGACATGGCATCCAGTTAGCAGGTCACTTAACTCATTCACTTCAATGGAGCTCAGAAAGTTTACTTCCAATGAGCGGAGCCTAAGACTTTTGACAGAATCAAATTATGTCCTCACATTTCAAACAAATGTTCATATTTCTGGAACCATAGGGGTTATGAAAGAAGTATAAATGGCAAACTCTTCAGCACAAACTATTTTTATAGTGGTAGTATTCTTTAGGTTCTATGTCTTAAACCAAATTTTAGAAGTCACAGTAAACACAGTAACTATTACATTTCTAATAATTTTATAAACAACATACATTATCTCAGCAACCACTCAAGATACTCACATATTGTCAGCATCATTTTATTCACCTAGCTGAGAGCTTCCATATGAGGCTAAGGAGTTCTGTCTGTGTTGTTTGGTTGTTGAGATATTTAGAAAAATGTGAAAGTAATATCTATATGAATTAATATCATAGAAGCAACAGTTATTGTCTCTTACCTGCACTAGACAGAAGTCAAATATTAATGCAGTCGAGTTTGCCATTGTGTAAGCTTTAAGATGAATGCTTTTAAAATCTTGTACATAGCATGATTTTTGGAATTATTGATACAAATATAAGCAAGCAATATCTGACGCCTACAGGAGTCAGTAGGAGTTAACTGCAGATGGGCTTGGAGGCATCACTTGGATGTAATGAGTTAATCAGTCTACTTGTTTATACTTTCTAGTGAATACTTTTGCAAGCACATTCTTTAAAATGAGAACTGTACCCTAGCTGAATCACTTGTTTTTCAATCTGTAAAGTGTCTCTTGCTTAAAATCTATGTCATGATTGATCATGCTGACATATCTCATAATTGGTTTCTAATTAATCCTTTAAAGTATATATATATTTAGAAAGCTTGTGATGACATTATTTCTCTATTTTTGTTTTACTTGGATCGCTTGTCTGTGTACTTAATAAAGGATTTTCGACTGGAAACACTGCCTGCCTTACTTGGATTACTTTCGAATACTTAGTAATGCTGTACAATTATATATTTTCTGTTATTAATTTTTGTTTTGTTTTGTTTTGACATAAGACGAGTTTAAGTTTGCTACTTCTACTACTGTTGTCTGATCTGATTAATATACAGTGATTAACTAGAAATATATGGACTAAAATCTTCCACACAGAGAAGTTTCTTACACTGTTTTCTAATTAATCCTTTACATTCACAAATTAATTCCACAGGCTGTCACTCTAGACAGTGGCTAGCTGCTAAGGGTTCAGAAATGTTGCTCCTGACTTGGAATTCACTCATATTACAAGTAATTAGAGATATCGTTAGAACAATGGTCAGATAGAAAGGACGGTACAGACTATCAATGCTGACTCATAATCTACTAATCAAAGTAACAGATAGCAGGTGACTACAAGTAAAGTATTAGGGCCAAAGGTAGTAGAAATGTGTTCTGAGATAACCTTTTTAGAGGGACCTAGAGCAGGCAAATAAATAATAAAATACACATAACTGTATTTAATGGCATTAATCCAGTGGCAGAAGAAATATGATCTGAGGTACCTTTTTCAGGGAGATATAGAAAAGAATAAATAAGGGAAGTAATTTAGGGAAAAAAAGTGCAGTGAAGGAGTGGTGCTCATTCTACCCGAAATACATGGAGAGGAATATGAGCAAGGAAATGAAAAGGTATTATATATACTGAGGAAAAAATGTTCCTCCTGAGCCAAAACACAGGAGGTCTAAGTAAGTGGAAGAGAGTTCATGAAGAAAAGGAATTAGAAAAAAATAAATAAGTTAAAAAATGAAACAAAAGGAACATGCATTTGGTTGTGGTTAGATAGTAGGAAGGACTCTGCTAACACAGAAACAGAGAGTAATAAACTAAGAAACAAAAGGCACTTTCAGAATAAAGTGAGTGCAGAAAGTAAAGTAACCAGGAGGACACAAAGTTCTGAATGTATTTCTGCCACTGTAAACACATCATGCAACTGAAGATGGACTCTGTGCAGCAAGAATCTGAAAAACCAAAATTGACAGTAAATTTTATTTTACACACTCTTTGCAACTCATAGGCAACATTAAGATGGAAAGGAACTAAGACAATGGCATTCAGTCAAACTTAGATGGGGGGGGGGGCATCCTAAAAGAAGTAGAGTGCTTTAAAGGTCATAGTGCTATTAGCTGAAAAAAGTAAAGCAGGAGGTACTTTTTGTCTAGAATTACATTTTCCAAGGGATGACAGAGAGAAAGTTGCAGTGCCAGTATTTTTAGGGAAAGGAGATGCACCTTCCACTTTGAGGCAGGTTACAGAATAAAGTACTTCTAATGGAGTGCACTTATCAGTAAGCCACAATAACTTTAAAGTCAGGTGACATATAGTTAGGGACATATGTTCCTCAGAATAGAGAATCCAATCAGATTGAAATAATGGAAGAACAGGACACTGAGGATTTTTAAGTGCATAGTTGCCCTGTATTATGTAGTAGGTCAAACCTGAAACTGCTAAAGAAAAAAACAACAGGTTGGCATGGAGGACATAAATGTTTTAGGCAGTATGGATACATGTGTTGCAGAGGGTGGCATCTGTAAGATCAAACAAAAAAGGCCAGTGGTACATACTATGATGACTATCAAAGCTAGAACTAGTATTGAGGAAAAAGTAATGCATTTTAAAATATGCAAGTAAAACCCAGGATAATAGTTGTCAGCATTTAATTAAAATATTATTAAGAAAGGGGAAAGAATAATTTGCCTTTCTGAACTGAGATACTATATAAATGGTGCAGTGAGTTTACTGACAACAGCAAATTATATAAGTAATGTAGAAGCTTGTAAGTAAACGCCTTTAGAATGACCAGATTCATATGTTAGTAAATTTTATCCAGAAATTCTGCATACAAGCCAATATTCAGAAAATAAATGCAGCATGTAGCATAAAAAAGCAGAGGGTATTTACAACATTTCCAGCGAATGAAGACATAATATACCTACTCAAGAAATTAGCAGTGGTGCTAGCAAGGAAACTAGCTACTTTGAGTACCTTCACATTGTGTCAGATTCTCTTGTGATACTGGAAAACTCATCTTTAAAAATGACATAGCTTACAAGATAAAGAGGTGACTCACATAGCACAGAAGAAATAACAGAGAAGGGATGTAGCAGGACAATGTTTGCAGATGTACCATCAGCACTAATTCAGTTCAGCATCAGTTTAAGACTGTTGCATTAGGGATGGTTATAAGTGTTACAGAATACTAGAAACAAAAAGAAGACGTACAGAAAACAGTAGGAGTCGCTTAAATTTGACATATTGGATAAATCTATTTTCTTTAAAAATATTTTTTTATTGATTTTCAAGCAGATTAACAACCATACAGAATTATTCCCCGAAACATTACTTAGCTATATGTCATATAAAATATTAGAATCAGATACAAAATATAAGTGACTTATGAACTTTAACAATGTAGGATTTGTACATTGAGGAGTATAACTAAAGCAACTATATACAATATTTACACCAATGAAGAAAACTATATAATGCTACGATAAACCTTAATTATTAACCTCATTCCTACTATGTATAATGATGTAGATTACCATTTATGAAAAAATAAATAAATATATACCCATATATAAATGTGAATGGTTTGAAGGATATATTGGTCTACAAAATGTTCAGCTTCAAGAATTCTGTTTTGTAAGTTTAGTCTTTTAATATATAATCAAGAAGTAGGTTCCAGTATTCTAGATAGTATGGTTTCTTGTTATGATTATTCGTTATTAGCTTATGGGAAGATATATACTTAATTGCCATAGTTCTGAACCCAGACCAAGACATTTGTGGTCATTATATCCAGTTCTGTGCTATATATAGTTTGAGTAAGGCACAAAGTGTAGTTAGAAAATGTAGTTTCAACTTTGATAAATCTATTTTCATTGGAAGCATACAGTGTCCTCACACATGTTGTTGGGTTATAAAGGTCCAACTAGGCTTAAAATTCCATGTGTTGAAAATGATGTCTGTATAGCAGAATACAGTGTTAATGATCATTAATATTATTTTAAACTGAAGCATATAGCAGCTTTTATCTTTAGGTAATGACTGAGCAGGTGCTGAGGATTAATGATTTATTAATGGAAAGGGCTAATAAAAAGCCCAGAGCATTCACCTCTGCTAAGCAGAAGTGGGAGACTAGAGCAATGGCTCTAAGGTCATGATTCTTGTACAAAAGAAAGTGACCAGAGAGAGAGTAGTTACACTTGCTGAGTGGTGGATGTGTGTGCTCTAAAGGAGGAAATCTGATAGATGGCTGAAAGTGCTCCATTAAAAATATCAAAAGATGGTTTATACCTAAGATCATTTATCCAGAAAACATTTGACTGTGCTTAAGGTGCGTTTTGGGTGAAAGGCCACCATTAATTTCTATTATATTGAATGTTTTGCACAGTGCTGTGTATAGTTCCATTCACTTTCACACTGGTGGAGAATTTATGTATTTTCTTCTAGTTTTCCTTCCATATTGGAAATTTTTCAAATAAAAGAAGTTTTGTGTTTAAACCAACAGATTGTTCTTGTCATGAATGTATGTGTTTATTAGCATTTTAAGAATCCAGAGCCTTCATTTCTGTATCATGTAATGAATATTACTGGGATTTGTCATGCAAACCACTAAAAAATACTGAACAGAAAACAAAGTGATGTCTGACTCATTGAGGTGATATATGCTGCATTTCCTTTTTGAGTTTTTTTTTATTATCATTTTGTGTTTGTGCTGCGGTAGCGTTGTCGCCTCACAGTTAGTCATTGCCCGTTCGATCCTCAGTTAGAGCGTCTTCTGTGTGGCGACATGCGTGAATGGGCGTTCCTTCGTTGAAGGTTGTGCGTTAGGCCCGGCAAGCCAGCACGTAAAACTCTACTCTACTGCCAATCATTAGCGGACTGGAGTTCTGCTGTGGTGACCCCTAACTGGGAAAAGCCGAAAGACACAAACAAACAAAGAAATCATTTTGTGTTTGACATATCAGACTTGCTCAGGAGAAGATAAGAAGTTAAGCATGTGTAAAAAAAATACTTCTTCACTTCTCCACTTTTCTAGACAAGCCGCATGCAGTCAGATGCTGAAGACCTCTCTGGAGAGCTGGTTGGTGGATCATCTGTCATTAATGATGCACATAATAAGCAGAACATGCAAAAGATGTCCTGGGTGCCTGCACCTAGTAGAGGTAACATGAAGGCAAGATCATTTATGCCCCTGGCTTGAGGCACTACCTACATTAAGCCCTTAGACTGTGGAAGACGTAGGTAGTAAGGGAAATAGGAAGTATCACAGCTGCTCAACTACACTGCCAGTTTCATTTGGAAGGCAGCAGAAGATGGCAAAGAGAGCTCAACTATTCTGCAAGTTTCTTTTCATAGGGTTGACTCATCAAATACCAAAAGGCAAGTGGCAGAAAATATCACATGCATACATATATACAAATATTTCAAGCATAGGCATTAATGCCTATCTATCCTGCCAGTAAAGGTGATGGTATGGGTATGAGAACCAGGAAGACCATTTTGAATTCAGTAGAAACTCTGTCATTAGCTTCAGACTGTCAGATTCTCTAGCACCTCTGGAATGTTTCCAGAAATATTTTGATTAAAATGACCCACATCATAGTTAAGGTCTTATGTCAATATGCAGTGTTAAAATGATAAAATATACAGTGCAGATGCCAGGCACTGAAGTTGTATCACAAATATTTTGGAAACTACTGTCTCATTCAGAATTGTAGACACTTCTGGGCACATTTCTTTTAACTGTGATAACTGATAAAGAGCATCTGCTGGACTACTGACTCACTAATCCATTTGTCTCAAACACAGTCTTCTATCATTTCACAAGGAGAGATCAGTTCCTGCTTATACCTGTACTTTCCAGTTTCAGGCAATGTACCAATGATCTTTCCACACAACTACATTATGCAGGAAATAAACAAATGCATAAATGCTCAGCTATCCATCTTTCTGGAGTGACAAAATGCTTTATTATTGGACCCTTGCTCTTCTTTTCTGTCATAAATACTTTTCTTCTGGCCTTCTTAAATTGCTCGTTCTACTTATGCTGATGGCCTTGTTCTTTACAATGGCAATGATTATCTCCAGTATATCTAAGAACAGTTACTAACCAGGTTTACAACCTTATCTTCTGTTTTTTTGCTAAAAAAACTGGGGTTCTCGCAGCAGAGTCTAACATTGTTTTCTTTGATACTGCTGAGTGACTACATTTATTTATTTTTATTTTTATTTTACATTTGTTTACCGGGAAAATCCAGCTGGACTAGTTCCATTTTTGATGGAGGCCCGGGGAGAAAAGCTCCAAATTAAAAAGATTTTTATACAATGCGAAATATACAAACTGGTAATACAGAAACTTTATTACAAGCAGAGATATTCATAACTTTGTTAGCAATAGTTAACAGGCATTGTAGGACTGAGATACAGTTTGAGTAATATTTACAAAGGTTCAGACGGATATATTCAGAAATTTGTTCACAAATAGTTAACAAGTTTTGGAGCATTAAATTACAGTCAAAAATAGTTTTTTACAAAGGTAGTATGTACTGCTTGCAGTTTTAGTAAGTATGCACAGAAAGGAGTACAAAGAACAGTTTGGTATATTATAAGAGTCAGTATTTCTATGTGAATAGAATAGTGTGTATTTTAGACTGGAGTAGTTTGGTAGAAGAGAAGAGAAGGTATAGAGATTGTCAAGTGATACAAGGGCAAATGCAAGTTGTCCTGAGATGAGATCTGAGTATTTTTTTGAAGTTTGCATTTGTTGTTGTGGAGGCTATATTTGTTGGGAGAGTGCTCCATTTTTTAGCTATGATGTGGGAATAAAGGGCTTTTCCTGCAGTGTTTTTAGAAGTAGTAACACTGAGGAGGGGTTTATTGGATGAGTGTAGAGGGTGACTGGAAGAGTGGGAAGTTATTAGCTGACTGAGGGCTGGAGTTTTGTCTGAGTGGTTTCTGATGTTAAAGACATAGGTGAGTTGTTGGTAAGTTAGTA
This sequence comes from Protopterus annectens, assembly GCF_019279795.1. Lineage (NCBI taxonomy): Eukaryota > Metazoa > Chordata > Ceratodontiformes > Protopteridae > Protopterus > Protopterus annectens. The sequence continues at coordinate 638,098,902 of NC_056748.1, read as the reverse complement.
AGTTAGGAAATTCAAGCCATTGAATTTCTTTAATACTTGGCAGTGGTGAGTTCTAAAGGGGGAATTGTTGGCAAATTTAGCTATTTTGTTGTAGCATGACTCGAACTTATCCAGATCTGATTTTTTAGCGTGGGTTAGGATTGGTGTGGCATAAGTAAGTGTTGATAGGAGGTGAGTTTGAGCTAGAGTGATCTGTGCTTTTGCTGTGAGACAGTTTTTGTGCCTGTATAGGGTTCCCATTTTCTTATGAACTTTTTGAATGGTTTGTGCTATGTGAAGATCAAATGATAGGCTGTTGTCTATTTCAACTCCTAGGAGTTTTGTGTGGGTGGATGGAGAGATGATAGTGCCATTCCTAGATGAGATAGAGAAAGTGGAGGGGGAGGATTTTGTTTTATTAGGTGTGAACAGCAGAAGTGTGGTTTTGTTAGGATTAAGAATAAGTTGGATGTCAGTGATCCAAGTTTCAATAGCAGAGAATGATTCCTGGGCTAGATGTTGTGGGGTGTTGACAGATGCTACTGCACAGATGAGAGTGGAGTCATCTGCATACAGAATTAGTGAGGCTTGCTTGGAGGAGGTATATAGATTGTGAAAATAGAGAAGAGTAGTGGGCCAAGTACTGAGCCATGAGGTACTCCTATAGAGTTAGGGAGAGGAGGGGATAGCTCATTGTGCCATTGTACAGATTGTTGTCTGTTTGACAGGTAGGTATTGAACCAGGAGATGGTAGAGGAAGTAAAGTATAGAGAATGAAGGGTGTCCAGTAGTTTAGGGTGTGAGATCATGTCGAAAACTTTTGAGAGGTCTAAAAAGGTAGCAGATACATAGTTGTTGTTTCTATGTTGATTAACCAGGTCAGCGAATGAGAGAAGAGCAGAAGTTGTAATATGAGGGTGGAAACCCGTGTCGGTTGGATGAGAGAAGCTTGTTTGTGTCTTATGAATTGCATAACTTGTGAGTGTATGCATTTCTCTAGGAGCTTATATAAGGGGAAAAGAATGGCTATAGGCCTATAGTTGGAAAAGTCATAAGATTTACCACCTTTGTGAAAAGGTATAATGTAGAATATTTTCTATAGTTGTGGTACATAAGCTTCCTGAATGAACCTGTTTATTAGGATTGATACTGGGTAAGAAAGAGAGTCAGCTGCTATACTTAGGAAGTTAGCAGGTATACTCTCTGCAGCTAGTGTGGTAGGTTTTAGTTGGAGGAGGAGGTTTCTAATTTTTGATGTAGGGACAGGAGAGAGGAAGAAGGATGGTTGGTTGGTAGTATTGCCAGGAGTGTTCCCAGCAGTTGTGATAGAAAAGGTATTACTGTTTGTTAGCTGGTTGGACAGAGTTTGGATTGAGTTTATGAAGTGAGAGAGAAGCTGGGAAGCTATATCTTTGCTGTTAGTATATGGGGAGGTGGAGGTGGGGGTAGCAATTGTTCCAGGTTTTAGTAAGGAGTTGATAGAATGCCAAACTTTTGGGGATTTTTTGAGTATTTGTTTTGGAGACCTAGGAAGTAGTTTCATTTGTCTAGTTTGGTTTATATTTTGGCTAAGTTCCTAAGTTGTTTATACTTTTGCTTGGTATAGGTTCATAGGTAGGTACTAGGCTATTGGCCCAAGGGCCTATATAAGCCTAGCCAGCAAGGTTCCATAGCTTATGCCACCTAAGAAAGTTATTTTCTTATAGTATGATCAGAGTTGTCTTGTTTCTATTGCTTCCAGGTCTTGTCTCTGGTTTTAAGAAGGGCTCTTGTGTCCTGACTTAACCATGGTGCATAATTTTGCTGCTGTACTCAGTTTATCTGACTCTCTTGGCATTTCCCTCAGCAATGTTCATTGTAACAAATATTTGTGAATTAGATTCAGGTCATCCCTAAAGTTTTAGCTTAATACTGAGGTAAACATTAAGTGCTTTCTACTTTTTTCTATTACTCTTCAAGCTTGCTCACAGTGAGTTCTTAGCATGCCATACGTAAGAATATACTTATTCCCAGATATATAACTTCCTTTGCTCAGACTAACATGCTTTAAACAATTTAGAATTCTATAGACCTCCCTAAGCATGATTTACAAATTCATTGCTTTAGCTGATTCAAAATGTCACTTCTGTATTTTACTTGAATTTGTTAATTATCTTCCTTGTTGTTGAAGCTTGTTCTGTTTTCCCTGATATGCAAACTAACACTAGATAATATTTAACCCATATTTGTTAACCATGTAATAATCATTTGCCACTAGTATCCCGTAAGGCTGTCTGAACAGAGAGCACAGTTCATTCTGTCAACCACTGAAATTACCTTGTTCAAAATGGCCCAAGCCATGGGAACTTCCCATTCCAAGGAAATAAAAAAAGACTTGATTTTCATATCTCACGTGCTTTTTTTTGTAAATATTAACTTGATTTCAATTAACTGTTAATGTTCCTTTTTTCTAAAAATACTATGCAAATTATACAGTTGTAATGTTCCGATTTGATTTCCTCCAAATTATATTTCTTTATATCTAGTCTGCTTAGTTTGTCTCGCTAACAAAATTATTGTATCAAAACAGTCCACACAAGCAGTTAAGAAATATGAACTAAATAGGACCCTATAGGCCTTTAGCTGCTGTACTTTGACAACTTGCAGCATCGTATGTTACCTTTACAGACAGATATGTAACTTTTTTTAAGGGTAGAAAATGGATGGCACAGTGTCGCAGCAGATAGTACTGTCACCTCACAACAAGAGGTTATCTGGTTAAATTCTCAGCTGGGGTACCTTCTTTGCAAAGTCTGCAGAAGTGTCAACGAGTTACAAACATAAGAATATCCAACAGCTTAAATAATTCTTCATTTGAAATCAATTAAGTATTAACCAATCAATGTATTATAATAATTAATTAATAATAAAACATTAAATTCTTCAGGTAAGATATTTCCACTGCAATTCAGCATTCATCTTTAATTAATTAATAATAAAACATTAAATTCCTGAGGCAGGATACTTCCATTGCAATTCACCATTCACCCCACTGAGGTGTAAGGTATTATTCTTCAACAGGAAACTGCCTTGCTTTCACAAAATGGGTTAAAATTTCAGGTTCTTCAACTTTCTATAACACATTTTTGAAAATGCACAGCAATGGAACTAGCATATTTTATACATTAAGCCAATAAATACAGTAAATAAAATTAAATAAATTAGAACAACAAACTGCAATAAAACAGATTAACAGTACTCAAGGAAGAATGTAACTTTGAAACTGCAAACTGGGAATGCCATTATCTTACAGTAAAGGGTGAATGAGAAAGAAAAGCTACTGAGTTGTAAGTGAAAGAGGCTAGTGTCTGGGTACAGTGTACTGGTAGAGGCCTTTGCAAAAAATACCATTGAATTCAGGCAGGCTTTGGGACAGATGCACAATAAACATTAGCAGATGAACTCAAAGTGTGAGCAGCATCTGTAATCAAGTAACCTAGAATGTGCATTCATTTTGAAACAGCGAGATTATATAACCTGCTTGTCCTTTTCGCTGACATTTTCTAGGCTCTGATATTTCAAGAGACAGAAAGTGATGAAGCTGTATGCCTTGCAATTCCTGCATGACTGTCTTGCATTCAGATGAGGTGGTTCTTTTCAGTACAGACAATCTGTTCTTCCTCCTCCCAGTCAACAAAATATGCCTTTTACACTGCCTATCAGCTAGAACCACAGTAACTCTTACTTAAGTATAACATATAACAAAAATAATGCTCACTTCATATTCTTCATTGTTTTGTAGTTTTGCACTGTCTGCTACATACAGATTTTATATGAAAACTTAATATTAAAATCAATTGGAAATATGAAAAGAAGGCAAATAATATTTACACAATCTATGGATGAACTGTGATTACTACCAAGAAATTGGTAGAACACAGTGAATGCTCGTGATTTTATAAAAATGGTTTGTGCTGTATCTGGAGACTGAATTGTGACATGACAATTAAAAACAAGGTAAGAGCTCAACTTGTCACAATGATTAAATTATGGAAACTTAAAGAGAAATGTTTCCTTGTAATATTTACTTACTTTTACTTACTTTCATGTAATGAAAGTCAGGAACCATGCATGTGTTTTACCACATGGTCAAAAAAAAAAAAAAAAAAAACAGGTTTGCATGAAATTCTGCTTCATAAACCTGTCACAAATGTCCAGCAAAGAATAAAGAGTAGTTAGCTGTGTAGCAGGTAGATATAGACATCATAAAGTGTAATAGTTTGTAAGAGAATGTCTATATATACATATATATATATATATATCATTCACTTTATAATCTCGAAATACTGAAATATTGAATTTCAGTATCTCAAGACTATAAAGCTAAAAAAATCAAAATACTGAAACCCAAAAACCGTGACTTAAACACACCCTACACCACACACACAAACACATATACATCTTCCTCCTCACATTACAATAAACAAACAAAACACACACAAACAAAACAATACACATACAAGCACCTACCCTACATATAAGCCACCCTGCTCCCCACACACCCCTGCTACTTATATATACCAACTCTGAGGTTGCACTAAAAATGACATAGACATGAAACCCACCACTACACAATCTACATTCCCCTTGCACAAACCCACATCACATACATACAAACTTTACCATTCTCAACACTTACACACTCACTCTTACATACATACCTTAACCTACACCTACAACTTCCTAACACACTAACATACAATATAATCTCTACCCAAAACCCTTAAAATATAAACACTTACCTGAATCTCCAGCTATCCAGTAACAAAGTGCACCACCATAACTGCTGATTCCACATTTCTGGATTTGGTTATGTGGTCTTTCGTGGAACTGGGATTTTGCTATTATAGTCTTGAGATACTGAAATGCGATATTTCAGTATTTTGAGATTATAAAGTGAAACCATCCAAATATCTATTGAACATAAGCAATTCTATAACAAAAATAAAAAAACTTCACTTCAGCCGCTTATTTAATCAAATGTTTCTTAACACTGCCACTGTCAAAGAACACAGATGCCAAAATGTAACACACCCAATGTTTAATCTACAGTCTTGTAACATGATTTTTTATTGCATTTTTATGTATTACAGACGAATATTGCAAATCTATATTTAGCTCCTAGAGACAGCATCACTGTGGAGCCCCACAGTACCTCCTGATATGACTGCATGCTTCCACTATTCCAAGGAATTATGGCATGGATGGATGACTCTGCTTGAACCTCTCCTCCAGGGTGGGGCACAATCATCGTCCCCTGCTAGCTGTGACAGATAATTGAACTGTTAACTCTGGATAGGTTATCAAGGCCATTCTTAATTCATTATCCCTCTCTGCCTCCAGACCAGCACAAATTATAAATATTCATCTGATAATAAAACATTTAAAAATGAGCCAGAACTTTAAAGCATGGTTTGATTTAGTAGCACATATTAATCTGGGTATGATACTAAATGTAAAATAAAACTTAATTTCTGGCATGATGTACTCATGGAGCTAGTTGGTCTAAGCAGCTAACACTTTGTAAAGCTGGTGCTGGCTACCACAAATGTAAGAAATGGACATAAACGGGGATAAAGGATTTTTTTCAAAGAAGTGAGTAGAGTGCTGAGAACAACATGACTGCTACATTGGAACTCACACAAGGACATGCTTTAGCAATCACTGATAATGTGAACAGCTCACATACAAACCCATAGAAAGATTTATCATGGAAATGATCAATAATGACATAGGAAACCTCCAAAACACTGGACCCAACCCCATTTGGTTTTATTAAGGGCAGGCCATGCCTACTCAACCTTGTGGACTTCTTAGAGAAGGTCACAAAAGCAATAGATGAGGGAAAATGGCTTGCACCGCCTACCTTGACTTGGCCAAGGCATTTGACACAACTCGACTCGGGCATTGTTGACAAACTTAAGTGGGTAGGTACAAACCCTTCTGTCACCTGGTGGATAGCCAGCTGTCTCACAGACAGGGCACAGGAAGTTATAAGTGGGGAGTCCATCTCTACAAAGAGGCCAGCCATAAAAGTATCCCTCAGGGAACAGTCCTGGGACCACTCCTTTTTGGCATCTACTTCTCTGAAGTCAGGGTAAATGTCAATGGTCTCTGACTAAATTTACACATGATTGCAAATTAGGAGCTGTCATTGAATCACCCACTAACACAAGTGTTCTCCAGGAAGGACTTACATAGACAAAAAACTGGTGCCAGAGCCATGGACTAAAAATAAATGCAAAGAAATGCATAATAGTATCCTTCAGGAAGTCATTAACCCCTGGAAATCATCATATTGACAACAACTACTAAGAGCTGACCCAGTAGTCAGGGGCACACATAGACAAGAATATATCCCCTAGAATGAGTCCTGAAACATGGAGACCTAATGGCTGAAAAAACATATTTTACATATGCTAAGTCTGAGATGGCCATTTCCCAGAATATTGCCTGTTCTCTGAGGTATGCAGCTTCTGATGCAGTTGCCTCCCACATTGGGGGATGCATAAGGCTTGCACCCCTACACATAATAAGTTTAAAGGAAAAGAGCGATTTTCAAGATTCGCTCCTTTACTGGATTTTCATTTTTTTTTTGGCATGTCAGCACTTGTTATTTTAAGTGCTGACATTTCAGTAGGGAGCCAAAGTAGCAGCATATCCCAAATGACTGGAGAATAAGCATACTAGTGCCACTGTATAAGAACAAAGGGGGATGTCCACAACTCTGGGCAGTACTGAGGTATCATACCTCTGTCACTCTGCATGAAAGTTCTGGAGGGGATGATTGATAAACGAATACACTAAGTAGTAGAAAGCAAGATGGGAGATGAGCAGTTTGGGTTTATATCAGAATGGAGCCCAACCAACCTGATGTTTGCAGTGAGTGAGATAGTTTAGAAGAAGCTGGAGATGAGGAAAGCTTCCAACTAGGCATTCCTGGACTTGGAGAAAGCATATGTGAAGGTTCCCAGAAAGCTGATTTGGACAATCCTATGGTGTTTCAAAGTATCTGAAATATTAGTAGAATTCATGCAGTCTATGTGCGAGGATCCAGTGACCCAAGTACGAGCAGTGTTTGGTCTGACAGAGGGGTTCCCAGTGGGAGTGGGTGTGCATCAGGGTTCTAGAATGAGACCACTGCTGTTCATACTGATAATGGACTGCATAATGCATTGTGGATATAGAAGACTAGGTTCCATTATTAATGACCTGCCACTATTCATCACGTGGTCTTGCCATTGACATTAGTGGGAGGAACGTAAACTTCCCCCAATCACTATAACTTGACAATAAGAACAAGTTTTTTTTTTTACTAAATATTAAGCAACAGAGCCTCTGTATTTCACATTACTGTACAGACACAGACTGACTGGGCACAAATAAAAAAGGCGAGAGGAGTAACCACAAGCACTAAAGCTATATTGAAGCTTTTACCTAAATAAAAAGTCTGCAGTGAAAAGAAACTTCCCCTCATGATTTCAGAGTTAATGCATGGAATACTCATGGAGTCAGTGGAACAAGCAGTATACCCACATTTATGAACCAAGTCTGTAATCAGTATAGGAACCAGCTAAGTTTTATTTTGTTCCACATATAATACCATTCTCTTTTGGTGGGCACACTTCTTTTAGACAATGGAAAAGGTTCCATTCTCTTGATGTCTACTCTTTCCTTCCACCTGAGCATGTGTTAAAGTTACCTGAAAGCAAGAACCACTCCTACTGGTCTTCTGAGTCTGTCTGATCTTCCTGAAGGTGTCCTCTGAAATGTAAAATGAAACCACAACTCCAGGCATAAAAACTCATAGATGAGTGACATAAAACAGTTTAAATATTACAGTCTGTACGCAGTTCCTGAAATTCCTGAAATGCATTTTTTACATTTAAGCCACAAAATAATGCAATTATAGTCATAGATAACCCTCTCTTTTTTGCATTTTTTATTATTTTAATCTGGCAACCTGAGTATTGACAAAATTCTTTCTTCCATAACTTTCCTGCCTCACCAAAACCAGAAACCAGCTAGATGATTCTTACTGTAAAGTACAGGAATCTGTAAACCTATTGCATTCTTTTTGGGATCCATGCTTTTTCCACCAGCCTGCTTTTTATAAAATCCAAATAGTTCCACTCTTCATCTCTCACGTGAATCATGATAACTCACAGATCCTTTCATAGACTTATGTCTTCAATATCAAACAACTTTGTTGTCACTTCTTCTATCTAATTGGAGTTTGGTTTGTTTGCTTAATCTCCTTTGTCTTATGGAGTGACTGCTCCACAAAATGCAAACGCTTTCTTGAATAATTCAGCCATGATCAGATTGAATTGGACAGCTTAGTCAGGTGCTTCAAATGTGGACTCTTCCAAAGAATCGTCATTCTCAGGTAGACAAGACATTATTCCATCGTATACTAAAGCTCATTGTTTTCCTTTTATTAAGCTAGTAACCTTCTTAGATGCCTTTTGTCTTGTTGTTCAGTTAAAAAAACATATACCTGACAATACAATCATGGCAAAACTGCCCAACTAGGTAACTGCTTTGGATTAAAGTTATTCTAATATACTAATTTGTTATAAAAGGGACTGAGCTCAAATTCCAGTTTATTTCACACTTTTCATTATGACCAGAGGTTCCCATTTTGTTTGTTTTATTATGGTACTTTTCATAGTTAGCTGCTTTCTGTGTTTAGGGTTTTTTTTCTGTGATTTATTATAGCAATAACCCATGTCTGGGTGTGGGTAATGCAGGATTTACCGAAGGCTGGTGTGGTTTGGTCACAAGGGTGAAGTCCGAGTGGCAAAATAAAGTCAACCAAGGGTAAATGAGCATTACCCACACCCAGCTGTGGGTTATTGCTACTATGCAATGACATTATTTAAGAAAAATAAATTACTTACTTTTCTTAAATAATGTCCTTGAATAATGGTGTCATTGTGTTCTTTTGCTTTGTTTTTGTATCCTGAGGCATTCTTGATGTACTGCGCATGCGTATGTCATTGGCATTCCCACACTTATAAAGTATATCAATGCTTTGAAATGGAATCAATGGAGAAAAGAAGCACTTCATTGCTTTTTTTTTTTTTTTTTTTTTTTGATAAAGTATGAAATCAGGACACTTGGGAGGTACAAGAGAGATGGGAAGAAGAAAATACAAGGAAAATTAAGTATGTTTCTTTAGTTTTGAATAACGTAAATAATTTTCCTAGTATTTTCTCCCTCCTATCTCTCTCATACATCCTGACTATCTGGATGTCAAATTTTATTATTGTTATTATTATTATTATTATTATTATTATTACTATTATTATTTTTTTTGGGGGGTCAAGAAAAGCTAAAAAGTTATAGCATATATTAATTTAAGAAAGTCTGGGTGTTCAAACTTTTTTTTATTGGTTTATGCATGATTTACAACTGGCATGCTGGTTGTGCTGCCCAATCAGTGTGCTCATTTTTGGATGTTAATGGCCAGTCATTGTATAATGATGGATTTGTTTATATGAAAATAGGCATGGTAATACTGATTTAAGTGGTGATAGACTGAAAACAGAACATTACTAAACAGTCTGCATACTTTTTAAATCAGCAGTGAAAAGGAAGAACTCCATAAGAGACTTCACTGAGGGTTGTTTAGCTAAAATGAACAGCTATGTTGTTTGCAGTAGCAGTTTGCCACAGAGCATATTTTAGTAGAGAAACATGAAATAACTACTAGTAAGCAAAGTTAGCTAGTTTTGGTAGTTATGGGTTGTCAAACCAGAAGATACAGTGAGATCAAAAACCTTTAAAGCAGTTCAATAAAAACTGGAGTATAACCTTCAAACTTCATACATGTCAAGTTACTTTGATTCCTAGGTAATAGGTTCACTCAAGTAATATAACAAATATACTGTTAGCCAATTCACCCAATGAATACTGTGAATATATTATGCAATTCACCCAAGTGACCTTATGAGTATACTATTATCCGGTTCACCCAACTAATATCATGAGTATGCTATTATCCAATTCACTCATATAATACTGTAAATATACTTTTAGCCAATTCACCCAACTAATATCATGAGTATGCTATTATCCAATTCACTTATGCAATACTGTAAGTATACTATTAGCCAATTCATCCAAATAATATCATGAGTATGCTATTATCCAGTTCACTCATGTAATACTGTAAGTATACTATTAACCAATTCACTCATATAATACTGTAAGTATACTATTAGCCAATCCACCCAACTAATATCATGAGTATGCTATTATCCAGTTCACTCATGTAATACTGTAATTATACTATTAACCAATTCACTCATATAATACTGTAAGTATACTATTAGCCAATTCACCCAACTAATATCATGAGTATGCTATTATCCAATTCACCCATGCAATACTGTAAGTATACTATTTGCCAATTCACCCAAATTATATTATGAGTATATTTCTTTCCCATGCTGTAAAACCATTACTGCAAGCTCCTGAATAATTTATGATTATCCATCCAATCATCTAGGTTGATATTGAAGACAGCTTATGAGTTGCTTTATTTAATTTGTAAAGACAGTTCATTCCAAAGATGGAATGATTATGTCAGAAGTTGTTAAATCTGCAATGATGGCTAAAGTCTTTAAAATGGGTGTATGTAAGGGTGTTGGTTTTATGTAGGCGGATGCGTTTAAAAAGGACAGGGTCTTCCAGTGAATAATAAGCTAAACAGAGGTCAACATTAAGTGTCTATATAATTCAGTGTTGAGGGAAAAAGGTTTTTAAAGTATTTGGTTCACTAGGTCAGAGAACTTTTTAGTCAAGTATGTATGATGTCTTTCAAGCTAAGCAAGGTGCTTAAATGGGATCAAGGTCTCATTTGCTATAGATGTGATGTCCCTGTAGGCATCCATAACAAATGGATGGACATTGTCATCAAAGCAGATATAAGGCATGAAGATTGTGTCTATTCTGAGGTGGTGCACCAGTGATATGTTAACAGGAGGGAAAGGTGGCCACTGCCAAGATAAGAGTACTCTGTTTCTTGGAATTCATGCTGAGCCTTTGATTGACATACTGAGTGATGGTTTTATTCATGTTCTGCTGGGGAATGCAAGTGACAGAAGAGGATTTGACAATTACGCACAGTTTTTAATCATCCAAAGACTTTGTGAGCCAGAATCTCTCAGCATTAGATTTCACTTCTGAAATGTATATGACAATAAAAAGAGGCCTGTGATGGATCCCCGTGGAACACAGCAAATCAAACTTGTCTGAATAGAGGACTTGCCATCAAGTGAACAAGGTTTCATTCTAGAACACATCACGGCAGTTGGTGTTTATTTCAGAAAGTTTAATTATGATGACTGCATGGAGGTTGTAGTGAAAGACTTGGCCAGGTCAAAGTAAGTGGCATCAGGACTTGGCTTTAGAAATTCAAATTGTTTAGGGTCAAGGGTTTAAAGATTGCCAATATTATTATGTGTGTCAAAGGAAAAATCGACTTCAAAAAGATCAATACATGGCAGGTTCAGGTTAAGGTACTTTAATCTTGCAGCAAGGAGACAAAAACGTGCTAATACAGAGTTTGTCTAACTAAAATCAGGAAGTGAAGCCATTCTTATACATTTCTTACAAGACTGCCTACTAAGCTGACGTAACAAATCACAAGTTCTTTCAGTATTATTTCATAGCAGTTGTTCGTCCGTGATTTTCTGCTGGCACATCAAGTTTATGAAAAAACTTCCTAAGAAAAACAACGTGGCCTTGATCGGTCAAATACAGCTTCTCACTATGCAATGTTACCATTCAAGGTACTATGGCTAATTCGAGCACAAAGCAAGCACAGATTATACTTCATTTCTTCAAGCAATCATTGTCTAACTGTATCTAGTTTTTCTGCAGCTGTGCATGTTCTCATAACACGAACAGAGCTGATTGTTCAAGTTCAGTAACATTATAGAAAACAGTATTGTTCTATTCATTAATTTCCTGACCTAGCAGATAATCACCTGCTTCTCAGTGTATTTCCAAAAGGCATAAACATGAATTTTGCTGTGCTAGCAAATACTAGGTCAGAGCGCATCTTGCAGTTTCAGAAAGCATATTGTCATTTTAGAAAAGCATCTTTTAGTTTCATACAAAACTAAGCTGTACATAAAATAGAATGAAATGTGTTAATCCTTTTAGCTTCTAATAAGCACTAAACACATACATTAATATATATTTTTCTGACAATATGTCATTATTTATTATCTCAATGATTGTACATTCCATAGCCTTGCAACTAGTACAAGGTCATTTAAGGTGTTATCATCATGTAGTGGCACAAATATAGGAGAGTATGATGTGGTCTTTGTTAATAACCAGCTTATTACGTGTTGGAGACATTTATGCCCGGAAATAAAAATAAGGATACAAACCAACAGTCCATGCACCAAGAGATATGAGTAACTGTTGCACTTTCCAGATGTCTGAGCAATGCAAAATACAGTTATGTTAGTGGCTTACCATAATTGTTGATGTTCTGGTACATTCACTGTTGGAGATGTAACATCTGGAATTCTTGCCTGCCAGAAAGCTAGAAGGCTGGCCCTATCTCGTGGATTTGGCTAATACCCTCACATTGGACTGACTATATTATGCATCAGAAGGTATCTTGTTCAGACAGTCAGGAGCTTTGGCAGGACACAAACATCATCATCATACATAAACAGCAAATAGTAAAGCACTAATTAGCTGCTATGTAAAGGGTGAAGAAATTCACAATTAAATGTGCAGTGCGCTTGTTAATAGCCAGAGACAACTTACTGAGCACAAGTGTCCCTTTCCAGAGCAACTCAGGAATATTATTTGATGAATTGACTTGGTCACAATCATACAGTAAAAAAAATAAAATCTGAGGGAATTGGACCCTGCACTATAGGAAGCAGCTTTTTATCAACTCATAACCATACTCAGCAGCAGTCAGTGTCCCATGTGTTTGCACAAAAGAGCTTAGTATTCATATTTACATATTTTACAGTAACATTTGTAAACTTTCTGTTGGCCAGTTTATTCACAACTGAACCAAATAAAACAACACACTGTCAACAAAACAAGGAATCCAAGGCTCATATGATACTCCTGCTTACTCAAACTGATGCCTTCCTTTACACCGTGGTACTAAGTGATCTCACTCATACACACACACACACACACACACACACACACACACACACACACACACACACACACATACACACAACATCATCAATTACAGATATCTGTTGAGATCAAATGAATGAATAAATACATATATTATGACCCAGAAATGTTTCTTAGATCACTGAGTATGAAATGTCAAGAATAAACTCACATGCCTGTCCTTATTTGGTGACTGTAGTTGAAAGAAATTTGCCAAAAAGCCAACAATTTTACAAGGAGCAGAACAAAATTCTCCCCCTCTCTCTCTCTTTAGTGTAGTAGTAAAGTGAGTTATATCTGTAGCAAGACACAGACTTGCTCAGCAGCAAGAAAGATATGCTACAATACATCTGTAGTTGACCGTTGCCTGTATAGTTTCAGCAGGCCATATATATATATATATATATATATATATATATATATATATATGTCGATGCATTCAAGACCTTTCGTGGATATTTTCATTTTTTTAATGAATATATGAGCCTCAAGCATGGTCAATGATTCTGTTTAAAATGCAGTTCTAGCACTTGTGGTGAGAAACACAGAACTCAAGAGATAAGCCAATTTAACTGCACCTCATTATGATTGAGGTACAGCTGAGAAATACCACCAATGCAAAGGCTAAGTACAAAAAATAAGAAACTGCTAAAAAAAAGGCAAAAATATTACTATTAATGGGAAGTTTTATAGTATGGACTTAAGTCTGTATTCCAAGTGTGCTCATTAACATTTTAAGTTTATTTCAGTTCTAGTGCATTTCAAAACTTTTGAATTGAACAGAAATGCAAACCTAACCAGGACAGAGTAGGATTAATGTAAAAAAAAAATGTGTCTTTTATTTATTTATTTATTGCATTTGTTTGGATGGTCCACTGGGCCTAGGTGAGCCCCTTTTTAGTGAAGACCCAGGGAGAAAGCTCCACATAGATAAAACAGTTACATGCATGAAATACATAAAATAACAGACAATGCAAAGTATGTATAGTCAACAATGCTTAGAATAGTATGAGTACAAAAGTGCAGATTTACAGAAATATATTTACATTGGAAATAGGTTACACAGAATCTTCTTCTTCTTGTTTCGGCTGCTCCCATTAGGGGTCACCACAGCAGATCAACTGTTTCCATTTCTTCCTGTTTTCTGCATCTTGCTCTGTCACACCATCTGCCTGCATGTCCTCAATCACCACATCCATAAACCTTATCTTAGGCCTTCCTCTTTTCCTCTTACCTGGCAGCTTCATCCTTAGCATCTTTTTCCCAATATACTCTGCATCCCTCCTCAGCACATGTCCAAACCAATGTAATCTTGCCTCTCTGGCTTTGTCTCCAAACCTTCCAACCTGGGCTGACGCACTAATATACATATTCCTAATCCTGTCCATCCTCATTACACCCAGTGCAAATCTTAACATCTTCAACTCTGCCACGTCAAGCTCTGACTCCTGCCTTTGTGTCAATGCCACTGTCTCCAACCTGTATAACATAGCTGGTCTCACTACCCTCTTATAGACCTTCCCTTTCACTCTTACTGGTACTCGTCTATCACAAATCACTCCTGACACTCTTCTCCACCCACTCCATCCTGCCTGTACTCTCTTCTTCACCTCTCTTCCACACTCACCATTACTCTGAACTGTTGATCCCAAGTACTTAAACTCATTCACCTTTGCCACCTCTACTCCCTGCATCTTCACCATTCCTCTGTCCTCCCTCTCATTCACACACATATATTCTGTCTTAGTCCTGCTGACCTTCATTCCTCTTCTCTTTAGAGCATATCTCCACCTCTCCAGGGTCTCCTCCACCTGTTCCCTACTCTCACTACAGATCACAATGTCATCTGCAAACATCATAGTCCACGTGGACTCCTGTCTGATCTCGTCTGTCAACCTGTCCATCACCATTGCAAATAAGAAAGGGCTCAGAGCTGATCCTTGATGTAATCCCACCTCCACCTTAAATGCATCCATCACTCCCACCGCAGACCTCACCGCTGTCACACTACCCTCGTACATATCCTGTACCACTCTTACATACTTCTCTGACACTCCCAACTTCCTCATACAATACCACAACTCCTCTCTAGACACTCTGTCATATGCTTTCTCTAAATCCACAAAGACACAATGCAACTCCTTCTGACCTTCTCTGTACTTCTCCATCAACACTCTCAGAGCAAACATCGCATCTGTAGTGCTCTTCCCTGGCATGAAACCATACTGCTGATCACTAATCATCACCTCCCTTCTTAACCTAGCTTCCACTACTCTTTCCCATAGCATCCTCTCACTTTCCAAGATTTCATTAAACAATCTAGTTAAAAACTCCACTGCCATTTCACCTAAATACCTCCATGCTTCCACAGGTATGTCATCTGGACCAACAGACTTTCCGTTCTTCATCCTCTTCATATCTATCCTTACTTCCTCCTTGCTAATCCACTGCACTTCATGATTCACTATCTGCACATCATCCAACCTTCTCTCCCTCTCATTCTCTTCATTCATCAACCCCTCAAAGTACTCTTTCCATCTGCTCAACACACTCTCCTTGCTTGTGAGTACGTTTCCCTCATTATCCTTTATCACCCTTACCTGCTGCACATCTTTACTAGTTCGGTCCCTCTGTCTAGCTAATCGGTACAGGTCCTTTTCTTCATCCTTAGTGTTCAACCTGTTATACAACTCTTCATACGCCTTATCCTTAGCCTTCACCACCTCTCTCTTTGCCATGCACCTCATCTCCTTATACTCTTGTCTACTTTCTTCATCTCTTTGACAATCCCACTTCTTCTTCACCAACCTCTTTCTCTGTATACTCTCCTGTACTTCTTCATTCCACCACCAGGCCTCCTTGTCCTCCTTCCTCTTTCCAGATGTCACACCAAGCATCCTTCTAGCCATCTCTCTTACTAGCTCTGCTGTAGTTACCCAGCTATTTGGCAACTCTTCACTGCCACACAGTGCCTGTCTTAACTCTTCCCTGAACATCACCTCACAATTACCCTTTTTCAATTTCCACCATTTGATCCTTGGTGCTGCTCTCACACTCATCCTCCTCTTCTTGATCACCAATGTCATCCTAGAAACCACCATCCTATGCTGCCTAGCTACACTTTCCCATGCCACCACTTTACAGTCTCCAATTTCCTTCAGATTGGCCCCTCTACATAAGATATAATCCACCTGTTTGCATCTTCCTCAACTCTTGTATGTCACCCTATGCTCCTCCCTCTTTTTAAAATATGTATTCATCACAGCCATGTCCATCCTTTTCACAAAATCCACTACCATCTGACCTTCTGCATTCCTTTGCTTAACAACATACCTACCCATCACTTCCTCATCCCCCCTGTTCCCTTCACCAACATGCCCATTGACATCTGCTCAAATCACCAGTCTCTCATCCTTGGGTACAGTCATCACCAGTTCATCCAACTCACTCCAAAATTTTTCTTTCTCATCCATCGCACACCCAACTTGTGGAGCACATGCACTAACAACATTCATCATTACACCAGCAATTTCCAGCTTCATAAACATCACTCTATCCGACACTATTTTCACCTCCAAAGCACTCTTAGCATACTCTTCCTTCAGGATAATGCCTACGCCATTTCTCCTCCCATCCACACCATGATAAAACGATTTGAAACCACCTCCGAGACACCTAGCCTTGTTCCCCTTCCATCTGGTCTCTTGCACACACAATATACCAACCGTCCTTTGGTTTATCATATCAGCTAGCTTCCTCCCTATACCAGTCATGCTGTCAACATTCAAAGTTCCGACCCTCACTATCACAGTCCTAGCTTTTACCTGCCTTCGGGCATGCCTTTCGCCTCTTCTCCTTCGGCCAACAGTAGCCCAATTTCCACCAGCACCCTGTTGGCCAACATTACTGGTGGCGGTCATTGTTAACCCGGGCCTCAACCAATCCGTTATGAATTTCTGTACAGTTTTCTGCATATATGATGTGGCAAAATTTTACGCCGTATGCCCTTCCTGATGCAACCCTCCCCATTTATCCGGGCTTGGGACCGGCACAAAGAAATGCACTGGCTTGTGCATCCCCAGTGGCCGGGAAATAGGTTACATAGAATAAAGAGTACATACTTGAAATAATGCACAGTACATAGTGTATACAATCATGATGCTAGGAATAGTAAGAGCACCAGAGTAGAGATAATATGTGCACACAGTACATAGTTGCATTAACAGTTCTGTTAATACAGTTAACAGGGTTACATGAATAGAGAAACAGTTGTATGAAAAAACAAAATAAGTGATGGAGGTTTATAGGCAAGAGCAGGGGAATTTACCAGGACACCTGGACAGAAATGTATATGTGCCATCAGAGATGTAGAGAAGGAGAAGAATGGAGGTGTTGGGGCAGAATTAGATAAGGGGCTGCAGTGGAAGGAAATCAGGTGTTGGAGAGTGTTGTGTTAGGGCTGGTACATAGCCAAAGAGAGGAGAGGTGTTGACTGAGGGCTTTCTTAAAGAGAGCAGGATTGCTGGTGGTTCTGAAAAAAGATGGAAGGGTGTTCCATAATTCTGCAACAGTAAAAGAATAGAGCAGCTTTGGCTTTTCTGCTTTGAGCAGCAGTTTTTCTGATCTAAGACATCAGCTTGGGTGATAGATGGTCAGTAAGGAAGAAAGAGAAGGGCAATCTGATGTTTTATATATAAATTTATGTGTGGTAGTGTATTGTAGATAAGTGTGATAGTGAGGAAGTTTGAGCCAGTTTAATTGATGTAGTGATGCAGAGTGGTGGGCTGAAGATTTTGCATTTGTTACAAATTTAGCAACCTTATTGTAAAATGAGTCTAGTTTGGTTTTCAAGGTGGCCTGAATATTGGTAAGGATCTGAGTACCATATAAGAGGGAAGGTAGTAGGAATGATGAGCCTTTTCTGCAGAGAGATTAAAAAAGTAGTTGTGCCTGTACAGAACACCCAGTTTTTCATGTGTTTTTTGTTGTTGTTGTTATGAATATGAAGGTCGAGTGTAAGGTTTCCATCAATGATAACACCTAGCAGTTTAGCATTTGGAACAACTTCAATGACAGTGTTATTTTGGGAGTAGACAGGGTATTCGTTCCTGCTACTAGGGGTGTTTATTTTCTGGGGGGGGGGGTGAACATTAGGAGTTTAGTTTTATTAGGGATTAGAGCAAGATGGTTATTGGACATCTAAGTTTCAGTTGATGTAAAGGCATTTTGGGTAAGAAGTTGTGTCTCAGATGTGTATTTGGCAGTGCAGAAGGTTGTAGAATCACCTGCATTTTGGATGACAGTGCTTTGTGTAAGAGTGGAATGGAAGTTGTTAATAAATATGCTAAATAGGAGAGGGTCACTATGGATCCTTGGGGTACACCAGTGATAATGTTTAGGAATGCTGAGAAAGTTTGTTGTCATTTGGTGGATTGTTGCCTATAACAGAGGTAATTTAAGAACCAATTCAGGGTTGGGGGTGAGATACCCAAGTTGGAGAACTTGGAGAGAAGAAGGAGATAGGATACTGTATCAAAGGCTTTTGAGAGGTTGAGGAAGAGTGAGGATAAAAAGTGGCCAGCATTGCAGGCCTTATTTGCAGTGTCCATAAAAGAAATGAGAGCAGTACTAGTACTATGACCTGGCCTGAAGCCGTGCTGAGTGGGAGAAAGGATTTGGTGTGTAACCAGATGATTGAGAAGCTAATTATGAAGAAATGTTTCTAATATTTTGGAGATTGGAGAGGGAATAGTAATTGGTCAGAAATTGGAGATGTCAGAGTTAATACCGCCTTTATGAAATGGAATGACATATGCTCTTTTCCAGATATTTGGTATGAAGGACTCCTAAATTAATCTATTAAGGAGTATGCTGATAGAATAGATAATGGAGCTAGCTGAAATTTTTAGGAATTCTGCCAGAAGGTTGTCTGGTGTGTTATTACAAGTTTTGAGTTTAAGAAGTTTTTTTTATAATGGATGCAGGTATAGGGGAAAGGGAATAGTTTAGTAGGGAGGAGTAGAACAGTGTAATGATGGAGGTTCAGCTGGATTGAGCTTTGTTTGTGGGAAGGTGGCAGTTAGTTTAGCTATGGTGTCAATAAAATATGAGTTAAAGAGTGAAGCTATTTCAGTGGGTGTTTTGCCTGGATTGGGGCAAGGATTATTATTTGGCCCTGGATGAAGTAGGCAATTGATTGTTCCCCAAAAGTTCTTAGAGTTTAGTTTATATTGATCTTGAAGAGTTTGGAAGTATTCTTTTTTATTTTAAATGATTTGTCATTTTACCTGATTGCATAGCTGTTTATAATGAATGAAGTCTGAAGGATTTTTATTTTTTTTTGCCAAGCTTTCCAGGCTTTGTCCCTTGCAGTCATAATTTATTTTGTCAGTTTGGTAAGCCAGCTGGTTTGGTTAGCCTTTACTCTTTTTGACGGAGAGTGGCTAAACTATTTAAAATCCTAAGAAGTGTTGAATTAAAGAATTCAGCAGCATCATCGAGAGGGAGAGTTTTGAATGCTGCCCAATTGATACTTTGTAAGATTTCAGTAAAGGTGATAGGGCAGAAGTGTGAAAGATCTCTGGTTTGCTTAACTTGGTGTTTACTTGGTATGGTGGTAGAGTTATGTACTATAAAGGCTGGTAAGTGGTCACTAATGCTATTTGGTAGTATACCAGAGGAGGAGATGTTGTTAGGCTCAGAAACCAGGATCCAGTCCAAGATTGAGCCTGTGTTGCTTTTATTGTTGGGTCGAGTTATATTGGTGATTAGCCGGGTGAAGTTGTAAAGACTGGTGTTGGTAGAAGGATGCTGATTAGAGATATCAAGCCAGTTAATATTAATGTTGCCTAAGATGATAGTTTTGTTTTTAAATTGTTAGTTGTCCAGGCAAGGATATCTTGTAGTATTGGAATAGTATTGCCTGAAGGTATGTACAGTACCATGATACAAAGGTTTTTATGATTGTTCAATTTAAGGAAGGCTACTAGTATCCCTGTTGTGAAGAATTGTGGGACAGATTCATTATCTGTGTAAAACTCTGGTATAGGACAAAGATAAGACTGCAACTGTACTGATGCTATATGCCAAAGTTCTAATCATACTGAATCTGAATTGAGTGATCATAAATCAGCAAGCAAAGGAGAGTAGTATTGCTGGAATTGAATTCATCCACAAGTCTTGGTGAGTACCTTCATGAGAGGCACCCTGTTTTTCACAAAATCTCACCAAGATGCCACTGATATATAAGTTGTATTTTATATAGCATATATCATGGACAGAAGTAGGTTAAAAATAGAAAAGATAGTTGGGTGCATAAGACCCAGGATAAAAAAAGGTGCCTGATCCTGCTAGGTGCACTGGTACCAGGACTGGAAAAAAATTACAGTGTAGAATCCTCAAGACACAGAAACATTCCTACAAATGGGGCTAGGCCAGGCCCAAGGGGAGCACAACACCCCCCCCCATTATAACAGGAAGTAGTAGTCCACAAAAATCACAAAAACTGATAGGACAAAAAAGAAGCATAAAGATGAAAGAGTGGACTATTGAGGGTAAGAAAAAAATATGTATTGTTACTATTATGAACGAATCCCAGAATTTCCAGACATAAGATATACAAAAGGTTAAGAGAGAAATTAGAGGAAAAAAATACTTACACAAAAAAATCTGTCAGTAGATTCAAATAAAAATTTGTATTCATTAATAGAACAGATTTATGAAAAACATTATATAAACCAACACACCTTGGACCATTTGTAAAAATGAAGTGACTGAAGAAGTACAAATATATAAAGAACAAAATCTAGAGATTTTTGAAAGGTATAAAGGAGAAATTTGGACATGGAAAAGAAAGAGAGATCCAATATGGTACAATATTTATGCAAAGGGGAAAGCCAAATAAATCAATTCAAAAAAGGCAGCCCCAAAGATATTTGAAGAGAAATACAGGAAATTTTCACAATACAAAAAATAAGATCACAAAGAGGGAACATAGAACTGAAGCTTAATAAAGAAGAAGTTAAAAATAGAAGTTGAAGTTATGGAATAGCTGCAAAGTGAAAGATTTAGTGTAGAAAGTCTACACTGGTTATATCACAGTATGATGGAACAATGAGTCTCCCAAGTAAGGAGAAACAGGAGAAGCAGATGACATCTGAAAAAGAAATATGGACATGGTAAAAAAAAAGAGATTTAATGTGTTGCAATATTTATGCAAAGGAAAAAGCAAAACTAATTAATACAAAAAGAGCAGCAGCAAAGATATTTGAAGAAATATACAGGCCAAAACATCTGGATATGGAAAATTTTATAATACAAAAGATAAGAAAACAAAGATGAAAAGTAGAAAAGAGGATTAGTAATGGAGACATTAAAGAAAAAGAAACAGAGGTTATGGATTACCTTCAAAGTGAAGGATTTAGTGTAGAAAATCTAACTCTGATAACATCACAGCAGGATAGAGCAATGGATCCCCAAATTAAGGTGAAACCAGTGGAAGAAACATCTGATAAGTTGTCCTATGTAGACACTTTGAAGCCTTCCATAGGAAACCAGGACAAAAGTTCAATTGGTGTTTCACAGCAAGGGAAGGAACAAGAAACTGTGGCAACTCTGACACAGTCAATGTTGTGGAGTGATAGGCTAGTGAGTTCCCATATGAAATTGCAATGGATGGTCCAGGATGAAACTGAAGGGGATGTGGGAGAGGAAGATGTTCTGGAATATCCTGTAGAAATGGGAAAAAAAGAATGTACCTTCAGTTTAGAAAAAATGATCTAAGAGAAGAGTTGCTTGATTTAATAGAGATAGACAGACATATTAAGATCATTGATAGAAATACACTACAGCAAGTCAATAAAACCCCAAAAGTTAGAAGTTTGATAAAACAAATGAATACATTAGTTAAGACTGTTCATAGAGATTCGTGTGATATAACAGAAGTAAATAAGGATGTATTACTGTGCATCCAAATTAGTAACAGATAAAGTCTTACCACAAAAACACAGAGAAGATAGGGAAAGGAAGGGGGAATCAAGTGCCATCATGAACACATTGAATAGAGAAAACTATAAAGCAATTAAGACAAGTAGTATCACTGTTGGAAGAGTTAGAAGAGGGGAAGAGATCAAAAATACTTAGAAAGACAGACGTGATAAAAGCAATGTGCAGTATCAGAACAGATCAGGATCTATCATGCACTATCGCAAATAAGAAACTAAAAACATCAACACAGGCATAAAAACACAGAAGATATGCAGATAAATATAAAAGAAAAGTACAAAATAAATAGTTTATTAAGGAGCCAAAAAAGTTTTTTTTTTTTTTAGAGAATTGGAAAACAAGGCAAAAGGAATTGAAACTCCACCAAAAAAAGAAGAACTAGATACATTTTGGGGAAATATCAATGACGATCCTGTGGAACATAACAAAGATGCTGAATGGAGTGAAGAAGTAAAAGAAAGAATAAGAATTTCAAATGTACAGGAAATGCAATGGGATGAAGTAAAAGCTGGAGATATTGAAACAAAGTTAAGACAAGCTCTTGATTGGAAAACCCCAGGCTTGGATGCAGTACCTAACTTCTGGCTATAGTTATTAACATATTTACATGAAGATTTAGCCATGAGTAAGAACTATCTATATGTGCATCCCAAACAAATACCAATCTGGTTAACAACATGAAAAACAATAGTGTTACTTAAGAGGGAACCTGAAAAACATCCTAAAAACTATAAACCAATAACTTGCCTTCCAATGACATATAAACTATTTACTGGAATTGGTGCCAACAGAATTTATAGTCATTTAGAGGAAAACTCAATCATGGCAATAGAACAAAAGGGTAACAAAGTCATGTGGACCAAAGGATCATTTGTTGTTAAATAAAATCATAATGGAGAACTGATAAAAGTATAAGAATCTAAGTATGGTATAGATAGAATAGAAAAAAGCATTTGACGGTATCCCACATTCATGGATAAAATGTATAAGATACACCCTACACTGATTGATTATATTACAGTGACCATGAAACAGTGGAAAACCAATTTGCAGTTAAGCCATGATAGAGGACAAATTATTATTCCATGGATAACATTTCAAAGGGGGATATTCCAGGGTGACTTTGTCACTGCTGCTCTTTTGTCTTGCCCTTAACCCATTAAGCTGTCTACTTAACAGATTAGGTCATAGCTACAATCTGGCTCCCAAAAAACAACAAAGTGTAAATATTTCTCATCTTCTTTTTGTGGATGATTTAAAACTGTATAGTTAATCAGAAGAGGAGGTGAAAGCATAGCTGCAAGTGGTCAGAACTTTTTCTGATGATGTAAGAATATCATTTGGCTTTGATAAATATGCAAAAGCAAACTTGAAAGCAGGAAAGCAAATGTGATATGCAAGAACTTGAACAAAGGTTAGTGTATAAATATTTGGGAACTGATGAAGTATCAACAATAAAACATGAATAAATGCAAATAAAACTTAGTAAGGAATGTTTTAGAAGACTAAAATTAATACTGGAATAGTGCTGACATCTAGGAACAAAGTCCAAGCTATAAACCAATTAGGTCTTCCTGCCCAAACTTACAGTTTTGGAGTGACTGACTGGCCCCAAAAGGTGTTGGATCAGTTACACAGGAAAACAAGGTGGATGCTTCATGCTCATTGAATGATTTACAAAAATGGTGTATACCAAGAGTTCATTATAAAGGAAGTACGGGCCTACTCAAATTGGTTAAATTTTTAGATCTGCAATCGTAGAACTGCATTCATATATGCTGACCTCATAAGACCCAAACATAATGAAAGTTTTAAAACATGAAGAGTATAAGTCTAAGATGACTTTCTTGCTTAGTTTAGCAGAAGCATAGTGGTATCAAGTGGGATCAAACCAGAAGTAGCTAAAACTCAGGCAGCAAAAGAATGTGCCAAAAAACAACAGAACGTGTATAAGGTGAAGGATCAGATAAGAAGGCAAGAACTGTAGAACATGCATAAATATAGCTGCAAGTACAGAAAATTCCTGGAACAACCTCATATTGATCAAGACAGAATACAAGAATGGTTAAGAAGAGGTGCATTTAAACTAAAAGACATAAAAGTTAATACTGATGGCCCAAGAGAGTGGACTACATACATGCTGGTTTACAAAGTCCATTGAACATGTGGAAAAAACAGTCAAATGTAAGTTTTGTAAAACAGAATTGGAAACAATTGCACATCTTGCTGGTGGTTGTGGTATACTAATGGCAGAAGGACTGAATACTGAAATGCATAATGTGGCAAGATTGTTGCATTTGAGACTGTACAACATTATAATATTGAAGTAGCTGAGAAGCATTGGAAAAATAAGCCACTAAGCATTATAGAAAATGATGAAGTTTATATCGCATGGGGTCACCTATTCCCAACAGTTCAAAAAATAGATGCGAGAAAACCAGATATAGTAATCCACGAAAAGAAGACACAAGTAGCTCTGATCATTGACATTGCTATGCCCAGTGACTACAGTGTCTTGAGTACTGAGAGACACAAAGTCATAAAGTACCTAGATTTGCAGGCAGAAATGACAGCAATGTAGAAGAAGGATACCCAGACAGTTCTACTGTAGGTACAGTGGAATTTACAATTAAACTTAGATGTATTACGAATACATGTCATGTCATATGAATTGCACAAGGAGTCAATACTGGGCACATTGTGGGTACTGCGAGGAACACTTCTGTCTAACATCAAAGATTGAAACAATACTAATTTTATGAACTTTAATCATACTTTGACTTAGGAATGGGGTCCGTTTCCTTCATAGTATTAGAAATCCAAAAGACTTGGAGAAATTAAAAACGTTTTTGTTTGTGTCTTTCGGTTTTTCCCTGTTAGGGGTCACCACAGTGGAACTCCGGTCTGCTAATGATTGGCAGTAGATTTTTTATGTGCAGAGTTTGCCAGCCCTGATGCACAACCTTCAACGAAGGTGCGCCCATTCACATGTCTCCACACAGAAGACGCTCTAGCTGAGAATCGAACGGCACAATGTCTTGCTGTGAGACGATAACGCTACCGCAGCACCACCACTGCAGTATAGAAATTAAAAAAGTCAGAACCCAAATTAAATACCAATTAATTTTCTACAACTTCCTTTAATGGATGAGATAATATGGCTGCAAGATTTGTCTCCACATTTGCACTCCAGTGTCTTTTCTTCAAATCCTGCTCCAGGGATCCTGCGGATTCTGCTTTCATAGGTAGCAGAGATGATGGTGCTATGGGAGTGTGAAGTTGGTGATGGAAAAAAATTATGAAACAGCAGATGAAAAGTAAAACACCTCAACAGTAATAGAAGACTGAAAGTTGTTGTTTTTTAACTAGTAGACTCAGAAAACAAACAGAAAAAAAAACATTAATGGAATGTGCTATTTCCTATTGCCTTATGGTGAAAGGTTAAATTGTGAACTCCCATGAGTAATGTCAGGTCAGCCAGATATATAAATGTTAGAAAAATATGTATTAGTAATATGCATGCTTAGTGCATTCGAAGTTTAAAAGGGTTAACACATTTATTCTGTTCACACTGCATGAATCTGCACAAGCTACTAGAGACATTCCAATCCTGTTATGTCATGAAAATATGCGCAGCTATGATCTGCTTATGCTTTGGAAATTAACAGGAAAGCATTTGATTTCTGCTAATGTCATGAAAATAATAATAATAATAAGTGTTTTGTTTCTACTAGTGTCATGAGACTTAACAAAGAGTTATTGATTTTCTGCTTATGCCATGAGAAAGTACACAGCTGCTGAAGCTATTGATAATGAAAACAAAGGCTGCTTGAAAGTATAAACTGTAGTCAGCATTACTTGTACCTAAGCTAGAAATGTACCTTGAAATGTAACACATATATATTAGAACTGCACAATTGAAGAATAGAAAGTTTCTAGTGGGCTAAAAATAAGCCCCAATGCCAGTTGTTTTTCTCAAATGTTTTTTTTTATAATCCAGTCATGTCAGCAGGAAATCCAAGTAACATTTTCTATGTAACACATAGTGAGTTTTAAATCTGAACATGTCAGCAGGAAATCTAAGTAACATTTTCTGTAGAGTAATACAGAAAGCTGTGTCTAACTACGTCAACCATAGAAAAGTAACATTTCATAGAACTGTATAAAAGTAGCATACTGCTTACTAGTAATTTAGACAAATCTTGTATTTGCATGTTTTGTCTCCTTGCTGCAAGTAATAAAAGGTGCCATACTTGAACCTTACGTGAATTGGTCTTTGAAGTTTTTTCCTTTGACAATATGACAAACTACTACTATGCTTTTGAAAGCCTCTTTCTCATTAGCTCTACATTTGAATGTGTTATTTCCTGTTGACATATACGGTAAAAGGTTTAAGTGTCAACTCCATGAGCAGTGTCAAGTCAGCCAGATATATTTGACAAACTATTATCATGCTTTGAAAAGCCACTTTCTCATTGGTTCAAATGAAGAACCAATGAGAGACAGATATCCTTCTTGGTAGAGTGACAGCTAAGCAGCAAACCTCTCTTTTTATGAACAAGAGCTAATACAGTGCTTTGAAAGACTTAAGTTATTGCAGTTGGAGTGAGTCAGTGGTAAAGAAAAACAAGACTTTTTTTATTTTTAACCTAGGGACTGGAGCAGTTACTAGAGCACACATTTTCACAGGTGGGGTATGTGCCTCTCTGTGCACTGGTGTAGAGCTGCCACTGTTGGATGCTGTTGTGGCCAGGGATGACAGTGATACAGTCTGCAGAGCAATGTGTACTATCTGTCTACATCTAGCCTGTGCATGTCCCACTCGCATATGAGCCTTTACATGAACATGGCCAATTAGCCCTGCAGAGACACAGCAGAGAGAAGTTTCAACCCACCTCATGGACACACTAATTCTTGCCACATTGGCTACCAAGCTCCTGAAACAACTATGTTTGCTCCAAATTGCTGTATGCCATGTCACTCTGAAGGTGCTGAACATCTTCCTGCAATCCAGGCACCTGCTACAGATGCTCAAGCAGGCCATGTGCCATGCAATGGTTCCTATTTATATCTTTTTGCATGTAGTGGTTGTCTGTGCCTGGGTTATTGACCTGCACATCTGCTGACTGATAGCAAGCAAGTCAGAGTACAAAATTAAAATATATATGTTATTTCAAACATGGTGCATCTATTAGAGATATTTAGGTAGTCATCAGCAACCTAGCACCAACCCAACACCTAGGACACTGTCAGGTATGAAGGCTTGATCACCCACTTTGGACTGGATTTCAGGAGCTTTCCCATCTCTGTGAGTTGCTTCTGTGGTTGTGTTCTACCTCCTCTTGAAAACCTGAAACTAACAATGTGTGATAACTTGGTCAAAAAGTGTAGTATTTTATTTGTGACCATGTAACATAGCTATATTACAGTCCTATTATGGACACTCATAACAGTGATCTGGACTCAGAAAGCCTTGTCAGTTTTTTCTTTGTCTAACATGCTCATTTCATGTGTATGAAGGGTCTGCAAAAACACTTCAGTCCCCTGGTTTGTGAACTTTTTTTATCCATTGCTGCTGTCATGGAACCACATCAAGAAGTGTATACATGAGGGTTAGTGCACTGTATGTGAACATGACTGTCCTTGGCTGATCCATATATCTCAGCACTGCCTCTTCACTCCATTTTTGCCAAGTTTCTATCTGTAGACATACAGTGTCTATCTCCATCTTGTCACATACTGACAGCATAAACAGACATGTTATCACTATTCAACCTCCCTGTGGAACTGTGCTGAAGGCTGTGCTGTGCACAAAAGTTGTCCTGCTGTGACCTACACACAGGGATTAGCTGACTGGTCATTACCTCTTCAGGGCCTACTTGCAGCTTGCTGCTCCATGGTGCAGATAGCAGTGCAAAATATTTTTGCATCTTCTGCACAGGGACTATCACAACTAACTGCTGGGCCATTATGATGTCCCATTATATAATGTCAATGCCTAGATGCAGCTTGTCAGAGAATTGTGTGATATCACTGGCATCAGCCATTCAGGTGAGTAGTCTAGGCATTGCTGTAGCAATCTGTTGTGTAAGCAACTTCACCTGTTGCACCACTGGGAAACAGATGTTAAGGAGTGTGTGTCAACCTTTTTTTGTGAAAAGTAAATATTTTTCTTGGCTTTTGTTTGCTTACTGTTATTTGTTTCCTTATCTTTTTTTCACAGGATTACAGTGTACTGAATTTTTTTCCTTCATTTCTTTCACAGTAGCTGTGGACAACGAGTGCTTCAGGGAGTTTTGTCTTGGGAGAAGTGACAGTCTCCATGCACCTGGGCACATATATTATGTCTATGTTTAGCCATTATGCAGCTTGAGGAGTCGCACCACCTGATGTATCTGGCACTGGGTCATCAGTGGTCACCAGGTCTACCTTTCATCAGGGAAATGGAGATCACCTGCTTAAGTTAACTCGGTGGAATGAAGGACCCTGTTCTGACAGTAGCCTATTAGGGTCCCCAGAGGCAAGCTGGTGTGAGGAATGTACTGCTGGTAGCATCTGATGTGCATCCATTGGTCACTATCACTGGTACTATGAAGCACCTAATGGCATGGATAGCAGAGCTGTGCAACTGGCTGACCATGATTATCAGCTAATTGAAGGCAGAATCCACCCATGCCATCACCCATTCTTTCAGATGAAGGTATGAGCATCCTGGTGCTCCAATTATTTATGTGTTATTCTCTATACCCTGTTTCTAACTCAAAAAATCCCATTATCTACCTATTACCAGTTTTCTCTGTGTATATGCCACCTCCTTATGTGTCCTTGTTACCACTGTCTGCCTATGCCACCATTTTATGTTCATTTCTCTGGCTTGCTACTTTCCCTACTCCTTGTATCCACACCACACAAAATCATTGTTACCTTCAGCATCTGTCATTCTTCAAATATAAAAAAAAATTACTTGTCCCAAAAATACACTTTATTAACCTCAACTATATTTCCTTATAATTAACCTTGCATGTATTCCTCTGTTTGCTATTCCCTCTTTTCTGCCTTTAATAGTTTTGCCTTTCCTCCCTATTTTATAATGAACTTCATTGGCACTTTGCTGTGGCCTTCTGTCTGCTGAAGTGCTTGATATGCCCTCTGTGTGTTTATTCAGTGTTCCAGGAAGAAAGAGGTCATTGTCTGCTCCAGGAAGAAAGAGGTCACTGTCTCTCTGTACTCTTCCCTCATTAGACCAATCATTGTGTATAATGCCCCATTTGGCATGTACCTCACTAGACACCTGCAACAGCTGGAGAGGCCACAAAAGTACCACATAAAGAGGATCCTAGGCATTAAACACATATCCTACATGGACAGACTCAAAAGACTCCTGCTATTCTCGGTCTCATATCACCTACTTAGAGATGATCTCTGCTTGACTTACAAAGCCATGTCTAACCCAACTCTGTTAGAAATGCTACATCTAAAGAAATCTCAGTCTTTCCACACCACACACTCCAGAGACCTCAACCTCATTACCACAATCAACAGAACATGGTGGAAGGGCAAGTTCATAACCCAGAGATTGCCCATGCTCTGGAATAGACTTCCCATACATGTCAAGCAATGCACCCCACTTGCCCTATTCAACAGAAATCTTGATGAGTGGATGGGAAATAGAAATCTCACCCCGGGTATCACTCCAGTGGCTCTACTTGATAGAGGCACTGGGAAATAACATCAGGTGGCACAATGCCAGTGCACTTATATGGGCTAGGCTTATAAAGGCTCCAGGGCCATTAGCCTAGTACACACATATGAACCTATGAACTATGTACCTAAGAAGTGGGAAGGGACCTGGGATCACAAGTTAACTGCAACCTTAACTTTGACCACCATGTGTCTACTGTAAAAACAAAGGCTTTCTACAAAGCACACTTGATTAGCAAAGGCATTGCCTCTAGAGCAAAGGAGGTTATAACCCATCTAATGACGTCACTGATCAGGCCCGTATTGAGAATAATGCCCCTTTCAGCATGTACCATACATAGCACCTCCAACAACTGGAGAAACCTCAGAGGTTTCTAACTAACAAGATCAAGGGACTTCAGCATGTGCCTTAAGCAGGCTGACATAAGTCCCTGTCACTATACTATAGACACTATAGACTGTAGGGGAGACTTATGTCTGGCTTACAAAGCAATCTCTGACCCAAACCTAATGAATTTGCTGCACACCTGTAAATCAAATGGGACTAGAGCTACCCATTTCAGGGACCTAAATATGGACTGCAACTTGAATAGGATATGCTGGAGGGACTGATTTGTCTCCCAGCAACTGCTGCATCTTTGGAATAGGCTGCCAATTCATGTGAAGCAGAGCATCTCTGTGTTCAGAAGGAACCTGGACGAAGGGATGGGGCACCCTAAATTCTTACCAGGGGTAGCATCCACAAACCTCCTTGACATAGGCAGTTATTACTAAATACAATCCTGGGTTTGACTAGCATATCCATGGTATTGCATTGAGATGAAACAGCTAGGCTTTAAATGACCTCTGGGCTGATAGCCTAGTAACCTCCTATGATCCTCTGATGCCCTTTGTGGCATGCATGAATGCATAGAGCCTTGGGATACCACTTTACTGCTCTTGTCACATTGATTACATGACTTATTTTATCCTGGCCCCTGTTATGTAGTTCATTTGCATAACTACTGCCTAAGACACGATTGCAGTAAGTTACAATGCGCCCCTTTTCTGTGCTGGTCCTAATACATTCCTCAGCTGCAACAGGCCACATCGTGCTACAGGATCATTGATAATTAATGGTGCAAGACACCTAAGTGAGTATTTCTAACTACCCCTCCATGTGTTTATTCATTGACATTATTGATCTTACATAGAAGCAAACTCCAAGGCACACATACATTTAATTTGACTGTTTATCTGTTCTGCTAGAAAGCATTGCTGAACTTTGCTTTCATTAAACCTATTTTTAAGGATGAAGCATTGAGTGTCCTGTCAGTCCTCTATGACTGAAAATGTAAACTTAAAACTTAGTTGTCAGTATCTGCAGAAACTATTTATTTTTAATGTGACGTATTTTTATGTAGTTACAACTCAGCAATTCTTCAATTGTTTGGATCCCTTTGAGGAAGCAGATTACAGGGCAAATACCAAATTGAAATGAAAGGCTTTTCAGGATGAAGCCCAAAGCATTTGCAGAATTACAGAAAGGAAATACACATTTTCTTTATATGCAGTGCACAAGAAATTAGATTAAACAGAGCAAAAGTAACTTTCTGTGATAGAAAAAAAAAATCATGTTTGAGTGCATTTGCCTATTAGTAAAACAAATGCAAGTAAAGCTAATCACTGGATCATCCTATTAAGTTAGCATCCTTGATTGTATAAATAATATAAAAGTACCAAAGTATGGTACTTGTTGTTAAACAAAGATAGTATATAAAAATAAAAAAAACTTTTATAAAACATTTGAAGACTCATTCGAAGACCATTGAATCATTTTGGATGCTATTCAAAGGATTCAGAAATCCAGTGTCCATGATCACAACCAAGTTAACACTGTTTACAGTGTATGTATGACAGCCCCAAGGCTTATTAATAATCCATGTTACCAGGCCACTGTGCATAATGATGAGATTATCATCATGACCATGGTAGGGAATCATTCTGTGGCAAGGCTAAATCACAAGCAGCTGCTGTGAACACCAACCATAGATGAAAGTCTGTGCTAGTCATCAAAAGCTGCATTTACACATGACAAAGCAGTGTCACTGATGTATTGTTGTAAGTGAAGGCAATAGAAATATAGAAATGTAGAGAAATATCCTATGGAGGGTAATCAGTCAAGGCTGACCAAGTGTTAAGTGTAGAATTGGTAGAAGCGAAATAGAAATAAAAGAAATGGACAGAAGAATAAGAAAAGTGCTAGTGATCAAAGCAGGTCTGCAGAACACATTAGAGAAGAGGTTATACCATGCTTACATATGTCAGTATGGAATACTTGAACTTAGAAACTCAGGCACAATAGGTGGTATAATGTAAGGTAACATGATGTACTGGCCTACACTAATCCATACGACATAAGTGTCAACTTTGTCCAGTTATATTATACCCTGTACTTCTATAACAATATAAATCATATCAGGAGATATCAAGATAAATTTTATCTTATAAGGAGTCACACTAAGGTGTCAAGGTGCAATTGCAATAATTCCTCATGTGCAAAATTAGCGAATTGTCTTTTCTTCTCTTTTTCTGTGTACAGTATTATTTGTTTGTTGTTTACGTTTATATGTATGGGCAGTTTTACCTGACTAGAAATAGGTTACGAATATTTTTATATGTGTATTAATGATTAGAATAGTTGTGTATACATGTTTTATTCTTTTTTTACTTAAATTCCCTCTGTACTCTGATGATAAGCTGATACCCACAATTTTGTTTCGGTTGCACTTGTGTTTCCTAAATAACAATAATGTTTTCTTTGAATCTTTGAAAGCACAGATTAGATGACTGTTACATGTCTACAAGCTGAAAGCAGGGGAAAAAGATAAGCCTGATAAAATGTGAACCCAAGTCTTTGTTGAGCGATATTTTCCAAAACAATGCATTAACACAGTGAGCCACAGAAGCTCTCACCTAAAATTGTTCTGAAAGCCCATATCAGTTTATTATTATACATTTACAGATTGAAAATATCCTCAAGGGATTTGAGCCTAGGAATTTTTTGTATGATATTCTCCCATTCAGTGGATTAACAAGGTAAGCCAAAGAAGTTCTCACACTAGTGGTGTCAGGGAAGCACATATCGGGTGACTGCTTCAAATTGCAAACTGCAAGCAGCTAATAAAAAAAAAACAACCTTGAGGGGATTTGAACCCTCCAAACAGTACAGTGACCCTCTATAAATTACTTCATGGATAAGATGAGCCATGAAAGCAGTTAGACTCAAAGCATATACTTTACTCCATTTCATATTTGACAACTGCCTCTCAACAGTACTCAGCTTCTTTGTATTGTTAATGGCAAATGAGGCTAATGTTTGTAGTACATGACATTGATTGGACTTTATTGCTTCTACAGAATGAGTAGTGCCATTTGTCATTAGTTGTACTTGGGTATTAATGGTGCTCATTGTGATCTGTTAAAGTATGACCATGACAAGTAAGTTATTTAGACTCCCTTTTGTGGCATGTATGTGGTGTGTATATTTTATGACAACATTAAAGTTGGAAATGTGTATATAGGAAAGAGACAAAAAGCAAAAACAAGTGGAGAGTTGAACATTAAGAATGAGCAGGATGGAAATGGTGTAGGATGATACCTCACAAATTCGTAGCTGTAAAATTCTTGCTAAAGTTGAAATAATGGTGTGACAAAGGTACAAAATCAGCGAATGATTTCACATATTGCTCCTCTAAATGTGGAAACTGACTAAAATGTAGGTTTTGAATTATCATGCAAATGAAGCTCAAATCTGCGTCATTATTTACTGACTTCAATCCTCCTAGATTTGTCAAAAAATAGAAATATTATGAGAACCACACCAAAAACTATGAGCCAAGCGTCTAGATAGTCTCAAGAGAGTTGATTGGGGGCATTTCTATTTTTCTTGTGACAGGTACAAGAGAAGAAAAAGTTGAAGAAAGTTAAAAAAAATGAGGAAGGTTAAGAAGGGTATGTTAGGTAGCAGAGAAAGACAGATATGATGTGGGGTAACACAATGAGGGAAGGGGGTACAAATGGTGAAGAAGACATTAGAAATGCAGAGGGAAGAAAGGGGCAAGGTGAGGACTGCAAAAACAAGAGAGAACAAGGACACACTAGGGAGGGGTGGGCCAAGACTGGGTGATTGCATTTACAATCTCTGCCAGCTGAGACCAGTGGAAGATTACACATCACTTTGGGTACTGTCACTACTGGGTATAGAATCATAAGCTGAAGCCAGTGTGGAGCAACCCCCTAACATAGTTTCGTAATGTATTACACCTGAACATGGGCGTATGGCCAAGTCCAAATATAAAGCGGGTGCATGAATTTAAATGTTTCTAAATCATCTTGTTTTGTCTCATTATTATACTCAGCACCTCATTATACAATCACTGACATATAACAAACCCAACCATATTATCTAGCCCTGCTATGTGATGTAGATAGGTTTTCTGAATCACACACACCCTACTTGTGATTCCTTGTCACACAAATCCAAAACTGCAAAGTCCAGCTCACAGAAAAACAATCAATAACCCAAAACAACAGTGTGCAAGGTACCAAAATGTCAGGAGAAAATTAAAACAAAAAAGATCTTAATTTAATACTTATTCAGTAATGTAGTTAAATACTTTTGTCTTTGACATATAAGACTTTCTGAGACTATGACTGCATTTTTAAAGTTTACATATTTTTCCAGAGATTCTATCAATTACTTTGGCATTGAGTTATATAAGGATATGAATACTGGTAGGCTTCACTCAAGTTTATACCTGATGGAAACATTTTGCAATTCATACTTACATTATTTAAGCGAGCACCCTTTTTATCACAAGAAGAGCCTAATAAGAGGGCAGACGACAAGGGCTGCCTGAATGATTTCTGATTATCAGCAATTTTTAAATGAAATAGAATTCTTCGGGGCATATTTTTAGAAAGGGGTTACCCACAAGATTTAGTAACTATGGTGGCAAGTGAGGTTATTACCAAATGTGGCAAGGATTTTAAGTCTATTTTAGGTGAGAGACCCCTAGCATTGAGGTTCAGATTCATTCAAGATAATCATTACACAAAGCTTTTGTTTATAGTCTTGATTCTAAAGCTAAGAGTATTGAAAATATTATTACTAGACACAGGAGCATGTTGGCATGTTTTCCAGATATTAAAGAGTTTTGTGTAGAAGAAGAATAAGAATAGCAAATAAATTTCGGGAAAAAAAACAGTTATGGATGATATTCCAAATGGTAACAATAGGATTGGCACCCTTAAGTGTGGTTCTTGTCATAAATGTAAATATTTGATCAGTATTCAGAAAGTTTACTTAAATGCTACAGATTTGAATATAAACATGATGAAACATTTTAATTGCAATAATAAAGGGGTGGTTTACTTAGCCTATTAGTTAGGTTCTCCGGGCTGCTGTGTAGGGAAAAGAGAATGCTTTTTATAAAACAGAATTATGAACACGTGTATCATATTGAACATCAGAATGAATGTAATTCTTTATATATTAGGTTCTTTGTTCTTGTCCAGGTTTTATTTAGCTGCAGGGGTAGATCCTGGGAGACCAGGGTAGGATGAAAGGACCTACACTGGCAGCTAAAATTTCATGCTGGGCCACATCCAGGTATAAATAACACTATTTCTATTTCTGGTGTATTAAAAATATGTGCAGCTAAGCTTTGAAATTTACAGGATTATCTTTATATATTTTTATATTTTTATATTTTTATATATTTGTCACTCACATATGTGTGTTATATATTTTGATATTGTTTTTTATACAGCTTGTGTTGTATATTATTATTCTCAAACTTTATGTTTTTATATTTTGTTACAATAACTGGGATTTTATGTGTTTGATTTGAAATTAAGATGTTGTAACAAGATATTGTTTTTGAAGGTGGATTGATTAATTAATGATTTTTTTATTGGATTGGTTAACACATTTCATCTAATAGATCATTGTGTTTTTAAATTTGGGGAGGATTGACTGTTTTAATTGTTTTGAGGAAGTCTTAAATGTACAAGATGAAAGTGCTAAACTACATTACAGAATACTAATTAATTTAAGATCTTTTTTGTATGTATTTTCTCCTGACATTTTGATACCTTGTGCAGTGTTTTCTGGGTTATTTAGTGTCACACAAGTCCACTTAGAATGATGTGGCAAAGTTTTCTGAACCTGGTTTTAAGTGTTCCATGGTTCAACAAAGTAGAGTGCATTTTTAAGTAAAATAAATTCAATTAAGGGGAACAAGCTGAGAAACAAATAATATTATATCAGATGGAGCTGTGTCATTATTTTTATTTATTTGTTTGTTAACAAACTGATCAAGTTACATTTCCCCTATTATTTGGGATCACAAATGATCAGAATACAAAAAAAAATCCATGTGCATGCTTACACACATATAGAGCATAGAGGTTACCATGAAACATGGATAAGAAATTCAGCCACACTCATCTTACATTTTAATGGTAAACATATCAATTATAGAGAAGTGAATTACAATGTATTTATTATTTATTTATCATTTTTTGTTGACAATATAAGAAATTGATCTTTCTGAACTATTTTCCAGCTCAGCTCAGGCATATTTGACATTTGCAGTCAGATCAAAATTAACAAATGGCAGTCACAGTAAAATTTTTATATTAATTAAAGTATTGTTCATCAGCTAGGTCCTCCTAGTACAATTTTCAGAAGAAGTACTTTCATACTGATAGGCCAGCAAGTAAACTTAGGATTTATTAAAGAAAGCATTAACTGCAAATAGGTTTTATGTAATCAGTCATAAAGGGAATAACCACTTGTAATAGAAAGTATTAGTTGGTCATACAGTAATGACAATTTACTTTAGGTTTAAGACAAGTTTTAAGAGGAATTACAATGGTTACAGAAATCAGAGAATACACTGCTGAAAGTTTTTTTCTCCAGGTCTATGTAGTGTGTGAGGGAAAGAGATGACTTTTATTAAAATAAGGCTTTTGATGCGATGTACTATATGAAAAAGTAATTTAAATATCAGCATTTGTTTTATCTCATCACTCACTCTAAAGATAAACAGTAGCAGAGATAGGTCAGATTTTGCTTCTATGGAAGCATTTCAAGCTTCTTTATTATCATATAGCAGCAGAGCCAGATCATGGACAAATGGAGCCCCCATATAACCATTCCAGTGTCCCCTTATTTGACTCTGTCCCCCAAATTACCATAAAAACTGTTCAAAACTATGTGTCCATTCCATTTTCTTCTTTAATTTTGAAATGATTACAGAACTGTGGATTTAATTTAATGCCTTTGATTTAGTTATCCTTTGTTGACTGAGTTAATCCCACTATGTTAGTAGCCTCTTTTCAAAGAAGACCCAAGATGGTATTTATACAACTTAGTAAATTTGATCAGTGCAGTGCAGAACTTCTCCTACTTGTCATTGTTGTAAGTGGGACCCATTTTGCAGAAACATTTCTTGTTACCATTCCAGGCACAAAGGTTGCCTAGAGAAACTGGGAGGCAGATGGATAGTGAAGGAGATGATGGAGTGTTGAAAAAAATGGAGAAGAAAGCAAATATCAAAACTGGAGAATATGTGCAGGATTCTGAGGGAATGTTTCAAAGAAATCTATTTAATGGAGATGAGTCAGCAAATGATGGATATATTATTACAACACTTTAGTTAGGAAGGTTGAAAGATGATTTACATAAAGAAATGCTGTTGCAGAATGAGCCAGAAAATGAAGGAGCTGTTTCCAGTGGGGACACTATGGAGAAAATACTATAGGAGGATGCAGATACAATCCTGACGAGGTGGTGAGATGGAAAAGAAGACATATGCATAGAAAGTAAAAGAAGGCAAAAGTGAAGTAGCAGAAAAGAAGACAGAAGAAAATTAAAATTGGAGGTACATGGTAAGGATTCAAAGTACAGAAGACAAAGAAATTGGTAGGTATGAAGTGTGGGACAATTTAATAGCTCATTTTGGTGTAAAAGCACACAAGGTTAAAACATTTATTTTTTTAAACAAAGAAACTTTTTGTGACATATTTGAAATTATTTTTTCAATGGAAAATTTTCTTGGAGAATATGAAAAAAGAAAGACTGTAACCCATGGAATCTTCATGTGATAAAAGCATTTAACAGGGAAATAAAAAAGAAAAGCCATGTACAATTTCAAACAGAGGTAGAAAGACAAACTTTGGAAGGACATTTGAAAATTTTATATAAAGAAGTACTGAACATTAAAATAAAAAAAATATCAACACTGAAGACAAACCAGAAGAACAAAACACTAGGTCACAAATGGAACAGTCCTCAGGTTGAAGCAAGCAGTAGCACAATCCAAAATAACACAATGATCTGATGAAGTTTCCATTGGGGAATTAAAGCACTTGTCTGTATGAAAAAAATCTGAACTGAACTCCAACTCAGGTGGATGCATGTTATTGTACACCTTTGTATGAGACTATAGGCCATGTGGATGATGTGTTGAACTGTATATTCAACCATATCCACCATATCATGAAGGTGTATGTGCTACGTCACACCATGTTGTTGTTGTCACAGGACATTGATTTTATGTAATAGGCCTGCATGAAGGTTAGACAGTGTATACTGCCTATTGTGATCTGACCTAGGGTTCTGACACACACACACAGGTATCATTGAGAAAACCCCCAAGCTCATGAACCTTACATCAGTTGATGGGTAAACATTTGGCTTACTGAGAGAACACATCATGTGAAAGCTGGTGAATCAACGAGTACCAGTAGAGCTTGTCACCATTGGCAAACCCCAGGGATCTATGCCTGTCCCTTCACTGTCTGAACTGTATTTCTTTACAGATAAGGCTAAAGTATATGGCCTTTGGCTTACCAAGTTTGTTGATTCTTACATATTGTGTACAATCATTGAGTCCACCAATGGTGATAGCTCATTACAGGAGAAGCTAACATACACAACTGAATGGTGACACAGGTACACAATGTACAAATAAATGCAGACATGTGTGTTTGTAATGTTATCCATGAGAAAAGTGGAGTTCCATGTTAATCACATCATTGACAACGGTCCTGCTATGCAGAAACCTAGTGATGCAAGCACTGGAACATATTTAGATAGCAATCTGAATTTTGACCATCAAGTGTCCACACTACTATTGAAAGCCTATTTTGAGCACATCAAAAGTCACACCATCATATTGAGATCTTAGGACTGTAATGACAGCACTGTAGTCAAACCTCATTACAGCATTAATAAGGCATAATGCTCTTTTTCGCATGTAGCTCATCAGACACATGTAGCAGGTGGAGACACCACAGGGCTTTCTCAGCAAGATAACACAAGGCCTACACAACATACCATGATGTATGTAGATACATTAAAAGCCATGTCAGTGTAAATGTTATTGTATAGGATGAGGTGACTTATGCCTCACCCCAGGCCAGTCTCTGACGCTGCCCTCATGGAAGTACTGCATATCCAAACATGTGATATAGCTAGTGACATCAGCAGTGTCTGTTGAGAAGAAATTAACAGTGTCCCTCATACTGGTGTAAAATGTTCTCTATAATGTCAAGCAACAGCTCGCACACACACACACACACACACACACACACACACACACACACACACACACACACACACACACACACACACAAACCTAGTTGACTGCAGTGAGAATAGGATGCCTATCTATCTAAGTACACAGACTACAGAACACAGTACTTTACACCTTTACACATGTGCCTCAACTCAAGTCTGGCTTGGAGTGTGTCAGAAAACACTTTATAGCTGATGACATCAGCAGTGTCTGTTGAGAAGAAGATAATGTCCCACATGCTGGTGTAAAATTATTTCTGTAATGTCAAGAAAGAGCTCTCACACACAAAAAGAAACCCACACCCAGTCGACTGCAGTAAGAATGGAACCCCTACCTATCTAAGTACACAGACTACAAAACACAGTATTTTATGCAAGCAACACAGCTCAAGTCTAATTTGGAGTGTGTCAGACAACACTTTATAGCTGATGACATTAGCAGTATCTGGTTAGTAGAAGATAACAGTGTCTCACATGCTGATGTAAAATTCTGTCTGGAATGTCAAGCAACAGCTCACACACACACACACACACACACACACACACACACACACACACACACACACACACACACACAGTTGCAGTGATAACAGAACCCCTACAATAAAACATGGACTACAGAACACAGTATTTGATGCAAGCACCCTGGCACACATTTTATTTAAACAGGAGTACAGGTGAACTTGTAGTAGATGACATCAGCAGGCCATGTGGGAGACAAGAGGTTGGGATGCCTGTATGAAATGGATGTGTAGGCATTAGCAAGTATCACAATACTGCCATTCCATGGCATTGGAGCAGTAACTGTGGGTTACACACTTCTGCTCTGCTTTCTAGGCATATGCATACATCCAATTGACTGCAGTGAGAACAGAACCCCTACCTATCTAAGTACATAGACCACAGAACACAGTACTTAATGAAAATGCCACAGCACGAGTCTGATTTATACAAAAGTGCAGGTGAGCATTTAGTAGATAACATCAGCAGGCCATGTGGAGGACAACAGGTTGGTAGGCATGAATGGGCACATAACTTCATAGCTTCATATGAGGCTACTAGCCTAATAAACACCAGGGTGTTTAGAAGCCTAGCTGTGTAATAACACAAGTACCCTTATAGAGCATATTTTGATAGTTATTTTTAGCAGAGAATGTTTGTGAGCAGCACCAGCTGGCCCTGCCCATGAGAGACATAGGTGCTAGCCCAGAGGTGACTTTACAATCATCCAACCAGTTGTCAAGGTTGTGCTTGAACAGGTTCATTGAGAAGCACTGTTTCACATGCAGTGGGAGCCTATTACAGAGAAGTGAGACTTGTTGTGGGATATATCTGTCTCCCCAGCATGTTTTGTTTATGTCACAGGCTAGGTTGAGAACCCTAGGGCAAATTATTGTTGTCCCATTTGAATTATAGATGTCCATCATGTCCACTAGGGCAGAGTCTGAGACTGCTGTGAAGGCCAGCCATTGGTCACCAAGGCAGCCTGAATAATACCAAGTACAGTGACAGGTATGCCAGTATTTCCATGTATGTCATGTTTGGAGGCCTTGGAGTTTCCCACGCACAACCCTATGTTCTCTTGAATTGCTGCCAGTGTCTGGTGAGATACAGAAAGATGTGAACATTGTAGTCCATTATTGGTGTGATAAGGGTAGAGCACAGCAGAGGTATGACTACCCTGGTCCTGGATGTGATGTCCATACATATGATGTGAATAATGCAGATTGTGTGTGTCACCATTATGGGCCCATAGTGATGGAAGTGTAGATTGCTATCAACATGTGTTTCCAAGTCTCACAACACTGTGTTTGAGCTTAGGGGGGTGCTATGTATATCACAATTAGCAGAGGTACTTCAATGACAAAGGTGATGAAGAGTCATTGTATGCTTAATGTTCAGTCTGAGAGTTTGTTACCAATCATCAGTCTGTGTCAGCCCCTACTGTAATGTGCTACCATCACTGGGGGACTGTACATGAGTATATCCAGTTAACAGTCTTCTGCAAACTTGGTAAACCACAGGCCATCTACTGTTGCCTGTGTTTCATGGAAGTATTTTCCAAATAACTTAGGGCCCAGCACAGATCCCTGTGGAATTCCACTGGTGAGTGGGCTATTTGTGGAGATGGAGTCCCCAAATTTGAGAGTGTATGTTCTGTCATTGAGAAAAATTGGATATCCATCTAGTACTGTATGGCCTTGGATAACGCAACATAGGTGGTATGTCCTGTTATCTGTCATCCAGGTCTTTGGGGTCAGCATCCAAGAAGTCCACAAGAGTCAATAAGCAATATCTACCCTTGACAACACCAAACTGGGTAGGGTCAAGTGTTTTGAAGGTCACTTATGTCCTTGAGGATATGGTCCATGCTGATTCCTGTACTAGCCTTGCAGATAAGGCTTTTTAGGCATATGGGTCAATAGCTGTAGCACTGCATGTTACCAGACTGATGTGCATTGCATTGCATAGCACAAAACATTTTATATTATATTTTGTAGTGTGGTTGATATATGTGTGGAAAAATACTGAGACCCCAGGATTGTAGTGCTGGGGGGGGGGGGGTTGCCAACACATGGATGTATTTTAAATATATGATATATAGATAGGAGCCTCAGTTTGTAATGTTTTTACATGTAATTTCACATCATATAAAGGAAATGGACATTACACAGCACTGATACAGCATAATATATACATTTCCATAGGATGGTAAGTGGTGGGTTTGCACAACGGTTAGTAAAGTGCATACGTATGCAAGATACACATGTTTGTGTACTGCTAAGCAGTGCACAAATGCAAGCTGCATTGCTAAAGTCTGACAGTTAGTACTGAGTTCCTGGAATATACCTGCTACTTAACCAACTCTGTGGTAGCACATGCTAATGAAGTTAATGCAGTGATAAATTCCTTTTTTGGGCCAGATGTTAATGGGTTTGAATACAACTGTATCTAATATTTTAAATACTTTCGTATTACCATTGCTGAGTGATGTGCACCATTGAGCAATAATGCTTTAAAGAAAATAAATGGGGACGATAGGACAGTGATGAAATGGGGAGCAAGCAGGGGGAAGAAAAAATGGAAAGCAGTGCAGGAATGTGCAGGAGGGAGGTAGGAAAGACCCATAGCTATCTATTTCTTCAACAGTAAAAACTGTTAATATATTCAGAAAATTAGCTGAATGTGGCCTCTCATCTCCAGAGAGGGGTGACCACAACACAATCATGTTGTATAGCCAATTGGACTGAACTGACTGTGTCAAGAAGATATACATGAGAAATGGAGAGCTATGTATGGGAATTTTTTTTTTCTTTTTTTTGAGAGAGGGAGAGAGAGAGAGAGAGAGAGAGAGGAATTTTGGGCAATGGGCATAGGTATGTCTGAGTCTGGTAAGTTGGGTAGATGAGAAAGCAATTGGAGAAGAGATCAGTGGATACCATGGATGGGGTGAGGGTGGGGACATACAGGAACAGTGGTCATCAAGCTGAGTGACAGAGATAATCCAATCCTCACCCACAGAACTATCATCACTGTCACCTCACTCTGCCACTGGCTGGAGCACTTGATGTCTCCTTCTCCTGTGACTATGTAAAATGAAGGAGAGCAGCCTCCCCAGCCAGCATAGGCATGCACAAACAGTGCAGTGTACAACTCTAAGCATCATTCCTAGCAACTCAGTGAGGATGACAAACTCACTACCTTTGCCCAGAGGGAACCACTTGACTGTACTCTGGGGCAGGGCTACTTAAGGGGGCAGGTAATGCAGAGGC
Source organism: Protopterus annectens (assembly GCF_019279795.1). Lineage (NCBI taxonomy): Eukaryota > Metazoa > Chordata > Ceratodontiformes > Protopteridae > Protopterus > Protopterus annectens. Next base: position 638,055,606 of record NC_056748.1, on the reverse strand, counting down.
TACAGAGGTAGTGCTTCCAGGTTGGATCCTAGATGTGCTGCGTAATGGTGCCAGAGCTGGTGGAGTGGAGGCAGGCAGATCCTGTGTGGCAGACCTACCCTGCTGTGCTGTGGAGCATTTCTTGATATGGTACACATGGATGGCATGCACACATTTTGACATGTAATAAAATAAAACAAAAAATAAAAAAAATAAAATAAAAAGATACATAAGGGTTGGGTGACAGACAAATATGAGATAAGATTAGTAACTTCATATATAACAATGCATTACAATGTGTTAATACAATTATTTGACTCTATTATCTTAACCTTTACTCTTAAGACTACCATCTGCTAACAGATAACTTTTACTTTTAAGACTACTAGCTCATAACAGATGCACACTACACTACAGATTGCAGCAAGTACACCTTTATATGTGTATATATTGGACATATGCTTGTTTCAGTTATAAAGATGACACTTTACAGAGGGCATGTGTGCCACTGGTATAGAGCTTTTACTTTAAACCTTTAAGTAACACATAATTGAAGAATTAACAGTATTGTATATTTGGGAAGTGTGGGATTTGAACCCACAACCTCTGACTAAAGTCTAATATTGTATTCTTGGTCTGTGCTACAGACTAATACATGCATACTTGCTTTTACAGTTGAAATACGCATGCTCAATCTGATACAACTCTATAAAATACCAAAAAAGCTATCATTAACTTTTAATGCTACAATAACACTATACTTCTGCTGTATACATACCACATGCCTCCCTCATCCTCACAAATCTAGCGTCATGCATCCTAACATTGACCACCCTTTCATGGCACATGTGGAAACAACATACCAGAATACGATTATGATTACAAGTCTTGCCTATATTCAGTTTTTAAGCCTTACAAGTACTCTCTGTAGTTGATATTTACACATCCATGGGATGTCCACAGTCCTGTATTCTTTGATCCAAGCTCTGAGGGTATCCCTGTTTCTGCAGTGTAAGTCACTGAAGTGGTGCCAACATTGGTCACCAGTGGGCCAGAAACAGATGACCCTAGATACATCTCAGGTCAAGCTATCCCAAGCTTCTGACATACTGGGAGCCAGAACAGTCCCACAGCAGCAGTGTGGCAATGTTGTATTTCACTAGGAATTCAATAAAAATGTTTGACTCCTGGACATCCCATCTCTGATCCTTAAATTTCACAAAGTCTCCACAAATGCCTAGTATGTCTACTGTGGATCAAGGGCAATGGAGACTCATATTTTCCCACCAGTGCCATTTATCATGTTTACTGAGAGTGCACACACTGTTTGAAAATGTTGTGCAGTTTTTGCCATTGTGGTGCTCGGCAGTGTACACCCCTGAGCCCCGATTTTGCAAGATGGTAAGTGGTGTGCAACAATAGCAGTCCTACACTTACACTGTTACACAGTTGTTACAAGAAGGTTGAGAATACACTTGTCTGTGTTGCAGCTGATTGTTATAAACTGCAATGTCATAACAGTAAAACAAAGTTTGCACATCCTGTACTCGAACCCAGGACCAGCCATATCCCAGCCCAGTGCTTAACACCCACTGTCACAGGACTTGTTACCTGACATCAGTGGCATGGATTGAATGAATATGGTTTCTGTTTGTGGCTGTCTGGGTCTTTTCTGCTTCTTAGGTTGTCTAGTTAGCTAGTTTGCTCACTGCTGCACTTTGCACACTTGACATAAGCATAGCCAAAACTTCCATTCATTTCCTCCATTCCCATGAATGAGCTACGTGCCACAGAGCAAAACAAATACTGGCCAAAAAAAAGACATTACTCAAACAAAGACAGAAAAGGAAAAAAGAAAGGGGGAGGGGCAAGTTGTTGAAATGAGAAAAATCAATGTTTGACATACACACAAGAAAATTATGACCTTAGCCCTCTTTGCAACAGAAACATCTTTGCAGCAAATAAATTAAGTCATTCTTCACACAACCTACTGCAACAGAATGTACACTGATCTCAAACCATAAATGGTTATTTGTACATTTATTACATTTATTATATTTGGACATAGAGCACTTAGTGATCACACAACCTGTTATGATTATTGCTTACAAATATACAGCACCGTCTTACCTTTCTGTGCTTGTTGGTCATTCTGTAGTTGTCAGACCAGTACTCATGCAATGTGTAACCAATTCTGTATCATTGGCTTTAAAATGTGTGAGGATATTAAATGGGAATAATATGATATGCAGTTGACACCAACTGAAAGGCAGATTTGATGGCACAAACAAGCATAGACTGCTCTATGGAGGGAGGAAAGGTGGGTTATTGTTATGACACATACAAGGGTACACTGTTCTTTTGTTGAGAGAGCAAAGGTGAGTTACTATTATGGCACAAATAAGGGTACACATTTATTTTGGAGGGAGCGAAGGTGAGTTACTGCTATGGCACAAAGAAGGATATGTTGCTCTTGTTACTCTCCCTGTTTTGCATCCTGCCTGTTGTTTGATCTTGTGAGGGTTATGAAGTCAGAAACTGTAATGTGCATCATTATTTTCTAACTTCTCTCTTTAATGATTTTCCAGTACAAATGTATGGGGGCATTCAGTGATTATCAGTACTTTTGAGAGGTATGACTGTGTTTGTCTTTGATGCCTGAGGCGTACTAGTTACTAATGAACACAATTAAGTCAAATAAGTCTCTGCTGATACATGTTAGGGTAATGTCTGTACAAATCTCCCACCTTTTACTTGCTTACTGTACTAAGTGATGAAATACAAGGATATGACATAATATTATAAAACAATACACGCCAGATTCAGGATTTAACTTGTAAATGGAGCAGCTGCCACAGTGTTAGTTCAGAGATGACGTTATCTGATGCAAGCAGTACATGGCCAGGTAAAGGTAGTATGAGTTGCCTCACATCAATGTTACAACATGTATGTGCATAGGAGGAAGGCTTTAGGCCCCTAAGTGGTGAGTGAGCATGATATGCATTGTCTCTTAGCCAATGCAAGGGCATATTGAGCATGCCTATGTCTGCCTACACCCACAGTAGCTGGTGTTTCCCCCTCTGACTCCTCATCTGTCTGTGGCTGTGGTGACCTTGGCATTAGTGCTGGGATGTGTGGCCCTTCCCCTTGCTGATCTTGCTGCAGCTGTTTCCTCAGGATTATGTTAAGTAGCATGGCACATACTGTGAAGATTTCTGTACATGTCCATGGATTGTACTGCAGAAGTCCCACAGAGGTATCTAGGCACTAGAATTGTGATTTCAGCAGCCCAAACACATTCTCTATGACATTTCTGGTTTGAGCGTGTGCCTCATCATGGCACTATGGGTATGTGTGCATTTCTGATTGATGTCATCAGCCATGGTTACAGTGTATAGCCTGCATCCCTCAGCAAATGACCCTGTGGGATATCCCCCCAGCAAACATCTGGTACAGTTGGAAAATGTGCCAGTTATGTGAATCATCGTAAATGCTAGAGTTGCCAGCACACATGCTCAAGATGAATCCCTTGACATTACACATGACTTGGCAGTTGATAGAGTGGTAGCCCCTTCTGTTAATGTAGAGCTTACCCTGTTCCCCAGGTGGTGCCTTAATGTCTACATGAGTGCAATCTATGGCACCCAGTACTTCAGGGTAGTGTGCTACCTGATAGAATTGTTGCATATTTATGGCACTCTCCTCAGAACTACAGGGAAAATACATGTGCTGACTGGCATGTTGGAACACAGCATCCAGGAATTGGTGGAGGATCCTGGATGCTGATGCCAGCATATCCGCTGTTGGTCTCTAGCTAAGATTCTAAGGCCTACACATATTTTTTCTCCACTGGGATGGGTTTCCCTCATTTGGCTCTGGCTCTCAGTTGAGGGCGGCAGAGGTTGCAGTTCCTGTAATTGTTCCTGTCCACCCTGTAGCTCTCTACAATTTCCCTGTCTTGTAGGTTGTGAAATGTTAAATGGGTCCTGAAAACTCTTCTACTTCTTGGCCTAGGCATATTGGCAGGAGCAGCAGCATTGGCTTCAGCCTGTAATATAACAAATGGATTAAAGCAGCAAACATTAACATTCTGTCCAAGTTGACTTTCCGTGTCTGTACTCCAAAAGTTTTTATATCTGCAGGAAAAAACACTATGGAGTCTGTCGAATAGCTCCACCATGTTGGCTGGGTTCATTAGCATGCAATTCATCTGCTTATGCTATAATTATCATCTATAAAAAACACCTGTTGCTTAACTGACAGAAAGGAAAAAAAGGAAAACAAAAGGGCAAGTAGTTGAAATGAAGAAAATCAATGTATGACATACACACAACAAAATGATGGCCTTAGCCCTCTTTCCCACAGAAAAGGTTTTGCAGCAAAAAAAAACTGAACTCATTCTTCAAACAACCAACTGCAACAGAATGTGTACTGATATCAAACCATAAACTGTTATTTGTATTTTTATTATATATATGTATTATATTTGGATGTAGTGCACTTGGTGATCACACACCCTGTTACAATTATTGCTTGCAAATATACAGTTCTGCTTTACCTTTCTGTGTTTGTTGGTCATTCTTTTGTTATCTGACCAGTACTCTGAGATGTGCACTGTGTAACCCACTCTATATCATTGGCTTTAAAATGTATGAGTGTATTAAGTAAGCAATAATGCCCGGCAGAGTGTGTGTTAATGTGTAATCAACACCCACCCAGGGGTGTTATGAGGCCAAAACAATGCAGGCAGATGGCGTCTGCACCCCTGGAATGGCATTAATTACACATTAATACACACCCTGGAGGGCATTATTTCACTTAGAGAATGGGCTCACTGTAAAATTGTTGTTTTTTTCATGCACGCATTCACTCACTCAAGATCGCTCACTCTCTCTTGATCTCTCTCTCACACACACACACACACACACACACACACACACACACACGCACACAGAGTCTTCTCTGCTTTCATACGTGCACTCACTCACACAAGATCGATCTCACTATCTCAAAGTCTCTCACACACCCGCACACAGTCACTTCTGCTTTCATACATGCATCCGCTCACACATGATCGCTCTTAGTCTCTCTGAATCTCTCTCACATGCACACACACACACACACACACACACACACACACACACACACACACACACACACACACACACACACACACACACACACACACAGTGTCCTCTGCATTCATACACACATTCACTCAAAAATGCAGACAGAAAACTAAACACACACACACACACACACACACACACACACACACACACACACACACACACACACACACACACACTTCTTTCTTTTTTATTTTTCTTTTTACACTCACTAAATAGCAAAAGCAGTGCTTAGTGAGTGTAAAAGTAATGGAGGCTGTTTTTTGGCAGTCCGAGCTCCATGGCAGCTTGATATGCTGCCATGAAGCAGCAGACTCATTTTTCATTGGGCATTACTTGTACGTTAATACTCTGCTGGAGAACATTCGTTCTCCAATCAGGGTGCTGATGTACAGTTTGCCCATTTTCTAAGTGAAAATAATATCATATGCAGTTGGCAACAAATGAAGGGCAAGTTGGATATTAAGAAACAAAACCTGTGAATAGTGTGCTGCTACTTACATGTCCAACCTTATATCTAATGCTTTTTAGATCTAACCTGACACACCCATTGGAAGTAAGGCAGCCTGCAGTGGTATTGTGTTTTCTTTCTCCCAAACAGCAATCACAGTTGCACTCCATTAATAATCTACACCCCATATAAAAATGCAACTGTGTAGCTAGGCAAATTGATGGTGAGGACAGTTGTATATGTTTGGAAGACTGCAAACATGCTTTTTCTTCACGATATGTCTGTACAGAGAAGTACTGAATGTCAGAAGGTATGCTTCCATTTTGTCACCTACGTACTGTACACACTGGAATGTATTTAAGAATAATGTGAAGCAAAGGCTTTTACACTTTTATATGTATGTATTAGTTAGAAGTGTACCGATGGCAGTGGCATGTTTGTCAGGCCATTTTAGAGATATACATGATTGCCAATACAAAATGAAATGCTGTGTGATAAATATGTACAAATGTTTCAGGTACAGGTCCTTTAACAGCACTTTTAGCATTTCAAAGTTGTTCTGTTAGCAAAATGGGTCATTTTCTTTTGTGGGGTGGGGCATGAGTTACTGTTACGGCACAAACAAGAATGGCCTGTTCTTTTGGTGGGGAGAGCAAAGATGAGTTACTGTTATGGCACAAACAAGGACATGTTGGGCTTGTTACTCTCCTTGTTTTTAGTATTAAATATCTGTAGACTGTTTATATCTCATCACTGGGTAATACTGACTGACTACCTTTTCTGTTTTATCTAGAAACTGTTATTTTGTAGTTATGTGGTACTTATGGGTATTATACTTCTGTTGTCTTTTAGAACACCTATGAGTATGCCACCTAAGTGTGTTAATCCACATACACCCCTCTTCACCGATGCCAAAAACCAGGTTATTGTAGATGGGTTTTCTTCTGGAAAGGGGATGGGGAGATATGGGACATAGGATGCAAATATGGCAGCAGATTGTCCATGATCTAAATGCCGTGGGTGGCTATGGCTGGGCATACAAACAGGTGCATCACAGGGCCACTGACATGATCACATCTGCGTGGAGGAAAGCAGCTGTAGTTGGCCATGACCAGATGGTTACCAGAGGAGGACTAGCTAGGGAACCACCACTCACCATCAGTAAAGAGTTTCTGGCCAATATCAGAGATCCAGACAGCACCCAGTAGAGTGCACTACAGCATGTCCTGGACGTCAGAGCAACAGTTTCTGAGACAGCAAGCATGTCCTAGGAGGATCTTCCAGGTAGGCTTTGTTATCTGAACAGTTGAGTACTGTTGTATAGTAAAACAGTTGAAATAAATAAGTTAATTCTGTATCACATGCTTTGTTTTGGTGGGGATTGCAGATTGCTGCAATTATTTGCTTAGGTTTCAGTTGTCAGACACATTCTTGTTAAAATAATAGTTAATGCACATATAAAGGGGTAAATGTACCTCTTGTTACTGTTAATTGTGATGATGTTGCCCTTACCTCTTGTTTAACTTCTTCCAGGACCATCTGGACTACAGCAGAGTATGTCTTCTGCAGATGGTAAGCCAAACATTTTTATGTCAGTACTGCTAAGCAATTTAAAGAAATATTGTAGTGTGTGATTTTGATCTCAGGCCTGTTGTGTGTATTGCTGTACTGTCTGTAATAGTGGCAGCACTGTTAGTTTGTTAGCATATATTGCAGTATACCAGTGCAAGTATTAATGTATTCCTGTGTTTCTTACTTTTATCACAGGTGATCATGACAGTGGGAGTGTGGGCCCTGTGCCACCTGATGTCAGTGTATCAGCAGACAAAATGATGATGGCAGCAAAACTGAGGCACAGTTGGAGGGAGCAGAGGTGGAATCTGACACAGAGGCTGACATACAGCCACCCCCTGAATATCTACTGGACACAGCCAGTAAGTGTATGCCTACCTATTCCACTAAGGCCACAGATAATGGACAGGTGAAGGGTGAGTACATTGATCAGGGAAGTGTGGCTACTGCTGCTCCAGTGCCTGTTGAGTCTAGCCATAGCCAAAGTGTGGGCGAGGTGCCACACATGAGGATGTTGCTTCCCATGCCACTCAACCATATGTTTAGGGCGGTCATGGAGACACTTGTGTGTTCCCATAGGTGCTCCAGGCAAATGCTCAGGTTTGTGAATGTGGCACAGTCTGACATGTGTGACTGTCTCCACCATGTTGCCAATTCACTGGATCAGATGAATGACACATTGAATGAGGGGTGTCTCTGATGGACCAAGGAAATGTCTGTCATGGAACAAGCAGTGTCTGTGATGGAACATCTGCTTGGAGTGGAATGGCATCCTCATCTGCATTGAGCCAACATGGCCGTGTCCAATCATGCTCCCATAGGGGCAGTACTTCCACTCCTCCATCAGTGAGTGTGTGTATCTATGAACGGAGTTCATCCAGCTGACATCAGTCATGTTCAGGTAGAATCACTGCGTCTGACCGTAGGCATGGACATGCCAGTGCAACTCGTGGCACAGCCAGTTCTCATGGTCGGGGACAGCAACGATGAACTGCCACTTCTACCATGCTTGTTTCACACCTGTCTGACATACCAAGACACAGAGCCAGCACAGAACTGTGCTGTGTTCATGCAGACATTCACACACCAATTTCACATGGAGGACTCCTACAAACACACATACAACAGTTACTCATTTTGTCTCAGTAGCCATTTGTTGCTTTATCCAAATGTCTGCCTTCATCTCTTTCTTACTCGCACACCCACCAACCTTTTGTGTCAGCCTAGGCTTCAGGTCCCCTCAAAAAACACGCTGTACAAGTGCTGGTAACAGTGCCACATCCCTGGTTTCCATCTTTTGGATTCAGGGATACAAAAGCTTTATGTCTGATGCTCAGGGTGCATATGTAACTTAGTGCTTAGTATAGCTGCATTTGTGGTGTTGAACTGGTAATTGTACCTTTGCATTATATTGGCCTTGGAAAGTTAAATCCAAAAAAAGGCTTATTCTAGTAACTGAATGGAATCCAAGCAAGCAGTACAAAGTTCAAAAACTAAAGCAGGAATCCAACTATCAGTAGATGTTTTTAAAATTCATTTAATGACAACATGCAGCTAGTGATAAAAAGACAATCCAATAGGTAAAGGCAATATAAATTGCAAAGCTTTCAAGTCCTTAGACCCTTTCTCAATGCTTGAGATAAAAATTACTTCACATCAAGTTTTTTATATACAAGTAAAAGACGACAGCAATCTCAATAAATCAAATACATATTAATTGACTCTTAAAGTGTCCATACATTAATCTTACAATGATAGCTAAAAAAGTAACAAAATGCACAATGATATAATGTAATGAAATAATAACCCTGGGTGTAACATTCATAGATAATTTTGTTTCATTTTTAGAATAGGTTTAATACTATTCATACTATTTATCCCGGTGGTGCATCCACTCTAAAACAGTAAATCCACCTATATTCTGCTAATTCTGTTTTATTAACAGTGTCTGCGCCTTGGTTGTCCATATACAGTCTTTGCAATACTCTAAATTTAAATGTATGACCTTTTCCTTCAGCCATAATGTGTTTACATAATGCATTTGTCTCCACCCTCCACCCTCCACCAAGAATCTCAGATAAATGAGATGCTATACTTTCTTTTAGTTTTTGGTTAGTTTTTCCAATATAGAATGATTGACATTTTAGACAGTTAGCAAGATAAATAACATTTTCAGTATAGCAGATGGCCGATACTTTAAGTATAAAGTTTGTATGTGTATTAAGATTTTTAAGTTGTATCAATATTAATTATATTACAATACACACAGTTATGGCAAGGAATAGTATCATTTTAAAATACTTTTTTGTTTATCTACGGTGGTGCTGCGGTAGCTTTGTCGCCTCACAGTAAGACGCTGTCCGGTTCGATTCTCAGCTAGAGCGTCTTCTGCATGGAGACATGTGTGAATGGGCATACCTTCATTGAAGGTTGTGATTCAGGGCTGGTAATTCGGCATGTCAAAATCAAGTACCAATCATTATCGGACCGGAGTTCCGCTGTGGCGACCCCTAACTGGGAAAAGCCGAAAGACACAACAACAACAACATCTTTATTACAAAGATATTGTTTTAAATTCCTTTCATTTTTAAAAATAAACTTAGGTTTCTCTCCAACAACTAATGTAACTTCAGGGTTGGATCTCAATATAGTTAAATTCTTTTGTATTATTTCTTTTATCACAGAAGCATGCCTATTATATTTTATCACATAACCCAGAGAATAATTATTATCACTGACATTTCTATTATTAATATGTCATTGCATTTGAAAAAATATGGTTGATATACAGAATCACAACTAGAGCTGACAATTTTCATAGCAGAATTCAGCACTTCTTTATCATACCACCTAGCACAAAAATCTGTAGCCATATTATCCATTTCTTCTTCAAATTTCTCTCTCTTAATATTAAGTATAATGGACCTTAGAAACTGGCTCTCCACAACACTTTTATAAACATGTCTTGGGTGCATACTGTTATAGTGCATATAAATATTGCCTGAATTTCTGAGAAATAGATTCCATACAGCAGGATGCCCAGTAGAGACCACTGTGGTACACCACTGGTAACAGGTCTGCTGCTAGAGGTGGAATCCACGGTGACAAAAGGAGGTACTGCCAGCACAGCAAGCTGGAATTTTGTAAATAATTATGTCATTTGTGAATGTCAACCTGATTATATAAGATGCTTATGTTACAGATGTATTAGAACTGTATGTCATGTGTATATCAAACTGATTTGTACAGATGTTTGTGTTGAAAAGGGGTTTATAAAGTGCTTGTATTTGAAATGTATCCACAGTGTGCCCTACTGGAGAGAACAGAAATGTACATGAACTATTGTAGATATTTAAATGTATATGTTTTAACAGAAGAAACTGGAAGGTTAACCTCATACCAGCAAACTTTAAAATATATCTGAAACAAGATCACTTTATGGGCTAGGCCAAAAAGATGCTATCTCATAGGTTTCAATACAGACAGAGACACAAAGTCGGTACTAGGAAGCATTCTGTATTGTCTTTGGGGTGAACTAAATACTATTCTTGAAGCATGGAGGTAGGAAAGTGTTTTATAAATTCCAGCACCTGCCACAGATCTGAGAAAAATCCCTTGTGTGTGTGTATTTTTCAGGTAGGTGCTAAATCCTGTCAGCTTCCAGCAGTGGGTGTTTGCATGGGAACTAGAGGTTAGATGACCAAAAGTGATGTCATTCTGCAAGCTATCCCAGAAGTAATATTTTAGATATTATTTTGAGAAGTCTCTCAGTGAGACTGAGCATTCTGTATTCTGTCTTGGACCTGACAAAGTACAGTTTTGTACCTACCATAAATGTAGATGTTCGAAGATCCACATTGCTGCAGTCCTAACACTTGGGTAGTCCGCTGTCCCAGTCGGCCCGAATACCAAAGTATAAGGCTGACGTCGGTCAGGGCGCATTAGACTGACGTCAGGACGTCAGGGTACAAATGCGCATGACCGACGTCATATCCTCAGTCTTTTCTTGCCCCAGATGTCAGAAGACCCTAAAAAGATAAGGCCAAAACCAAAAAACACCAAACACTCCTGTACCAAATATATATACAATATATACAATTTACAAAAGTACAACCCCACCCACACAACCACCCCTAAACACAGAGGGGAAGGAGGGAGGGTAAATTGGACTGCAGCAATGTGGATCTTCGAACATCTACATTTATGGTAGGTACAAAACTGTACTATGTTCTTCATCCCACATTGCTGCAGTCCTAACACTTGGGTAGAATCCCAAAGCAGAGGTAAGGGAGGCTGGCAAATCATAAAGAAGCTGGAGCTGTCAACATGCCCTGCAAAATAGCCGTGGCAAAACCAGCCCTAGATTTAGAGTAGAGAGGAAGGTGGTAATGCTTAGAGAAAGTATGCACTGAACTCCAAGTAGCTGCCTCCAAAATATCCTTAGTTGCCACCCCCCTTAGAAATGCTGTTGAAGTGGCAGTAGCCCTAGTGGAATGAGGCCTAATCCCAGCTGGAATCTCCTTGCCATGATGGGAATAACAAAATGCAATGCAAAACCCAATCCACTTAGAAATAGTTTGTTTTGACACAGGCTTGCCCTGAGAACTCAAAGCAAAAGAAACAAACAACTGCTGAGACTGCCTAAAATCCCTAGTCCTGCTTAAATAATAATGCAACTGCCTGTGTACATCTAAAGTGTGCAAAATCTTTTCCCCCTTATTTTGGGGATCTGCATAAAAAGTGGGCAAATGAATAGTTTGGTTTAAAGCCACACTAGATACCACCTTAGGCATAAAGGAAGGATTAGTACGTAATGATACCCTATCCTTATGGAAAATCAAAAAAGGCTCAACCGCCATAAGGGCCTGCAATTCAGAAACCCTTCTTGCAGAAGTAATGGCCAACAAAAAAGCAGTCTTCCATGACAAGTATTTCAATTCAGCAGTAGCCGCAGGCTCAAAAGGTTGTAGAGTAAGTTTCTCCAACACAAAATTGAGGTCCCAAGCAGGAGTAGGAGCTCTACGTGGGGGTCTTATATTCTTTGCCCCTCTAAGAAATTGCTTGAACAAAGGATGAGAAAACAATGGTGGGTCACAATCATAGTGAGCTGAAATTGCTGCAGCATGAATCTTAATGGAAGAGAAAGACAAACCTTTGTCCAATAACTCAGTAAGATATTGAAGAGCCACACTCAAATTAGGCTCAGAAACCTCCAAATCCTTTGCTGCACTCCAAAATAAAAATCTCTTCCATTTATCTGCGTACACTTTCCTTGTACTAGGTCTTCTGGCTTCCATAATCACATTCAAAACTTGTTGAGGAAGTTGAGACCTGCTGTGGTTCAAAACAGAATATGCCAGGCTGTTAGATGAAGAGAGTGAAGCTTGACATTGAGTAGATGACCGTCCCTCTGAGACAATAGGTGTGGAATCAAAGGTAAAGGCCATGGAGGCATCCTTACCAGACTCCTCAGTAATGGGTACCAGTGTTGCCGAGGCCAATCTGGAGCTATTAAAATCATCCTTGGCTTGTCTTGTCTGACCTTTAGGAGTACCTTTGGGAGGAGAGGCAGAGGTGGAAAGGCATACACATGAAGATTTTTCCAACTGAAAGAAAGAGCATCCACTTTCCAAGCTGTGTGATGAAACCTTTTTGTGCAAAACTTTGGCAGCTGGTGGTTTAGTGGAGAAGCGAACAGATCTATGTCTGGAGTTCCCCATGACACTGTCAATTTCCGAAATACATGAAGATCCAGTTTCCACTCGTGGGGATCCATGATTTGCCTGCTTAACACATCTGCTAAGGAGTTCTGTGCTCCCGGCAGAAACCTTGCCTGAAGATTTAGTTGCAAGCTGAGCGCAGTCTCCCACAAAATCATTGCTTGCCTGCATAGAGGATAAGAATGTGTTCCCCTTGTTTGTTGATGTACCACATGACAGTTGTGTTGTCTGTTAGAATCAACACCTGCCCTGGAAGAAGTAACTCCTTGAAAGCCATTAATGCAAACTGGACTGCTAACATCTCCTTCATGTTGATATGTAGATGCTGTAGTCTGGCAGGCCACTTGTCTTGTATCCACTTTCCATTCAGATGAGCTCCCAAGCTATGTCTGAGGCATCTGTCGTTAGAATCTGACTCGCCTCTGGCCGGGTCACAGAGAGTCCCTTGTTTAGGTGACATTCCTGAGCCCACCACAAAAATTCCTTTTGGATGCAAGGTATTATTTGAATGACAGTGTCCAAATCCTGGCAGTGCTGTGTCCATACATTTTTGAGATACCATTGCAGCTTCCTCATATGCAGTTTGGCATTGGGAAGCACCAGAATACAAGATGCCATGAACCCTAAGGCTTGAAGGACTGTCCTTGCAGTCAGCCCGGACTGAAGAGATAGTTGATGGAAGTAAAGGGAAAGATTCTTTTGTTTGTCCGGGGTTAAGAAGGCCATCTGGGTTGCTGTATTCAGTCTCACACCCAGAAAGCACATGTCTTGAGAGGGTACTAGACTGGACTTTATTTCATTCACAGAATACCCCAGGCATCTTAGCACTACTATCACATAACCCAAATGCTGAAAAAGGTCTTCCTTTTCTTGAGCCAGAATCAGGCAGTCGTCCAAGTAAGGATAGATTTGTATTCCTTTTAGCCTGAAGTAAGCTATCACTGGAGCCAGAACTTTTGTGAATACTCTGGGCGCAGTAGATAAGCCAAAGGGCAATGCAGAGAACTGATAATGGGAATTCCCAGCTCGAAAACGCAGATACTTCCTGCAACTCAGTCTGATAGGCACATGAAGGTAAGCCTCCTTGAGATCTAAAGTTACCATCCAGTGATCTTTTCCCAGCAGAGGTAAAAGCTGTTGTAACGTCAACATTTTGAACTTGGGAATGTCCAGATAAGTGTTGAGGATAGATAAATCCAAAATTGGTCTCCACGTGTTCCCCTTTTTTGGTACTAGGAACAGGCGAGAATAAAATCCTAGGCCCCTTTCTGGCACAGGAACCGGCTGAATGGCTCCTATTTGGAGTAACAGAGAAATTTGCTTGTGTGCCTCTTTTCTTTGTAGAGGAGGAATGTCTGGCATGCCTTTGAAAGGAGGCAAGGTATGGAAATAAAACCTGTAACCGTGGTGAATGATATCCAATACCCATCTGTCTTGGGTAATTAAATTCCAATTTTCTTTGAAAAGTGCCAGCCTTCCTCCCAAAGGTGCTGCCAGACGAGAAGGCTCTGGCAGCTGAAAAGGCAGGTCATTGGGTCTGCTTACGAAAGGACTGACCCCTGCCCTCACCAGAAGACTGGGCAGGTGAACTCGCTGTTCTAGGCCTAAAAGAACCTTGAGCTCTGCCCCTACCACGTCTAGACCTACCCCTAGACTGGGAATCATAAGAAGGATATGTCCACCCCTTAGTAGGCCAATTTCTACTAAACTTGGAGGCTGAACCTGCAAAAAATCTTTAACAGTCTGCATAGACTTAGCCTTGTCCTCCATTTTCTTTAAAACTGCTTCCACAGGCGAACCAAACAACACATCAGATTGTAACGGAGCATCTAAAATCCTTGTCTTGACATGCTCAGCCAAATTCTGATCCCTCAACCAGGCGTGCCTGCGAAGAACAGAACCAGTGGCAGCCACCCTCGAAGAGGCCTGTACAGCATCAAAACCACATTGCAAAGAATGCTTACCCATCTGTTCAGAAACATGAACTAAATCCTGCAACTCTTTACACTCAATACCTTCCGCCAGAGCATCCACCTTAGACTTCAATTGTGAAAGGAGATAATTTTGGTATTTTAACATGTGGAACTGGCAATTCAAAGCCCTCATGGCTAAAGTGGAAGAAGTATACACCTTCTTTCCCCATCTATCCAAAGCCCTTGCCTCTTTATCAGGAGGAACAGGATTTTTAACCACAGAAGCCTTAACACCTTTAGGCCCCTGAGAAACAGTTTCTGGGTCTGCCCTAGGACTCTTAAAAAGATACTTATGAGCTTCAGGCACCCTATAATACCTATCCGGTTTAACTGGGGCAGGAGGCAAAGAATCAGGGTTCAGGGAAGCCTCTGCAAAACATCTTCCACCACATCCAGAACAGGAGGTATAGACAAAGGCCTATGCTGGGGTAAAACAAAACTCCTAAGCCTTTTCCTGGAATCAGAGAAATCTTGACCTTCCCATTTAAAATGCTCCCTCATGGAATGAAGAGTCTCTGAAAAAGAAAAATCCTCAGGAGGAGAAGCCGAAGGAGTAGAATCATCTACATCAGAATCAGAATAAGGAGGAAACTCCTGTAAGTCTTCAGCTGAAGACTCAGAAGCCTCCGAACACTGCTCAAAACTCTCAAGCTCAGGTTCCACCCTAGGCCTCTTATCAGGAGGGGGCATAGAACCTCTAATCATAGTAATCAAATCTTCTGCCATTTTAAGCATATGTTTCTTAGGCAGAGACCCTGAAGAACTAGGAGAGACACCCACTGAAGCTAAACCTTGCCTGCCTCTCGAAGAAGCCTTGGAAACAGAAGGGGAGGGCCTAACCACCTTAGGAAGGGAGGGGAGAACAGCTACCTGAGAAGCCCCCTCAGCCTGGCCTACCTCCTGAGAGGACACCTCTTGTAATAGTAAAGTCTCTCCCTGAGACTCCAAGGAAATTTCTGGCAGAACCTCCGGCTCCACCGAGGCCTCTAAAGAACCGACGTCCGGGACAGACGGTTCTTCCAATCTAGGCTTTACTGCTTTGTCCTTGCGCTTTTTAGATGAAGCAGGCGTCGGAGCATCTGACGGCATTTTATAATTACAACGCTTCCCAAAAACTAACCTGGCACAGTCTAATCTTCTCTTTATAGTGCGTTTGTTAAATCTAGCACAAGAGCGACATCCAACAACGTCGTGCTCAGGCCCTAAGCAAGGTATACACAAGGTATGGTAATCCCTATGAGGTATCTGTTTCCCACAAGAAATACAATTATTCACTTTTTCTGACATCCGGTTAAATACTGAGGCAAGAAAAAAACAAAATATTCCCCAACGGGGTACTTAGCCAACTTTGATTCGGTCTGAAACTCCGACTTCAGAAAATTTCAGAACGCCAACCTGCACTCGCAATACTGCTTCTGCATCGGACCATGCGGCAAAAAAGACTGAGGATATGACGTCGGTCATGCGCATTTGTACCCTGACGTCCTGACGTCAGTCTAATGCGCCCTGACCGACGTCAGCCTTATACTTTGGTATTCGGGCCGACTGGGACAGCGGACTACCCAAGTGTTAGGACTGCAGCAATGTGGGATGAAGAACATCAAGAAGGACCATTCACCACATCATCTGCCTTGCTCTATTAAGTAAGTCAGGAATATAGTGAAGCTTAATTTAGGTAGTGTTTTTCTTTATTTGTCTGAGCCTGTCCTTCAATGTTATTTTAACTATTCCCTGTGATTTTGAACTTTGATGTCACTGTGAATATATACTTAGTATTTTCTTGTTCTTTTATTATTTATTATTAAATATGTTTGAACCTTTTATTGTGACTGATCTTTGTAGTGATATTTAGGTTTTGAGAGCATTTGCATATTTATTTGGTGACACTGTGTGGGCCATACATAATAGCCTTACTCTTGGTCAAACTACCATTTGTATTAATATTAATTTCACTCAATATATTGGGTACCCTTGTAAGGGCCTTAAGGTAGCTGGCAGGAGTGTCTGGTGGCAGTAGTTACTACCTTATAGTCTGGGCAAAAAGGGGGCATAGCTAGTAAACCTGTGCCATCTTTTTCCAGGTGCGCGTGTGCAAATCAAATCTCAAAGAAGGTGTGTGTCAGCTACTTGTGCATGGATACAAAGCACTGGTTGGACAGAGAGGGTGTTTGAAACCTTGGCTTGGACACTCAGCTGAGATCTCAAATCGATAGATGTGCTAGTGGGAAGTGTTATTAGTGATCTGGGATAAGAGGGAGAAACTAGCCCCAGACTGACTATGTTCCCCATGTGCTCTTAAAGGCAATTATGCTTGATTGTGCTTGATGCAGAGATCTGCATCTGGAGTTACGGTGTGTGTGTACCTGCTATCCTTCCAGTGAGCATTCCCCACAGGTGCCAGTGGTGAGGATTGAGGCTCCTTGATTACTGGCCAAGAGGTGGGTTGTCACATCCCCAGCTATAACAGTATTAGTTCTGTTGGTGAGCCATTTAGCTACCCATCTGATGATGTATGGGTTAATCACCAGCTGGGTGAGTTTCTCAGTGATGCCTGAGTGGGGGATTGTGTCAAAGCCCTTGGCCAAGTTGATAGGCAGTATGTACTGATGTAGCTTCACCCAGGGCTTTGGCGACACTCTTGAAGAATTCCACTAGGTTTAACAGGCATGATCTGCCTTTAATGAAGCCAAAGTTGGTCAGGTCATGAATTTGAAGGTCACCAAATGCCCTTGTTGATAAGGTCCAAGATGATTCTCTCCATTGCCTTACAGACAAGGCTGGTCAGGCTTATGGGTCCATAGTTCCCCTGGCTGGTTGAGGGCCACCCCCCGTGCAAGGGGATTACGGTTGCTGTTTTCTACTCTACTGGGACAAAGCCAGTACCAAGAGTACCTAGTGGTTCCACTAACTCTTGCTTTAGATTGTTTTGTAAGCAGCCTGGGATGTTATCTGATCCCATAGAGGCTGTGTTTTTGGCCTTGGTGAGTGCCATAATGACCTGTTCTTTGGAGATTACTGGTGGCAGGTATGCTTCGGGGCATAATGGTGGAGACAGGGGTGTGAAATTTTTGCCAAACCTGTCTGCCAACAGGTTGGCAATGTCATCAGGTTCAGTATGAGTGGTACTTTTCCCTATGAATTTGGTGCAAAGCTGGGCCTTCACTTTTAGATTATAGAGATAGCTAAAGAATGCTTTGTGAATATACTTAGCTATGGATGCTAATTTAGTTTAATAATTAACTTTAGAGGACTTCACATGACAACTAATTTGTTTGTTCAAGCTATGGAGGATGTTTTTTGCTGAGACTGTTCCCTCTTATTCCTGGACATAAGTTTCCTTCTCTTGTTGTATAATCTATTCATGCTAGATGTCCACCAGGACAGCTTGTTGCCTTTGTGAGCAAATTTTGATCCACTCTGGTACAGCTAAGCCAGGTTTGAAACTATTTATACCATCACGTAGGAGGCTATAGTTTGCTTTGGAGACATTTTTCAACCTGTTGGATACTGAGGGGGGGACTCAGGTACAATTGTTACATGGAATGTGACTGATTTATGGTCAGACCTTACCAGGGACGTCTCACACATGGGGTGGTGCAGCAATTTCCCATATTGGTGAGTACTAGTTCAAGGACATTCAAGCCTCTTATGGGGGTGCAGACAAACTGGTCTCAACCATTTGTGTTTACAAAGTGCAGAAACCTTAGAGTGAGTGTGTTTGAGCTCGTATATGTATCCCAGTCAATGGAAGGATAGTTAAAGTCATTCATGGCTAGGGTATAAAACACGTCAAAGAAAGCTCAATTAAGACCGAAACTGTTTATTGAAGAGCTTTTCGTCCCACTTAATTGAGGGACTTCCACAGATAAAAAACAAATAAAACAAACAGTTTAAATAATCAGCCAGATGAAGTCATATGATCGTAAAAAACAATGAAATCCTACTATCTGAACGTCTTCTCATTAATGACTCTTCAAAGTCACACTAAAAACATATTCATTACTTAAAGCTGCTGAACTAATAAAATTATATTAGGTTGTATATTCCACAACCATAACAGCTGTTTGGTTTTTAATTTTACACATGTATTTCTGAATTAAACAATGCTATTAAAAACTATGACAAAAATTCTTATTAATGAATATATGTAATGCATCTTACAAGATCCCCCACTCACATTAAAAACCACACGTGGATGTTATATGCATTTTTGTTTTGTTTTTATATGTTTTTAGAGGCTTTCAAATAGTAGGATTTCATTGTTTTTTACGATCATATGACTTCATTTGGCTGATTATTTAAACTGTTTGTATTTGTTTTTTATCTGAGGAAGTCCCTCAATTAAGGGGGATGAAAAGTGCTTCAATAAACAGTTTCAGTCTTAAGCTTGAGCTTTCTTTGGCATGTTTTATACTGTGTTTTTCTTTCAATAGATTCATGCCTAGGGTGTTTGGTTGAATTATGAGTGACTCTAGTAGGTCCAGGAAGGCACTGTGTGGTTTTCATGGTTCATGTTGGTGAACCTGTAACTAATATGGGGGGACTTTCCTACAGTTGGACTTTAGAGTCATAATGATTAACCAGTCTTGAGGTGTATTTGTCTTTTATGAAGATGGATACAGCTCCTCCTTTATTTTTTCACATTCATTTTCCAGCCTGAATGAGTGGAAGGCATTATAGCCATACATGGCCGGAGTACTCTCTGTGGTCCTAAACCAAGTCTCTGTGATTGCATAAACATTGACATCTTCCCAAGTAAGAAGTACCTCCATTGTTTATAGTTTATGATTTAGAGTCCTAGCATTAAACAACATACCCATGATTTTGTCTTTTGGAGATATTTTTCATCAGTAATTTTGTTCCTATGACATTGCTTAAAAAGGCACTATGGGGGATCCAAGTACCTTGGCCAGTAACCAAATGGCAAGAGGTGACAGATGAAGACCATCCCTGGCAAAGTAGCATTGTCTGCCAACCATATCATCCCAGGCTAATAAATACTGGATCCCCCTGAATTGACACCAGTAGCTAAGCTAATTTTTAAATCGATAATTCTTTTATTTGTATTGATGCATCATTCTAGGTGAAGTTAGACTGCTGCATATGGCTACAGATATAACTGTCTGGGACAGATAATTTGAGAGCACAGTCATATCTCTCTTCATATAGTCCAGTGAGGTATGTCTCATAGGTAGGTACTAAGCTATTTGCCCGAAGGCATTTATAAGCCTAGCCAGAATGAGTTGGCTTTCTCCGCCCCCTTAGATTAGTTCCCTGTGCCTCTGTCCAGCGAGCCACTGAAGTGATCCCTGGGGTAAACTTTCTGTTTCCCATCCACTCATCAAGGTTTCTCTTGAAGAGTGTTAGTGAGGAGCTCTGCCTAATGTAGACTGAAATCTTGTTCCAAAGCATGGCAAGTCTCTGTGACAGGAATCTATCCCACTAGTACATCCTATTTATTGTTGTGGTGAGGTTTAGATCTCTAGAGCATATGGTTTGAGGGGATAAGCTTTTCTTTAGGTGGAGCATGTCGATCAGTTCTGGGTTGGACATGGCCTTGTATGTCAGGCAGAGATCACCTCTGAGTAGGCGGTATGCAACCGAGTACAGCTGGAGTTTTTTCAATTGAGCTGCATAGGGCATCTGTTTGAGGCCATGATCCTCTTGGTGAGGTACTTTTGTGGTCTTTCCAGCTGTTGCAGGTGTCGTGTAAGATACATCTGAAATGGGGCGTTGTACTCTATGATGGGTCTGATGAGCAATGAGTAGAGGGGCACAATGACCTCTCTTGATCTGGATGTGAACCCTTTTGTGGTAAGGTGTGCCACATAGAAGGATTTTCAAACCACTTTGGCAGTGTGATTATCAAAGGAGATCTTGGGTCCACAGATCCTTTATTACATCTTCCGTATTTAGGGGACTATTTAGGGGACTACCACCTATGTGGTAGTTTGTGGGTACTTTGTTTTTTCCAAATGGGATGACTATGCACTTTTTGGCATTTAGATTGAGGCCATGATTTTGCCACCAGGTGTCTGTCTCAGTGAGACCCTTTTGGAGGATGTCTGCCAGCCAGAGAGTCAGTTATAGCCCCTAGTTTGCAGTTGTTTGCGAACTTGGTCAGCCATAGTCCTCCTGTGCTTGCCTGTACCTCTGAGAAGTATATGCCAAACAGGAGGGGTCCTAGGACTGAGCCCTGGGGAACACCACTTGTAACCAGTTTAGAGTCAGACCTAGCTCCTGCAACTCTTACCATGTGGGTTTTGTCCATGAGCCAGTTGGCAACCCATCTTGTGATGTAAGGATTTATGTTCAGGCTGGTGAGCTTGTCTATAATACCAGAATGTGGAATGGTGTCAAAGGCCTTTGCGAGGTCTAGGTAGGCTGTGTGTACCACCTTTCCCTCATCTATAGCCTTGGTAACTGTCTCAAACAAGTCCACCAGGTTTAGGAGGCATGATCTGCCCTTGTCAAAGCCGAACTGGGTAGGGTCCAGTGTTTGGAGGTTCCCAATGTCTCTGTTAATGAGTTCCATGATGATGCGCTCCATAGCCTTGCCGACCAAGCTGGTCAGGCTTATAGGGCGATAGTTCCCATGGTCTGTTGTGGCTCCACCTTTGTGCAGTGGAATAACCATTGATGTGCGCTACTCTATGGGTACGTAACTGTGGAGAGGCTGAGTTTGAACAGTGTGTTTAGGTGAGGGGTTAATTTGTCTTTGAGCTCATGTAGGACGCAGCCTGGGACTCCATCCAGTACCACTGATGCTGTTTTTTTGGCTTTGGAGAGGGCTGTTTTAACCTGAGTGTCTGTGATTTCAGGAGCCCTACATTCTTCTGGTATGGTTATGGGCCCTTTTGGGGGTGAGGGGGGTGGGTGAAGTTTGCACTGAACCTGTCTGCCAGGATGTTAGCAATAGTGGTCAATTCAGTGTATTTTGTACCATTCTGCACTAACTCCAAGCAGATCTGAGCATTGCCACTTAGATTCTTGAAATAGCTAAAGAATACCTTGTGGTTATCTTTGGAGTCCTAGGCAATTTTTCTTTCGAAACTCACCTTGGATGATTTTATGAGGGATCGTAGTTTCTTGCTGATACTGATCAGGGATGTCTTCCCTTCTTGGGATTTTACTCTTTTCTGTACTAGTTTCCTCCTTCTATTGTATAGCTTGTTTATGGCAGGAGTCCACCAGACTGGTTTCCTTTTCTTGGAGGAGTGAGTGTTGGTTTTGCTTGGGATAGCATGATCCATGCATTCTTGTAGGTGCCTGTAGAATGCATTAGTAAAGGATTTTGCAGCTTGGACAATGTTATCCTTTAGCATGGGGGCTTTGAAACTTTCCACCTCGGTCTTAAGTAACGTGAAGTTTGCTTTTGAAAAGTTTTTCATGGTGGTTTCCTTGTCTGGGGGTGGGTGCTGAATGTGGATATCCAAAGTGATTTGTTTATGGTCAGATCTAACCAGTGAGGATTTGACCTCCAGTGTGGAGCACCAGTCGCTCATGTTGGTGATGACCAGGTCCAATATGTTGTCACCTCTGGTGGGAGTGTTGACCAGTTGATTCAGGGCATTTGAGTTTATAAATTCTAGGAAATGTTGGGTAAGGGAGTTAGTACTTGAGTAGTTCTCCCAATTAATGTTTGAGTAATTGAAATGACCCAATATTAGGGTGTTTAGTAGGACCTTTATATTTCTCAGTGTTTCCAGAAATGCGGAATGGGGGTCCTGGGACATGGTGGGTGATCTGTAACAAGCTACAATTTGAATTGCAGTTTTGTCCATTGTTAGTTGCACGTGGATGATCTCTGAAGCATCATGCTGTGCCACTAACCTGGAGGTGTGGGTATCCTTGATGAATATGGATACACTCCTGACTTTTGTATTTCGGTCTGGGTTCTGTGGCTGAAATGTATGGTATGAGTTGTAGCCTCGTAGTGCTGGGTTGCTCTCTGGAGCCTTAAACCAGGTTTCTGTTACTGCACATATATCGATTTTCTCCATACTGAGGGGTGCCTCGAGTGCGTGCATTTGGAGGTTTAGACGTCTGGCATTGAGTAGTATCACCCTCAGTTTTTTATTACTTGTGCTATTTATGGTGGTGGGTTTGTCTTTTGAGCCTTGCCTAAAAAAGACACTTATGGAGATGGCAAGAGCCTTGGCAAGTATTTGAAAGCCTAAGGGTGACAGGTGCAAGCCATCTCTAGCGAAGCAGCGTGGCTTGTCGAGCATGTCATCCCAGGTGGACAGACACTGGATCCCCTTTGAATGACACCAGAAACTTAGCCAATTGTTGAAATTGATAATTTTTTCTTTATACTGTAGTATCATTCTTGGTGAGGGCAGGATGCTACTCAGGGTCAGGGTCATACCAGCCTGGGCTACAAAATCAGAGAGCTCTTCCTTGTCTCTTTTCATGTAGTCCAGGGAGGTACGGCTCAGGTCATTCACACCAACATGGACAATGACAGAGTCATATTTGTACTTGTTCTGGAGTGACCTGAGTGTTTGTGTTATCTGGTGGATCCTGGCACCTGACAGGCAGCTAACAGTAACCTTCTCCTTATTCAACCTAGTGAGTGGGACGTCAGTGTGCCTGACTATAGAGTCACCTATTACTAGTATGTTGGGTATGTTATTTTGCCTTAAGGGCTGTGATCGCATGGCACACTGGTTTTGTGAAGTATGTGTTTCATGATTTGTGTTGGGGGATGGAGGTTGCTTGGATGTCTGCTTTGGAGGTCTCTGTTGCTTTTGCAGATTTTTATTTAGAGCCTCCGAGTATGTTTTTGTGTATTTATGTGTGTTTTTTACCGGTACTGGTTTAATGGGTCTATGTGAGACTGGTGGTGTAATGCAAGTATTTCCCTTCTCCTCTTGACTGTCTGATCCAGCCTTGGGTTTAGAGAGCTTAGCCTCCAATTTGGCTGTATAATTGCATCTCTCACATGTATTAGTGTTTGGTGGTAGGAGGACAGGGATGTCTGTGTACATGAGGCAGTTGTAACATTGCCTCAAAATGCCCAGATTCACCAGTTGGACTGAAGAGTACACCTGAAACTGCCCTTTGGACATGCTTGGACAGGTACAGTGAACTGTTTTACTGAATGGCTGGTAAGGTTGAATAGAGAGCCTTGTCCTTCTGTACAGTATAGGAGGGTCTAGTGCTAGGGTTTATAAGTGCTTGCTATGAGTTTTGAGCAAGTGCTGGGCTGAGAAATGAATGGCTTGAGTGTTTAAGTTGAAAGTTTGTCTAGTTCCAAGGGAAAAATTGAAGAGGAGACTTTGTGGAGCCGGGAATAGTTATACCCTAGCTAACCGGCGCTGTATGGTGTGCAAAACCAGGCAAATGCGGTATTTATAGCAGGGAAATGAAAGAGATAGAAATTAGCCAAAAATGGCCAATAAATTACTAATTTCTGGGCTGAAACCATTCCTCCAGGGACATATAGGCTGCTCAAAATTCCCTTCTCTCACAGATGAACAGAGAAACTTCCTTCTATCCAGGTAAGGTATGGGCAAACACAGAGATTTGTAACACAGCCCTGAATTCAGCACTTAACCTGAAAACTGGTATGTTGGGTATGTTATTTTGCGTTAAGGGCTGTGATCGCATGGCACACTGGTTTTGTTAAGTATGTGTTTCATGATTTGTGTTGGGGGGTGGAGGTTGCTTGGATGTCTGCTTTGGAGGTCTCTGTTGCTTTTGCAGATTTTTATTTAGAGCCTCCGAGTATGTTTTTGTGTATTTATGTGTGTTTTTTACTGGTACTGGTTTAATGGGTCTATGTGAGACTGGTGGTGTAATGCAAGTATTTCCCTTCTCCTCTTGACTGTCTGATCCAGCCTTGGGTTGAGAGAGCTTAGCCTCCAGTTTGGCTGTATAATTGCATCTCTCACATGTATTAGTGTTTGGTGGTAGGGGAGGACAGAGATGTCTGTGTACATTAGGCAGTTGTAACATTGCCTCAAAATGCCCAGATTCACCAGTTGGACTGAGGAGTACACCTGAAACTGCCCTTTGGACATGCTTGGACAGGTACAGTGAACTGTTTTACTGAATGGCTGGTAAGGTTGAATAGAGAGCCTTGTCCTTCTGTACAGTATAGGAGGGTCTAGTGCTAGGGTTTATAAGTGCTTGCTATGAGTTTTGAGCAAGTGCTGGGCTGAAAAATGAATGGCTTGAGTGCTTAAGTTGAATGTTTGTCTAGTTCCAAGGGAAACATTGAAGAGGAGACTTTATGGAGCCGGGAATAGTTATACCCTAGCTAACCGTCGCTGCCTGGCGTGCAAAACCAGGCAAATGCGGTATTTATAGCAGGGAAATGAAAGAGATAGAAATTAGCCAAAAATGGCCAATAAATTACTAATTTCTGGGCTGAAACCACTCCTCCAGGGACAGGCTGCTCAAAACTCCCTTCTCTCACAGATGAACAGAGAAACTTCCTTCTATCCAGGTAAGGTATGGGCAAACACAGAGATTTGTAACACAGCCCTGAATTCAGCACTTAACCTGAAAACTGGACTATACTAGCTTAGAAAGGCGGGAAACAAGTATATATTTTTTTTCAGAAAATAAAGCAGATACAATAAAAAAAAACTCTTTAAATGCAGAGAAAAGGATACTTATTGTTATATATATCAGATCAGAGTTGTAGTCAATGCCACTAGTAATAAAGTAAGAAGAAACACAAATACAGTAAAAGCAGATGAATAGAATGCAATTTTTATATATATATATAAAACAATGGAAAATTACCAACTGATTTAAACAAGTTACCCAATTAACCAGAAAAAAATTGAGCCCTGCTCCAGCAGTCTTCAAACAGACAAGTTCTAACTGCACACTCCTGCGGGTGCAGGGGAACCTTCTCCAAAAAAAGATGGCCTGGGTCAGTGCTCAAGTTATACAAGCAAAGTTAGATTCAGCAGGCCTGAATCTGGTCTATGCTGCAGCAACAAGGCATACCATTTTCAGAATGAAACAGTTCAAATAAGCAGGCACAATAAGCCTGTGACCAGAAATTCCCAGCTCAGAAGGGCAGAATCCAGCCTCCCACAAGAGTGCAGACCACACCTTCTTAATGTAAAAAAACTGGCCCAAAGCCCAAGTGCTTAAACCAGATCTAATACACTTTAGAACAGACACTAAGCCTTCAATCAGCAACTCCCAACGCAGAAGGATGTAAGCTACCTGTCCTGCCAAAACAGTGCAGACCACAAACCTTCCTAATGTGAAACAACTGGTCTGAAGCCAAGTGCGTAATCCAAAGGCTTAGAATAACAGTTACAATTTAATCGGCTACTAACAAGCAGTAATAAATGCAGCAGAATAAATGCTATTAAGTACTTTTAAGAACAGGCAGCAAGAGCAAAATAAAGTAGGAAGAAATACAAACACAGTAAGCAGATGAATAAAGTGCAAAAACATTTTTTTTCAACGTATTAGGTAGAATGAGCTAAAGACAGTAGACTGGGAGGAGTGTCACAGATCAAATATACAGTTGGGGCAGGCAATTGCAAAGGCACCAAGTATAAAAAGAAAACACCAATACATAGGGCAGGGTGGGGGAAAAATAAACTCAGAAAAATCATTTACTCCAACATGGAGTATGATAGAGGTGTAACTGTGTTTGTTGTTGAGAGACTTGAGTGCATACGTGACTTTGCGGATCCTTGAACCTTACAGTTGGTTGACCGTGACTTTCTCCTTGTACAACATGGTGAAGAGGACATCTGTGTGGATTTGCATATGATCAAGACATTGGTTTTGTGGTGTTTTGCCTTAAGGACTCCATGGGTGAAGCATTGACACATTTGTTTTTATGTGTAGTGGGCTCCATTCAAACTGTAATGTGTGCAGAAGGTTTGTATGTGTGAGGTCTTTGCTCTTTTGGTAAGCTTCTAATGAGTACCTCTGCAGATGTGCACTTGTGTTATGCACTTTGTTGAGGAGGTGAATTGTGTGTGTGTTGACAACCTGTTTGATATCTATTTTGTTGTCACCTGAGACAGAGAGTATTTATTCTAGATTCATTGTATAGTTGCATCTCTTACATATTGTTTTTGTAAGTTTTAGGACATGGTTATCACTACACATGTAGCAGTAGAAGTACAAGTAGGTAAATACACCCTTATTAAGCATATTTAGATGGCCATTGTTAACAGAGCAGTTTTGTGATTAGCAAAAACTGGACCTGTCTATGAGGGACATAGTTGCCACCCCAGAGGTGACTTTACAATCACCCAACCAGTAGTGAAGGTTGTGTTTGAACAAGGTCATTGAAGAGCACTGCTTCACATGGAGTGGGACCCAATTACAAAGGAGTGTGAGTCACTGGGGGATATATCTGTCTCCTCAGCATGTTCATTTATGTCATAGGTTAGGTTGAGAACCCTGTGGGAAGTTATTCTTGTCCCATTTGATTTGCAGATGTCCACAATTTCTAGTAGGACAGGGTCTGAAACTTCTCTGTAGGTCAGGCATTGGTCGCCTCTCAGCAGCTTGCAGGATACTAAGTACAGTGACAGGTCCTTTAGTCTTTTTCATGTATGTGATGTTTGGAGGACCTGCATTCTCCCATTCTGGTGAGGTACAGATGGAAGGGAGCCTTGTTCTCAATTAGTGCTCTGATAAAGATGGAGTACAGCAGAGCTATAACCTACCTGGTCTTGGATGTAATGTCCATATATATGAGGTGCACAATGCAGAATGTGTGTCTCACCACTATGGACACACAGTGATGAAAGTGTAGATTGCTATGAACATGTGTTCACAAGTCTCACAACACTGTGTTTGAGCTGAGAGGAGTGCTATATATATATATCATGATTAGCAGGGGTACTTCATTGCCAAAGGGGAAAATAAGCGGTTGTTTGCTGTAAGGTTCAGTCTGTGAGTTTGGCAGCAATCATTTGTCTCTGCCAGGCCCTTCTGTAATATGTTACCATTACTGGGGGAATCTATATGAGTGTATCCACTTAACAGCCATCTGCACATGTGGTAAACCACAGTCCATCTACCATTGCCTGCATTTCAGGGAAGTAGTTTCCACACAATTGAGGGCCCGGCACAGATCTTTGGAGTATTCCATTGGTAAGTGGCCACTGGGGTTGTACAGTTTCCAGCTATGACAGTGTGTGTTCTGTTGGTGAGCCAGTTGACTATCCAACTAGTACTGTATGGCTTAATTCCCAGATGGGACATTTTCACTATGAGACATGAACGGGGGATATTGTTCTAGACCTTGGATAACTGATCATAGGTGATATGTCCTGTTATCTGTCATCCAGGTCTTTGGGGTCAGTATCCAAGAAAATGAAGAGGTTCAATAGGCAATATCTATCCTTGAGAAATACAACATAGGTTGACCCAAGTGTGTTGAAGGTCACTTGTGTCCCTGTGGATAAGGTCCATGCTGATCCCTTCCCTAGCCTTGCAGATAATCCTTGTTAGGCTTATGGGTCAATAGTTGTAGTTCTGCATGTTACCAGATTGATGTGTGTTGCATATAATACAACATTTGATATTACTGTCTGTACTGTAGGTAATATATATATGGAAAAAGTACTGGGACAAAGTGCTGGGGGGGCATAGTGTGATACAAGGCCATCAAGTTTTCAATGTTTCCACATTCAAGTGTCATGTCATACACAAGAAATTGACAATAAACAGCAGTAATAATTAATAATATGTAGTTTTCCATAGCATGAGAAGCAACAGGTTTGCACAATGGTTAGCAAAGTGTATACGCATGTGAGATACACGTTTGCATATAGCTAATTAGTATGCATATGCAAGATGCATTACTAAAGTCTGACATTTAGTACTGACTCAATGAAACACACCTGCTACTTAACTGTCTCCGTGGCTGCACTTGTTAATGCATTGATACATTCCTTTGTAGGGCCAAATGCTACTGGGTTAGAATTCTCTTCTCTCTCTTGCTCTCATTTTTTTTTTGCCAGTGTTTCTGCAGTGCCGTACAAGTATGTTTCTGCTATCTGGACTGGCATCTCCTTCTCATTCGCCTAACACACATACACAACCATCTGTACATCCACTAACCCACCTAATTGCAAGTGCAATTGCATAACTTTTCACTGCTTGTCACTCTTTTGCACTGCTTACAATCCCGCAAATGCAGGACACAGGGGAGCGCACTGCCAAACACCATGTTTGCTCAATGGTGAGCGGTTCACAACATTTTCAGACAGTGTGCGCACTCCCAGTAAATGAGATTAATGGAATTTGTGGGAAATCATCAGTCTGCATTGCTCTTGATTTATGGTAGACATGGCAGGCATTCATAAAGATGGTGTGAGATTTAGGGCACAGAAATGGGGTGTCCAGGAATCCAAGATTTTTATTGGACTCCTAGTGAAATACCATGGTGCCAGGCTGCTGCAGGGGCACTATTCTGGCTCCCAGTATAAGTCAGAAGTTGGGGATAGTTTGGTCAGTGTTGTATCCAGTGCCACTGGTATCCTACACACTAGTGACCAATGTAGGTATCATTTTCGTGTCCTATTTAGCAAGAAAAGGGATACCCTTGATGCTTGGATTGAGGAATATAGGACTGCGGACATCCCACAGAAGTGTAAGTATCAGCTACAGAGAGTACTTATAAGACTTAAAAGATGAATATAGGCAAGACTGGTATTCATAATGGCACTCTATTCTGTTTTTCTCACAGCTATCATGGAAAAGGAGGTCAGTATTAGAACCCACGGAGCTAGATTGGAGAGAAAGAGAGAGCCATGTGGTAAGTATGTAGCAGATGAGTAGTGTTACTGTACTGTTAAAAGTTAAAGATAGATTTTTGGTATTTTATAGAGTTATCTTGAATTGAGCATGGGCATCTCAACTGTAAAAGCAAATATACATGCATTAGTCTGTAGTGCAACCAAGACTAGAATATTACAACTTAGTCAAGTCAGAGGTTGTGGGTTCAAATACCACACTTCCCAAAAAAACAATAATGTTAATTATTCAATTATGTGTAACTTAAAAGTTTAAAGTAAACTATTTATACCAGTGGCATGCATGCCCTGCAATAAACTGTAATATGTATAACTGGAACATGCACATGTGCAATATATGCACAGGTAAAGGAGTACTTACTGCAGTCTGTAGTATCTGGGCATCTCTTAGGAACTGGTAGTCCTAAAAGTTATCTGTTAGGGGTGGTAGTCTTAAGAGTGAAGTGTAAGAAAATAGAGTAGAATAATTGTATTAAATCATTGTATGTTACATATGAAGGCACTAATCATATCTATTTTTCTCTCACCCCAACCCTTATCTCAATTTTTTATTTTATTTTATTTATTTTATTTTTTTAATTTTTTTGTTTTATTTTATTATATGTCATCAAAATGTATCCATGTCATCCATGTGTACCACATCATGAAATGATCCACACCACAGTGGATTAGGCCTGCCCCACAAGATCTGCCTGCACCCACTCCTCCACCTTTGGCACCATTGCCCAGCACATCTGGAAGCCAGCCTGGTAGCACCACCTCTGCTATCCCTGTACTGCATTCCCCCTCAGCTAGTTCTGCCCCAGAGTATAGACCAGTAGATCCCTCTGGGAGCAGTGTCAAAGGTGGTGAGTTTATCACCAATTCTGAGTTGCCAATGATGGTGCGTAGGTTTGTGTGCCACGCTGTTGTTGCATGCCTACTCTGGCTGGAGATGCTGCTCTCCCTCATATTACATGGTATCAGGAGGAGAAGAAGGCGACATCAAGCACTCCAGCCAGTGGCAGAGTGAGGTGACAGTGATGACAGTCTTGTGGGTGAGGGCTCAATTCTCACTGTTACCCAGTTTGATGACCATAGGTTCTGGATGTCCCCACCCGCACCCCATCTATAGTGTCTACAAACTTTGTGTCCATCACTCTCCCTTTCTGTTGTCTTGCTTGTCTTGTCTTTCTGCAATTGCTTTGTCACCAACCCAATTTACCAGACCCAGACATACCTACATTTCTTCCCCAACATTCCTCTTGCTCTCAAAATAAAAAAAAAATTGGCCGATATATAGCTCTCCGTTTTGCACACACATCTTCTTGACATACTTGGTTCAGTCCAATTCGGCTGTACAACATTAAATAAATGTTAACAAAAACATGTTAAATAAACAAGTACATAAATAAATAAAAACATGATTGTGTTGTGGTCACCCCTCTCTCTGGAGGTGACAATCCAAATTAATCTAATATTATGCATACATTATCAGTTTTTACTTTTGAAGAAATGGATAGCTATGGTTCTTTGCCTACAATGTCCATTCATCACCCAAGGTGAGGGTGTATGGAATGAAGCTTGGGATAGATATATCCTGGGCACCAATTACAATACATGTGATTCTAGGGGACTTGTATATGTCGTGACACGTAAGAAGTAACCAGCCTTCTATGTGGGAAAAACTGGGAGGCAGTTAAAGAGAAGGATATATGAACACTCCAGAGATACACATAATAAAAACCTGAACAATGCACTTTACAAGGATACACTTCACTGCCCTACAGCTGCAATCTAATTTTTTGTACTGGAAGAAATTCCCCTAGATGTTAGAGGAGGTCTATTGGAGGCCAAGACTGAATACCATGAGGTATACTGGCAAGTTATTTTGAAGACCAACAGGCCCCCAGAACTTAATGAGAATGTGTCCTTAGTATCAGTTTTAAAATTAAGGGCAGCTAGATTATAATGAGGAAACTATAGGGTGGTGTAAATGTGTCCCACTATCCCAACTGCTTTCTATATTTTTCTGGATGTGATTTTGTGTTATGTATTATGAAATTGCAATATATGATTTATATTTTGACACATGAAAGAATCCTTTATCTCTTTTGTCCTTTTTATATATGACAAAACTCTTCATAAGATGTTTTATACATTAGACATTTATACTTTTTATGATTTTGATATTTAAAGACTGTTTTAGAATTAATTCAGGATTTTGGATATGTTTACATCTTTAAATATTCATAATATTAAGTCTTTTAAAGTATATTCTTTTATAGCCTATAAGTTTATATAATTTGTTTGTAACTGGGCTGATTAGGAATTTTATTAGATTGAAGTTATTTTGTATATGACTTTGTTTCAACTGTTTAGTCTTTTAAAGCTTATTTTTTACTTTATGTTTTTAATTGATTTTAATTGAATTAAATATGATAATTATTTAATGACATAGAGTCAAATGGTATAAATATGGGGCTTCTCTGTGTTTCCAGTGTTACATCAGATGAAGTATTCTGATGAAAATATAAATGAGTTGAGGCATTTATGTGGATGTTGAAGCTGTTTTGTGTTTATTAATAAATCCGCTCCTAGTGTGGGCTACAACATGCCTTGGCTTTGGTTTATCTGTAAATTTTGACCAAGGATTTCCCCTTTATTTAGCTATGGTTCTTTCCTACCTCAATCCAGCATGTTCCTGTATTGCTTTCCATTTGTTCTTCCCTTTGCTTGGTCCCCATGTCACCACTGTCCTATCTTCCCCATTTCTTTTCTGTAATGCACTATTGTATGATGTTGCGCATTGCGCACCAATGCACAGTAACAATAATACGAAAGTAGATAAAAGTACTAGATACAGTTATTTTCAAACCCATTACCATCTGGCCTCAGAGGAATATATCACATCATTAACTGCAATAACACATGCTGTCCCAGAGTAAGTTAAGTAGCAGATGTATTCCAGACACTCAGTACTAACTGTCAGACTTGAGCAATGCTGCTACTGGAATAGTTACATGACATTCCCTTATATACTAACCAGTCTTAAGGTCTCCCTTTTGCCCATCATGCAATGCTGTGCAAGTGAGATAAGCACAGATAAACTTTCCATTCAATCCTCTATTTCATGTGATTGCACTAAGTGCAGCATTGCACGTAAACAATGGCCAAAAAATAATACAATAATAATAAAAACTGAGATGGAAAACATAATTTGCCAGCAAATGAAGAGGAGGCTGGATGTTAATGAAACAGAACCTGTGACTTGTGTGCTGCTTACTCGCAATTTCAACCTTGACAGACATATATACATATAACACTTTCTAAGTCTATCCTGAATCACCCACCTGATATAATCATTTCACAATTGCCATCCATTAAACACAAACACTGCGGGAGTGCCTGCACATTCACTACATGGAGCTAAGGATTTGGGATTCAACAATTCTAATGAGTTCACACCTCATTTGCATATTCACTGTACTGACACCCCTGAATCTACACAAGATGGCAAAAGTGTAGCTGGAAACTGAAGGGGAGGTAAATTGTTTGTGTTCAGCACAGAAGAGAGGCTATTACTTTGGGATATATCTGCACGGAGGACTACTGATTTTGAGAAGATACGCCTGCATTTTGTCAACTACATGCTGCATATGCTGAAATGTAACTATGAATAGTCTGTGTAATGTTTTTTATATTTATTTTGATTGGCACAGGCTTTTACACTTTTATCTGTCGGCATTAGCTAAAAGTGTACTGATGGCATGAACAAGTTTGTCAGGGCATTTCACAGGTATATATGATTGACAGTACTTTCCATGGAATATTCTGTATTGAAGCTATGTTGCAAGGATACGTCATTTCATAGTACTTTTAGCATTTCAGTGATGCTTTCATTTGCCTGTTTATGTGGGACTGAGGATCAAAGCTGCATTTCTGTTATGGCACAAACAAGGATATGTTGCTATTGTTACTCTACTTTTGCTGCATGTGGCCTATTTAACTGAAATATGTCTCTGCTCTCACATGTTAAGGTCAGTTCTGTACAAATCTCCCACCTTTTACATTATATTCTGTCCATGTAGACTCCTTTCTGTGTCTGTATTCCAAAAGTTTTGAAATTTACAGGGGAAACCCTACACAGAGTCTAAATAGTTGGTTTATACCTTGTTAAATAGCTCCACTATGTTGGATTGGTTGATTAGCATCAACTTTAGCTGTATTTGCTGTAGTCAGTATATCACAGTGTTTACCTTGTTTGCATGGGGGTGTATGCCTCTACACAGTGCTTACTGAATCTCAGTTTCATTGTTACCGTGTAGGCTTTATTGAATTCCCCTGAACATGTTTATGGAATTATATGCATATTTAACTAGCAAGAAAAGAGAAAATCTGTTTCATCAAATATTACACTATGCGGTGGTTAACATGGTAATTATATTTGCTGGGAACTTTAATTGTGATTTAAGGGGAAAATGTAAAAAGGAATGGAAATATGTAAAAAAAAATAATGGAAGTGATATAATTTGGCAAATTAGCTGAGTGGAACACAAGTCAATGGGCTTACTGAAGTAGGGCTCTTGGTTTTGAAATTGATTATTTTGTATTATTGAAAGGCTTGGGAGTAGCAGATGGTGATATAGTCATGATAGGTTTTTCAGACCATTTAGTAATATGGATGATGGTGATGGAAGAAAGGGAGTTTAAAAAATAGGAAATGGAATAAACTGAATAAATGAGAAAATATGGGATGAAACTGGAGAATGTGAAGTACTGCAGTTATGCAGTGATCATATAACCATGAAGGATATCTACAAAACTGGTTTGAATGCTGGCTTGCATTTAAGAAGAAGTGTGAAAAGTGTTTTTTTTTTTTCTCAATATCGGAGTGCAGTACAAAATGTAAAGAAACTAAAGCATAGGAAAATGTATAGAACTGTTTCAGAGAATTTAGAGAATGATGCAAGAGACTATTTTGATGTGGAAAAAAGAAATATGTAAAATAAATTGAGAAAAAATATGACATTATTGTTAACCAATAATGCTTTTTTTGTTGTGTTAATTAAAGGAACCTACTGTCTGCAATAGCTATTATGGGATCTTTTATATCCACATGAGCTACAACTAACTTAAACAAATGGGGTCTTGGTTTAAGGTCACATCCCAAGGATGACATACTCAGTGGTATAGCCCCCACCCTTTGGTGCACTGCCATGTCAGCAATCCATCTGCCTGGTGTGGGAATATAAGCCTCAAACTTCTGCATCAAATGCAAGTGTGCTGCCTGTTGTATCACTGACACTGTTTTCAAACTTTATAGCATAAACACTGATGGCCCAAGCAGATGGTTGTAGCAGTATTTTGGCGAATAATCAAGAGATCAAGACAATAATTTTTGTCAGAATGGAGCCAAAACAAAACAAACATAGACCTCATTTGTCACTAAAGATGAAAGTACAGTAAATAAATATAATTTGAATGGGGATAAAATAGTGCAAAGACAAAAGCCTTTGATTAGAATAGAACTGAAAACAAAAGATTCCATTGACAGATACTTAATTTTGGACAATTTAGTAAAGACCCTTGGTGTTAAACTGGAGAATGTTAGGGCCTTTATACATATACGAAATGAAAGCTTTTGTGAACTGACATTTAAAAATGTGATAACTGAAATATTTTTGATGAGATATGATGCAAAATAATTTTGTGATCCATGGAATATATATCTTGTATGAAGGACTTATAACATGTTTAGAAGAAAACTAAAACTTCAGCTTAGAACTGCATCCATTATGGAAAGTGAAATAATATGAAAATATGTGTTTGAAATTAAAAATAGTTTAATAACAGAGTTTATGGAATAGGGCTTGGAAAATTGATCCTTGTTTAAGTAATATCGAAGGGAAATTGTATCATTTGTGAAGTGTAGTTATGATAACAAAAGTAATGTATTGGGGCAATCAAAACAGTTCTTTTTTGTGGGTCTAATGAACATTTAATTAATGATTATTATAAGAGAAGGTGTGGAAATTGTGGAGTTATGGGATATGGAAAAATTTGTAATATGTAGGAGATGTGGAAGCTAGCAACATTTTTGTTTTGACTATGAGATGGATGTGAGTATTGAATCTAGTAGGTATAAATGTTTACTGGATATAAATGAACATGTTATACAAGGAGGTTTACCTGATGACAGTACAAGAGTGGTAATTTCTGCAGTAGATGAGGTAGAAAGGGAAAAAGATGATTATAATACTGAGGTGGAAAACATGTTTGAAAATGTAATAAATGAAGAGATTGAAACATATGATGGCAAAGCAAAGAAAAACAGTGCATAAGAAATACAATGAGAAAAAGAAAGATTAAATTATATCATGAAGGTGAAAAAAAAAACAAAAGAAGATGTTTGAAAATCCTTTCACTAAATGTAAACAATTTAATAAAAAAGAAATTTAAATGCTGCTTTATGGTTAAAAATGTTATATATTAGTGTTTGAGGTTAGCTTGCGAAATGAAATATGTTGAAGTTTTGGAGAGGGTATTTGTTTGGACGTGGCCTTTAAAAATAATATATAAAGTTTTGATGTGATAATTGCTTTATCAGGGAGATGCATGATAATTAATGTAAGAATGGATGATAAAGTTTGGAGAATTGTTACAACATATGCATCCACAATAGGAAGAAGCAGAATTATTGTATGAAGAGCTAAAAACATTATTCAGAACATAAATAGTGTTATTGTCCATAACCTGAATTATAATTTAAGGAAAATAAAAGGAAAAACAAGCAAAGATATATAAGTGTGTAGGCATATGATAAAATAGGAAATGTACACATTCTCAAAAGGAGAAAATACACAAATTAATGATAGAAATAGATTATATGTTATATTCTATTGTATTATAAGAAAAAGGTTGTATAACTTCTAGTGTGAATTTGTACGATCATCATGCTTCATTGGCAGAATTTAGTATTATTCAAGAGTATATTAAAGAAGGTAAAGGTAATAAAGGTTTATTAGGAGAAGTTGCCAAAGATATTTTTTTTCAGAAGCAGATGGAAAGGTTATGGGATGATATGTGAGTATAATCCATTTTATGATACAGTTAAAGTCTGGTAATTCTATATAAAAAGAAATATAAAAAAAAAAATTTCAAATTGGAAAACATAGTGCTAGGAAAAAAAAGAAAAGGAAAATATACATTTATAGTAAAAATGTATGAGGAACATAATGAAAGAGATAAAAAGGGAAGAATAAAATAATGAAACATGCAATAAAAATATCAAAACAAAGTTAGTTCATTATTACAAAAACAAAGATTAGTGTTACAGTGTAAAACTGAGGAGGTTTCTGTTTTTTTATGTAAAATAGTGGTTACTGCATTATTAGCAATATTTGTTTTTGTTACAAACATGCATACATGCTGCCCTTTTATAAATATTACCATATTGCTTGAGTCTAGGAGTACTTGTAGTTTTCTTCCATCAATTAAGACACTGCACTTAACTAACTTGCCAATTTCGCAGTAACAAAGAATAGTTTAAACAATTTTGTAGATGGTTTATTACATTCTACAGATGTATTTTCACTAGTGGCATGCTTTTCAGAAGTCATAGTTTCTATATGTGTAACATATTACTATCATCAGTTTAAATTGTGACCTTATTTCCACACTTAAACAGATGCAGTTAATGTTTTTTGTTTACTAAGATTTTATATAGATTTTACTAGAGGTGTAGACTACTCAGCTCTATACACTTTCATGACATAACATTTTGTTCCACTACTGCAACATTTTTAGAGTGTTTAAAGTTTGTTTGAATCACTAAGTTTCTTAATGCAGTAGATAAAGATGTTTTCATTTTCTCAGTTGCTGTAATTTCTTATTCTTATTCTTATTATGTTGATCATCAGGATTTAATGACAGATTAACAACATGTTTTATGTTACATAATTGTGGCTTTACCGTTTTGGTATCAGAAAATGTCCAGCAATTAAACCTTTGAGCTTGTGTTTCTGAGGTTAACACCATTTCTGGCAAGTAATGTTATTCTGGCATTATCATAGTCCTGATCCGTATGAATGAAAGCTGTTAAGCTTCTCTGGTTAAATAAGTTAATAAAATCCTGGCCCACTTAATTCATTCTCATCCCTATAGTGGGCATACTGTTTGAAGGCAATAAAATATACCTCAAGGACCCCCATCTGAATAAGTTGTACTAATGGTGTCTTTTTCCTTGGAGAAGTCATTGACTTAACCACAAGAAAGGAGTGAGAGTTCAGACACCTCATACAAGCAACAAGCTTATTTAATAACTTCTCAAAGAACAGGCAGGATAAGCGCTTTCATCTTGAGTACAAGACTTCATCAGATGCCCCCATATTACATTTCATCCTATTTATATCTCAATTAATTACATCCAATTAAAATTTAAAGACAAAGTAACAATAAATTACTATTACAAAGTTAATGTGTAAAAGCACTTTCAAAACACCAAGAAACATTCATAAAACAATAAAAATGTTATATCACACACTATCAAAACCCTCTTAATAAACCATATAAAATTTCACAATAAGCTAATAGTGGAACTATTAAACTTGTGACGCTCTAGACATTAGCACAGGCTTAACAGTAATGTACTCATTTAAACCGGGATATATATTAGACTTTAACCTAAGTTGCCATATCAGTTCTCTATTTAATAACACATTTTTCACATCATCCTCCCTCGGATTAACTTTGACAACATCTATTATCCCAAATTTAAATCCATTTAAAGAGGTACAGTTAACTGAATGTTTGTATAGTGCACTGGTCTCTTTCTTAAACTTAATGTTATGGAGGTGTTCATACATCCTATCCTTAAAAGCTCTCTCCATTTTTCCTACATAAAAAGTAGGGCATCTTCCACATACAGCCAAATGCACTAACATTTTTGTGTTAGTTACCTTTGCAAAACCATACTTTATTGTTTAAGTCATTGACTTAGCTATAGCAACCACCACTGCAGCTTCTGCCATTACGGTTTGTAGTACCTGCTAGACAGCGGTCATCTTGGCAGATAAAGGTACTCTAAAAGAATCCAAGCATACAGCAAGACTGTCTATCTCACTTTTTTTTTGCAATAGAGATATTATACTCAGTTTGTAGTGATAGATGTAGTCTCCAGACATTAACATTAATATCCTATTCTAAGATACTTGACAACATCCAGCAGTGTGAAAGATTAAAGCAGATGTATTCATCAGTCTTATAAAAATAAAATGAAGTTTATTATACAGAAATGAAATTATATGATGTTTTTTCCAAGCAAAGCAAAGTTTTATAGTTTAACCAAAAAGCACTGGAGCTCAGTATCATATTTCTGTCAGACAGTCTCTGTTGGCAGGTCTATCTGCAGTCCTCTGCAGTCCTATGCCACACACAATTTACAGTTTTGTTTCCTATGCCTTCCTCCATTGTAGCTAATTTTCAATCCCTCTGTCTGTTTTTCCCCCCTGAGCCACTGCTTTGGGCACCTAATCCCCTTTCACAAAGGGTACTAGCCAAGTGGATGGGATTCTTCCAGCCTTCATTAAACAAAACTGCTCTTACTAATACATCCAGGTATCCTTCTTTTCTTAAAGAAACAAGTACAGCTTATCAGAAACACTATTATTTTAAAGAAATATCACAATATTTACAACGGGCTGTATGTAACACTTTTAAATACAGTAATTATTTACAATATTGTAATTATTTATTAATTTATTTATGTTTAATGGGGTATATTGACCAATTTCAGGCTCAGCCCTTTTGAAATACAAAACATTTCACAAATAAAAAAGACACAGTTAAGATGAGGTCTACCGAAAAACTCTATATGTACATTACAGTATAGAAGCAGTGCGTAATACACATTATTTAAATTTGTTTCTAAAGTAGGTCAACCTTTACTATGCATTACCAAAAGTGCATAAAAATTTAACAAAGCCACCAGGGAGACCCATAATCTCAGGCAAAGAATCCTTTTTGAGTAAAGTTAATATTTTTTTGGACTTCCATTTAAAAAGCTACTTGTCTAGAATTTCAGCTCACATCTCTAATACTCAGGATTTAATAGATAAAATTAGTGAAATTAAATGGGAAAATAGTTATTATTGGGTAACTATAGATGTGAAGGCATTATATACTAACATCAAGAGAAGGTGGGGACTTGAAGCTGTTCAAAAAATGTTGGGAGATGGTCCTAGAACTTCTTTTTTGATACTATTGTTAGAATTTTGTCTCTCCCATAATTATTTCTGTTTTAACAAGGACTTTTTTCTTCAGATTAAAGGGACGGCTATGGGGGCTGCTTTTGCACCCTCATATGCCATACTTTATATGGATTATTTTGAGAAATTATATATCTATTCAACTTCCTTTTATCAAAAGAATGTAATATTTTACAAACGGTTCATTGATGATCTTATACTAATATGTAGTGGTGAGACTTTTGAATTTCTAGAATTTATTGAGGAATTAAACAATAATGATCATGGTCTAAAATTTTCTCATGAAATGGATAGAGATAGGATTAATTTCCTTGATATAACTTTGTTTCATGAAGATGATAAAATAGGATATAGACCTTATAGGAAAGAAACCTCGGTAAATATGTTTTTACATGCAGAAAGCATGCATCCGGAACATCTGATTTGGTCTCTTCCCTTTGGTGAATTTCAAAGGATTTTTAATTACACCAGTAATGTTAATGACAAATATCTTGAATTAAATAAGGTCGAATCTAGACTATCAAAGAGAGGCTATAGAAGTGATCATTTGCTAATTTCTAAAAATAAGGTATTAGGAATCACAGACCACTCAGATTATGAAGATCAAGGCCAGTTTAGACAGGAGAGACGAAGTTCATCAATCAGAGAAACAAGAAGTAATATTACATCTAGGGGAAGAAGTACAGACAATATAAAGACCAGTGAGTCTAATTTATTTTTTGTTACTAGATATTCTCCTCTATCTAAAGAAGTGAGTAATATTATAAGAAAATATTGGTATCTGATTTGTGAGGATGAAAACATAGGTTAAATTTTTCCCAAACATATAATTTTTTCATACAAAAGGGGTAAAAATTTAAAGGAATTATTAAATTACAACTTTTGTGGTAAAGATAATGTGGGAACTAATGAGAGTATTGTAGGCACTTTTTCTTGTGGACAGTGTAGTGTGTGTAGCAGGGTCAAAAATGTAACTAACATTAATGGTATGTCTTTTAAAGCTAGACATTTTTTCAATTGTAAATCTACGGGAGTGGTATATTTGTTGGGTTGCTCTTGTCCAAATATGTGGTATATAGGTCAGACTAAAAGGATGGTTCGCGTTCGAGTTTTGGAACATATAAAAGACATTAGGAACAAAAATGATTATAGCCCGGTGGCCAAACACTTTTTGGAAAAACACAAAGGTGATGCTAGTAGTTTAAAATTTTGTGTGTTGGGCCAACCCTTTAATTATGAAAATGGGGGATCAATTGTTCAAAAATTACTTGAACTAGAGACCAGGATGATTCTTAAATTCAATACATTAAAACCACATGGACTTAATTTAGAGCTAAGCATTTAATATTATTAATTTTTTTATATACATATACATACATACATATATGTTTTCTATACAGTCATTATAGATTAATTAAACAGTTGATAATAAAGGAATTATTATAGAGGTTAAATCTTTTCCATTTACACACATAAATGGTTATATGTACACATGTGCATATAAACCAATAATAACTTATTTTTTCTAGTTATTTTACATGTTTGGTAGATATAGGATATGTTATTTTTAGTCTTGTATTGCTTCTTTTCATTTATTATTTGAAGTTATTTGAATTAATTCTCTTTCACATATATTTATTGTTATATCATTAAATAACAGAATGATTATATATGAAATTTATGAATTGAATAATAATAATATGAAGTTTTGACTGTTAATATTCTGTTTTTAATGTTTAAGATATGTGCAATAAAATAATGGTAGAGCACTTTAAATTGATTTAGAAAAAGTTGATTGAATAATTGGTGCTGATTAACTGAAAAAAGATTTGTATAAATAAGAGTTAACAGCACCATGAATTTGTGATCCGTTTGAAGGCGAAAAGCCGAGGTACCAGATCGCAATAAACGCTTTACTGGCATGGCACTGGCTTCTTTTGTGTTGTTATTCGTGGTTGCTGACTTTCATTAGTATTTGTGGATTCAACCTTTACTAAGTCTCTGAGAGGAGAAAAAAAGTGGAAAGTAAATAGAGTTAAGGAGTTAGGGGACAAGGCCCATGTTGAATTCAAAGCATTTTGCTTGGATAAAGAGATTATTTTTCAGTTGCATTCTGAATGATGAGTAATTGATGAATTCCTTGAGGTCAATGGAAGGAGCTTAACAATGAGTATGTGCCTAAGAGGAGAATGTATGTGCTGTGCTGTGGTGTTTGATTTAAGGGGTAATAAAACCTCATGTTGTATATTGAGGTGTTTTCATAAAGTTTAGCTGGAAGGGAATTAAATGTCTGGAGGTGGAGTAGTTTTGATAATTGGGATTCTAACAATACATTACATTTTTTTTATGGGTCACCATTTGTGTCTTTTTTTAAGTTGAAACAGAGACAGTCATGAAGGGTTAAGTTTGTAATGACTCAGCAGAGGCGGATGGAAATTGTCTGGAGTGTGGTGGTGTTTTTCTTGGAGGCAGATGTGAAAATGGGTAGTCTATGGTCTAACTGAGAAAAGAAAACTCCTTTGCTGATGGCTGGTTGAGATAGAAAAGAAAATATATATATATATTTTTTTTTTGCCAAAACAAAGCAGGAGTTTAGTTTTGCTGAAAATCAGTCTGAGGAAATGGACACTTAGGGATTTATCAAGCCATAATGCTAGGTATTTGAAAGAGGAGATTGTTTTTGGGGTATGGTTGTGTAAGTCAGACACCTGGTGAATTTTTTGTGGAGTATCAAAAAGCATAGTTATTGTCTTGGAGGGGTTTATATGTAATTTATTCTTTATGAGCAAGTGGAGGACCTCATGTAACTATGACTGGAGCTCAGACTGAATGCTGCTGTGAGAGTAACTTCATTAGTAAATGACCATGATATCTGCATAGTGTATGAGTGGAAGATAGAGGACATCACAGGGAAGTTAGATAGTTAATATGGAACATTTTTATAGCATTGCTGTATACAGTTTTATACAACAAATGAAAACACCAACACAAAGGAAGGTAGTGCACAATATCACAGTAAATAGTAAAAACTCATTTTGCTGAGGGCTTGCAACCCCATTTTGTGACTAATGTGGGGGTAGATTCAATTTCACACCCTTTTTCAAAATATTGTACATTATGATCACACAAACTCAAAGGACATGGAAATGTAAAATTAGATATTACATAGATAGAGCTATAGATAGATAAATAGATGTAAAAATTCACCTGTAACTTTTGTCTCCTTCACACACCTTTATAGATACCATCAAAGCATATGTGACAATTCAACATGTAAAATTATGAGGTGTTGACAACATGAATATTTTGCCTACACATACACAGCACTTCAAACATGCAGCTAACTACTCCATTTTATAATTACTGTGGAAAAAAAACATGAGAATTCATAAGTGGATATTAGTACATAAAAACATATTGGATTATATTTGTTTCAACAAGCAGGATCTTATGATACTTTTTCTTAAGGGCACAGTTCTTACTTCTGTCTACAAAGCATTCTGTTCCAGCCAGCAGCTACCTATTTATTATGTTGTCATACACTCCCTATATCCATTTTCTAGATGTTTGCTTTGATTCAAGTATGCAGGGCTAGTCTATATTAGTAGGCAGAGTGCTTCTGATGTATGATGCATGAATAATGACTTAATTGGATAAGGGTTTATCTTTCTTATTGTGAGATACCCATCACAGGAGACATCATTTGCAGTGGCATCATCTTCTGCCCATAATCTTGCACTGATATATGTAGTACCTAGAATGAATGCAAACCACTTCCAGCTCAAGTTGTACTCCCTTTCTGCTGTTAGTAGTCCACATATTACTCCACCAAAGACAAAAAGCTGACCTTGAGTGACCCATACATATTCCACTCAAATTCAAACTTTTTTTTTACAGATGAACTTCTTTGACCGCTGGAAAATAATCAGAAAGTTCAATTTGTTTTTTTTTTTTTCCTGCACCCAAAGAAGGCAATATTTCTTTTATACAATGATATCCTGAAAAGTTTGTAAGCAACAGCTGTTGTATCGTCTTATTGAAACTTCTGCAAAATGTTTTGCACTTATTTAATGAATACCTTGGTTAAAATTAATTTTATTATTAAACCATAAAACTAAGAACCGAAACTATGACAAAAAAACAAAACCAGCACTCAGGAATGAAGGTAACAGGCTGCAGTCACTAAAAAAATTGTTGTTCAATAAACTTGG
The DNA here is from genome assembly GCF_019279795.1 of Protopterus annectens. Classification (NCBI taxonomy): domain Eukaryota; kingdom Metazoa; phylum Chordata; order Ceratodontiformes; family Protopteridae; genus Protopterus; species Protopterus annectens. Next base: position 638,011,562 of record NC_056748.1, on the reverse strand, counting down.
TTAAGTGCTTTAGTCAGAACAAACCTGACTTCATCAGAATCTCAGATACTGGTTTTGTTTAATTTTATTATTAATGCAAATTCCATAATTTTTCTGCACTAAGCATTGTAAATGCAGTACGTGGCACATATATTTCATTTAGCACAAAAATTAAGTTAGAAAGCTAACAAATAGAGAATTTTAAGTAATTAACCAGTCCTGCAAGTGTTTTTCAAGCATTTCAGAGTAAGCAGAGCAATTCTTAGATTAGCAATAAAATTTCATTAAAAATGTCACACACAGACAAGTACTTGCAATCGGAAAAGTCAAAAGCATAGATACCTTACATTCTAATTGAGATTTACCTTGAATTTTGTAAATAACATAAAGTTATGGATACCATTTTTGTTAGTTGATAATGATTTGTATTTTCATTTTAATTTTGCTGTGTATCACTAATGTAATTCTTATTTTCTTTGTATTCTCTGGCTGCTACTGAAATTGATCATTTGTGATCAATGCGCTACCCTAGAAAATTAAATTTAAATAAATAATTAGAGGCTAGTCTTTTTGTTATCCATCTAATTTTACTTATCTTGTTTGTCTTGAATTTGAGAAGCTCCCCTCAGTCCTTCTACTGTGGCCCTTTATTCCAGGGCCATTGCTACTGGATCATATCCCAGTGGAACCCTTCACTTGATGAGTCCCATCCCTTCATATAAAATAATCCTCTTGAATATACCAGAACTGGTGTCCTACAACCATGAAGTGGAGTGAACATATACAGTGCCTGTTATAGGGGGACAGCTACTACACTGTTAAAGGTCTTTACACATATGCACGAGTTTCATTCATAAACATGACTCTATAATGAACTAATGTACATAAAAGTGTGTAAATAGCCCTGAAGTTACACCAGAAAGCAGAAAGTTTCAGTCAGAATAAGGAGACTGAGAGGAGCTGAGTTTGTGCTTCTGCACACCTGAACATTTTTACTGGATGGGTCACTTGGGTAAATGTTTCATTTTGATGCTTACACATACCTTGACATTTTACTGAAGGGGTAACCTGGGGAAATGTTTTATTTCAGTATTTGTACCTACCTTGACATTTTACTGAAGGTGCCACTAGAGGAAATGTTTCATTTTGGATCTTGTGCATACTGGGGCATGTTACTGATAGGGGTCGCTTGGGTAAATGTTTCAGTTTAGTGCTTGTGCATACTAGGAAATTCTCCTGAAGGGGCTGCTAAGGGAATTAATTTGTGTGTCTGGGAAGTGCTTGTGAATACATGGTGAGACTGCTGAAGTAATTGCTGGGCAAGATAATTTATTGTGCTAATTTTAGTGCTTGTACATACGTAACACAAACTAATGAAGGGATTGCTGGGGGAAATCATTAATTTGTTTTCCCGGAAAGTGTGCATACTTGGACAAACAAGTTTGTGGATTGCAATTCCAATATCAAAGGTGAAGTACCAGATTTAAAAATGGGTGTGTGCACTGCAGGGAAGTTGGACTATAAATTGCAAAACTGCCTCATTTTTCATTTGCATTTAATTGTTTTTCAGGCCTTGCACATTAGCCTAAATAGCCTCTATGAATCCCACCTTTGCTCTGCTCATAAATGCTTCAGGAATACCTCTAATATATTTGTGCTAAAAGCTATGAATATCGTCCTAAAATGGGCCATGCTTTGGTTGTTATGATAGGTTGGATAAGTTGGGGAGTAATGTACAATTCGTCATGGAACTTGCAGAAAGGCCGCCATTAAGTTCAGTATCGTTTACAGGATCAGGAAGAAGAAGGCGGAGTTAAGTGTCTGAGAAATTGTTTAGACATATGAGACAGCAGAGGCAAATGTAGAATATCGAAAGTGGAAGAAAGGGTCTTTCAGAATTCTTATGCCGTTTAAAATTTATATTGATTTTGCAACCAAGTATGAAGTGTTAAGGGATATGTACATGGGCAATGTACAGGTGCTGAATGGTAGCATAGCTCTCATCTCCTTAGCACAAGAAATCTGGACAAGACAAAAATATCGGTCAAATGCCATAAAATAGGGACCGATTTTAAATATTGCTCTTATAAATATAGAAAGTTGTTAGAATAACATTATTTTAATTAGTATGCATTTTCTGAAAGTTGTGAAGTCTGAAACTCAAAGGTAATGACTTTAATCCACAGTTATTTGTCAGAAAACAAACAAAACATATATTCAGAACAGACCAAAAATATCAGGCAAAAATGTAAATATTCTGCAAAAATCTGGACAGTTGAGAGGTGTGAATGGAAATGATATGTTGGAGTTTGCAAAGCACTGGGGTGAGTGACAGTGGCCAGAGATAAAGGGAAAAACAGTCTAGTCTGACAACAAGGGTAGCTGAGGTGAGAACAGAAAAGGGAGTTGTGTAAGAGAGTAGATTGAAGGGAGAAGCAGGAGTGGAAAGGGGAAGGGAATGAGGTGAGATCACAAGTCTTTGTGGAGTCAGGCATCTAGTCAGAATGAGATTACTTTTGTTGAGGGGGTTTAGCAGAGTGCAGCATTTGTGGTTAGGCTATAGTTATAGCTACTAAACACAGTTTATAAAGGAGAAGGTAATGAGAAGGGTGTAAGAGAATGGAGTGAGCATCCAAAACTGTTGTTATTATTACAGAAGAAAAAAGCTAACTAAAGGGGGTCTATGGCTAGATGTAATCACTAATATTGAAGACGGTGAATAAGCAGAGGTATTTAGAGAAAGATCTCTTTGGTATCTCTAGATGGCTGCATACAGCATAGAAATTGTGAGAAAAGCGTAGATTCTTCAATAGTATTACATTCAACACTTGTTAGAGCAGAAACAAATATACCAAAAATATCAGGTGGGAGGGTGGCCTAATGGTTAATGTGTTTGCCTTACAAGCACAAGGTGCAGGGTTTGAGTCTCACAAGGGATAATTGGCTAGACTTAAAAAAAATGGCTCGCAAGGGCAGTTAGCTTAGTATGAATCTATGAACCTATCTATGAACCTATGAACCTTAATACAGGGTGACTTAAACATAATGACTTGTTCCAATAATATATTTTTTGAGTTTTACTATGACTAACAAAATTCATTAGTAAGATAGTTAAATACATTCAAATTGTAGCTTTACAAATTCTGAACGGTAAGAGTAAAGTAGTGCAGAAGTTGCAAAAATTGAACTACAAAGCCCAGCAAAAAAATGTCAGCAGCAGTTATACCTTAAGAGATTAAATTTCTCTGAATAACAAGATTCTCAGTTGGGTAAGTCAACAAATGTAGAACAGCTGGGAGTTACCAGAGATGTGGGCCGGAGAAAAACAAAGCAAAGTGAAATGAGCGAATAGCTATGAACTAAGATTAAGCAAGATCAAGGAAATGGGTGAAAGTAAGTGTGCAAGGGAGTGAGTACCAGACAATCAAAATAGAGGAATATGGTTCAGTAAGCAAGTGTCCCAAAAGGGAAGGGAAATATGCATCAAACTACTCTTAGCAGTTTTGTAAGGAAATAGCAGAACAGTTTAATCAAGTTTAGTTACATAAAATCACTGTAAAATAAGGACCTTAGAAAGCAGGATGTTTTGCAGCTGAAGATTTCATTTAATTATTTGTTTATTTATCTATTATTCTGGCAAGTGAATCCTAGCAGGCTGTGGTTTTGGGGGTAGAGGTTAGAAAAGCTCAACCAGCTAGGACATAGAGGAGACAGAAAGTAAAACTGATAATTTTATGCCTTCTTACCCTACAAAAATTCTGACTTTTTACTGGAAATGGATTTGAAATGTTTTTATTGGCTGTAGTTTATCTTCTTCCATTAGCCCCTTCAAACACCATAGAAGCATGTTTAATTACTTAAATTGTTGTCTAACATCTGGGACAGCAGTTTTTTATGATTAAATGCTTATGCAGATTTCAACAATACACCCTACACTGGCAACATTACTAAGCTAAGTACCTTATATCTGTACAGAGATAGGTATATAGCCTACTCGCTGAAAAATAGCACACACATAGTTAAGGTGCTGGACACCTGTCTAAAGAGTATTAAAGTAACTAATGATATGCTTGAGGCTTGGTATCAGGATCTGTACTTTTTTACCTCTTTGCCTTCCAGACTGGGAATCAGGATCTTTGGTTAATTAAGTTTACAGATGACTGCAAACTGACTGTTATCAAATCTTCTGAGGCCCATTTATGATAACAAAGAAACTCTCACAAAGAAATGGTGTACAAAAAAGTGCTGAAAATTAAGTGTGGAATTGGTAGCATTTTCACACTTGGTAGACAACTCTCTCCCTTAATGTACAGCAAAGTCAATACTCTACTCCAAAATGATAAATGTAGTCAGTGATTTTGAAACCTGAATTGCTAATTTCCTCTTCTTTGACTACTTCATGGCTTTAGAAGTCAGAATATCCTTCTGTTTAGCACACTTAATATCTAAAAACACATTTTCCTAATCCCATTTAATAAAACACAGAACACCACAAACTTTTATTAAACTTCCATTAACATAACATTATTGCATCATTTCAATTTATTAATCCAAACATGAACATCCTTGTAACCATTCATCAGGGTAGCTTATCCCTGTTCACCCTGCCCAAATTAGCAACATCCTCACCATTGCTCACTTATTCTTAGTAATCAAAGCAGTGTCCTACCATTCGCTTTCATCTCCCATACTCCTTGCATCAAACACCCAACACCAGTTGAGGAAAAAAGAGGGACAAGCCTGCCCCTCTTCTCCACCCACCAGCCTGACCCAGTCTGCTCCCCCTCACCTACTGCAGGACTTTCACTAAACCCTCCAAAAAAACTAAGTATACTTAAAACAGATCTAAACCAAATTAATTCAGGTGCACTCCATCCTCTCTGAACCCAGACTAGGTCACTGTCATCAAAGTCCCTATGTTCTGTTATCTGAATTCCCAAAGTAACCAGTTGCCTTGCCAGCCTACAATTAACAGACTGCAGATCCTGTTCTAAAGCCATAAAACTAGCAGCATTCCTCCAAAATAAACATGATACTATTTTGGACCACACAATGCACATACCTGATATAACCTCTTCAAAGGAACCAAATCTTCTCTTATCTTATATACCAACTGTCACTTTGGAATTATTCCCAAGTTATTACGTGCCAAATGTACCACCAATACTCGAGGAAGCCCCATCTATGACTGTATAAATGCAAACTCTTCCATGAGCTGATTCCACCTGAGGCCTCAGTACATTGTCATATGACTCTCCACCCTATGCGATGCAAACCCAATTCATTGCCAACCATCCTGACTACAGCCCACTTTGCCGCCAGTGAATATATAAATGACCCAGAATGTCAATGGCATTTGAAGACCAATGACCCACCCTCTTAATCTCAGCAACTAATCTGCCTTCCCTCTCTAAATCTGAAGCTTAGCTATGTAAAACGAATGAGTCGAAAACCTCTCTCCCGGAAAACCCATAAAATGAAAATCCGTCCTCATCACATATACAAACTGATTACCCATTATCACCCTACCCCCTCTTGACTAAAAAAGTAAGTCTTGAGGGATCCCCACATGTTTCTACAGTAATCTCCTAGGACAACCCACCAGACACATACAATCATTCCTATCTTTCCCAAGAAATATCTGCATGCCCTTCTCTAGCTGATCCATTTTAAATCTACACAACCAAATGTGCACTGCCACAGAAAATACTGTGACTTACCCCCAAACGAGTGACACTAACAGCTCTGACACCCTAAATGCTCCATAATATGTCCAAAAGCATACAGTCACCCACAAAGTATAATCCCCTGAATCACCAGCTACCAAAGATAAACCCTGCAATAAAACTTTCATAACCTCTCTTGACAACGACCATAGCTTATTCATATTCACACCAGCCACTCTACCCCAGCCCTTCAACATACAACCCACTGTCCAGAACTTAATGGAATCATGCAACCCTGCCATCATCATAAATATACTGATCATGGCCAATTCTACCTTGACTGACTACACTGCCTTACCTTGCACCCAAGCCTGAACCAAATATCGCAGTAATAGTTCTTTCGACTGAACTACCTCCTATGCAGGCAGCTGTAAAATACATTTATCAAAATCATATAATGCCCTACCATATGCCTTCCTGGTAGATGCTGCCTAAGACTGCTGCACCAACCATCTGGTTACTTCAGTCCAATTTGCCATACATTGCCTGGCAAGTCCCTCGGCTCACCTGCTGACCTTGGAGCTAACTGCTGAAACCTGGAAAATTGAAAACATGATAAACTGTCAGCAATCCAATTCCTAGCACCTGCTACATGCACACCTGTGAAACAAAAATTAATCAGCAAGCTCTGCAAAACCAACTTATGTAATACTAACAATAACAATTCAGACTTTGCTGTCTTCATCTGTAAAACTCGCACCACTGCAATATTGTGCAAATGAAAAATAACCCTCTTTCCCTTCAACTACTCCTGCCAAACCACAGATGCAGTCCAAACTGGCATTAAATCCAAAAAGGTGACAACCTTCTTCAACTCATCCTTTCAGTTTTCCAGCCAGTGAGCCGCAAACCAGTGACCACCAAAAACACTCCTATTCCAATACCCCCTGCTGCATCTGAAAGCAACTACAATTCCCCTTGACCAACCCAATCCATCTGCCAAAAAGAGACACCATTAAACTGCTCCAAGAAGGACAACCAAAGTGCAAATCTGCCTGCACCAAGCTACCAATTCTTACCCAATAATGTTTGCCTTTCCTCTTTCCTCTCTTTTAACAAAAAGGCCATAGACCAACAGAAGTATGACCTGAATGAACTGCCCAACATGCACAATTCAGAAGCCCTAAAAGCTCCATGACATCTTTGATCTGCACGTTGGTCTTTAAAGTTCACCCTACCAATCTTTTCCTTCAAAAGTGTTATCTTCTAAACCAGCAGACACAACAATCAACATTCTACATTCAATAGTGAACTGAAGAAATGCAATGCCTTAGCCGGGCATTCCAGCTTCCTCCTAGCCACTAGGTCACCGATTTCTTCATACATTCCCAAAATCTCAAGCATACTTTCCAATGCTCCCCCAAACCTCTCACCTACTACTAGGAAATTATCTAGGTAATGTACCACCATCTGAGTGCCAATCTGCCACTGACAAATCCAATGGAGTGCAGTGCTAAGCTTCTCCAAAGTAGTGCAGGTTACTGAACATCTCATTGACATAGCCTTGTCAAAATAAAAAATGTTTCCAACCATCATGCCTAACAATGGCCAATCTTCCTCCAGCACTGACAGAAGTTGAAATGTGGATTCAATATCCACCTTCACCAAGCATTGATCCTTAAATTACCCAAATAACCTGCACCACATCATACAAAGATGGATAACTTACCCTAGCATCCTCTACTGAAATAAAATCATTAACAGACTTCCCTTCAGAGTAAGACAGATGGTGAATCAACTGAAATTCACTGGTTGACTTCTTAGTAATTAGACCCAATGGCAAGACATTAAAAATCCAAAGGGAGAGCTGTCTAATGGCCCAATAACCTACCTAACCACTGTTCATTCTCCAGCAAATCTTCTAAAATATCTTCCTTACCTGCACTGATCACAAATTCTGGCAGACTACTCCATCCCCTCACCCCCTTGATTTAACACAAAATTCCCAAGAAAATCCATTAATTAATTCTTTCACAACTGCCAAATCAGGAAATTGCTGGAACATATACCACAGTACCTGCACCTAAACAGGAAAATGTGTCCCCTGGTCTTCCCCTTGTCCCCTGAAAGGACAGCCCCTTTTCTACTTACAAAAAATCCCTCTACCTTGCAAATTTTAAAACCCCTGAAACGAAGAAGGTAACTGACCAGAATTGGTTGTAAACCTTCCCTTCAGCCACACTACACTGCTGGATGTATTCCTGCACACTTTGAACAAGTGTGTGGGAACCTGTATGCCACCCATGAGCACCTCCCTGCATTAAAGGCCAAACACAACCCCACCCATTCCTCTCCTAACTTACCCCCTCTGCTAACAGCACCAAAGCTATCCATCATAGTGGGAAGCCATATGTCGGGATGCCTAACCTCCCAATGGAGGGACTGATCAACTGCTTTCTACTTACGAAAGTTCTGATTATACCAAAACCAAGTGTTATCCACCTGTAGCCATTGAGCTTCACAGATCATGAGAAAATACACCAAGAGTGGTGGGGTCAACATGCTATCTTTCTCCAATCAAACCACCATGTGGTGCACAAATCCTAGCACCCAGTTTTCCCTTGTTCTTGGTCACAGCCTAGCTATTCTCCTCTGCCCCAAGGCCACTAAAGCCAGCAGGAGATCTTTGCTATATGCATTTTCTGATTGCAATAAATGCTGAACCCCTTCTGCATCAATTAATTCAAAGATATCAACATACTCCCCTTCCAGATCTTTTTTTTTAACTGATGACAGTTGTGAGGAGTCAGAAAGACTATCCCAGTCCCTTGCCCCAGAGCTTGTCTAGCAACCAATCACCCAGATGAATCCCAAAAAATCTGAACCCACCTCATGTAGTTATGACTCTATAAAGACTATGGACGATGTCAGCCTCTCCATGGACAAACCTATGCTACCCTCCCCAGGGAATGCCTTACCTTGAATCTGCCCCCCCCCCCCCCCCACTAAGCCTCGGCTGATTCTCCATGCTGTTTGTAGTTTTGCCAAATTTCTGACATGACCTGTCCCAACCTATCCTTGAACTATTCCCAAACCACACTGTTTGAAATGCCTACATAAACTCCCAACAATATATTACCTTCAGCTGCATCATGTCCCACTCCAAAGATCAGAGCATCCACTGCAACAGCATCCCTTGACTGCTGTGTCCACTTCCCTCAGGCTACAACTTGCTCTTCACCACCTGCCTTCTTGTCTTCTGCACCAGGTTCTCTAGTTGTGGGAGTTTGACTGTTAGGCAAATCTTGGAATAGCTCTTCTTCCTGCAAAATGATGGCTACTCATCTCTGCTGCAAAATCTGCACATCAGAAATCTGCAAAAAGAAAAGTCAACAATAAGACTCTAGGAGAAAGGCTGAGGGAGAATAAAAAAACTAACTCTGCAAGGGTCAGATTCGATTCCTGCACCTGAAGCCTGTAAAGGTAATCCTTAACCACTCTGCCAATCCTCCTGCTTGAAGCAACTGGAACTAACACCACAAACGTAGCCGCCCGCATGTATTAAGCAGTGCACCACCCTCCCATTACCCACGACCAACTTTCAAGTGACTGCATTTCTCTTTTCTTTTTTTTTTTTTTAACATGGCCTACTCACCCCTCGCCACTGACTAATCTTGTAACATGCCAGACCTGTTGCACATCACTAGCCTCTGAGTTTCAATCCTGCATAACTGCAAGTTGATGATGAACAAGAATGTCATTACACAGCTAAACCACCTGGCATGACTCCAACATCCAGCTTCAACTGTGCAATACCACTTGTCCACCCCTCAACGATAAAAACAGTTCACACACTCACACACTCACACACTCACACTCACACTCTCTCTCACACACACACACACACACACACACACACACACACACACACACACACACACACACACACACACACACACACACACACACACACACACACACAATAAGTAAATTGCCACAATCTTGAATACTATGGGGTGGGGCACAATTTGATCAACTAATCAGCTTTGAAGCCAGGAGATTTTGCAGCTGAAAATATATTTATTTATTTATGCATTTGTCAGATCAGTCACTTCTTAAATTTATCCAAAGAATCAGATTAATTAAAAATGAAAGTTCATTCCAAAACTTCAAAACACTCTGAGTAATACTCTTCTTGAAGTGCTGTTTTTATTTGCTTTAGAAATAGGTCCCCTGTATCTTATTCCAGGATATTGTTCTTTCAGTGTTAAACCTAAGTCAACCCTCAGTTTTCTCATTCACTGCAGTTTTAAAAACTAAGCACAGTTTTCCTTTTACTATTCTGTGAAGTGCACTGTAAAGATTCATTCATTTAAGTATATCTCCATATAAGATGCTGTTAACATACTTCTTTTCTTTCTGTGAAATGCTTTGCACTGACTCAATTAATGCTGTATCACTAAGATATAAGGAGCAAAATGTTAAATTATAATTAATAATGGGTCTTATCATGGCCACAAAAAGTGCTTTTAGGACCTTTCATTTGCTAGTATCAACTGTACTTAATATTAGGTTCATAGGTTCATAGGTTCATACTAGGCTATCTGCCCTGAGGCAATTATAAGCCTAGCCCGATTCTGTATGGCTTACGCCACCCCGTGATTTGAGTATACTGTGCCCTTTTTAAGGTTTAGTTTACTGTGCCTCTGTCTAATAGTGACACGGGAGTAATCCCTGGGACAAACCCACGATCCCCCATCCACTTATCGAGATTCTTCTTGAAGAGATTCAGTGAGGTGCTCTGCCTCACATAACTGGAATTCTATTCCAGAGCAAAGAGAGCCTCTGGGTTATGAACCTGTCCCTCCAGCAAGTTCTATTTATTTCTGTGCTGAGGTTCAAGTCCCTTGAGCGTGTGGCTCTAAGGGATTTAGATTTACTGAGGTGGAGCATGTCCATTAATTCTGGATTTGACATAGCTTTGTATGTCAGGCATAGATCGCCTCGAAGTAGGCGGTATGCAACTGACTAGAGCTGGAGTTTTTTTAACCGAGCAGCATATGGCATCTGTTTGAGACCCTTGATCCTCTTGGTGAGATACTTTTGGGGTCTTTCTAATTGCTGCAGGTGTCGGGTAAGGTACATCCCAAAAGGGGCATTGTATTCTATGATGGGCCTGATGAGGGATGAATAAAGGGGCACAATTACCTCTCTTGATCTAGATGTGAAACCCTTTGTGATGAGGTGGGCTATGTAGAAGGTCTTTCTAACCACTTTGGCAATGTGGTTTTCAAAGGAGAGATTGCTATCAACTTGGGTCCCCAGGTCCCTAATAACTTTCTCTGTACTTAATGGGTTTCCGCCTATGTGGTAATTTGTGGGCACATTGTTTTTGCCAAAGGGTATGACTATACATTTTTGGCATTTAGCTTTAAACCATGGCGCTGGCACCAGTTATCTGTCTCTGTGAGACCTTTTGAAGGATGTTTGTGTCAGCTGGAGAGTTGATTATGGCGCCCAGTTTGCAGTCATCTGCGAACTTGGTGAGCCATAGTCCTCCCACGTTTGCCTGTACCTCGGAAAAGTATATACCGAACAAGAGTGGTCCCAGGACAGAACCCTGTGGGATGCCACTTGTGACCGGTTTCGAGTCTGACATGGCTCCAGCAACTCTCACTCTGTGGGTTCTGTCTTTGAGCCAGTTTGCGACCCATCTTGTGACATAGGGGTTTATATTTAAGCTGGATAGCTTATCTATGATGCCCGAATGGGGTATTGTGTCAAATGCCTTTACAAGGTCCAGATAGGCTGTGTGGACTACCTTCCCTTCATCTATGGCTTTGGTGACTGTTTCAAAGAAGTCAACCAGGTTCAAAAGGCAGGATCTGCCCTTGACAAAGCCGAACTGGGTAGGATCTAGTGTCTGTAGGTCCCCAATGTCTTTGTTTATGTGCTCCATGATGATCCTCTCCATAGCCTTGCAGACTAAGCTAGTCAGGCTTATGGGGCGATAGTTTCCAGGGTCCGTAGAGGCTCCACCTTTGTGGAGTGGGACCACTGTTGCTGTATGCCATTCTGTAGGCACATATCCTGTAGTGAGGCTGAGATTGTATAGCTGTTTTATTTGAGGGATTAGTTCCTCTTGTAGTTCATGTAGGACGCAACCTGGGACGCCATCTGGTCCCATGGAAGCAGTGTTTTTTGCTTTGGAGAGGGCAGTCTTCACCTGAGCATCTGAGATGTTTGGAAGGCAGCCCTCTGCCGGGATAGATACTTGCTCTTTTGGGGGGGAGGGGGTGGTGAAGTTTGCACTGAACCTCTCTGCCAGGATATTGGCGATGTCTGTGGGTTCAGTGTATTTTTTGTCGTTTAGAATCAACTCAGAACAAGCCTGGGAGTTGCATCCCAGGTTTCTAACATAACTGAAAAAAGCCTTATGATTGTCTTTGGTGTCCTGTGCAATTTTTCTCTCGAAGCTGGCCTTGGAGGATTTTATGAGGGATCATAATTTTTTGCTAGTACTGATCAGAGATGCCTTCCCTATTAGGGATTTTGCTCTATCATGTAGTAGCTTCCTCCTTCTGTTGTACAGTTTATTTATGGCAGGGGTCCACCAGACTGGACGCCTGCCTTTGGATGATTGGGTCTTGGTTTTGTTTGGGATAGCATGATCCATGCATTCCTGGAGATGTCCGTAGAATGCATTTATATAGGATTCTGCAGTTTGGGCTGTAGTTTCCACTGGCCCTGGGGCCTTGAAGAATTCCACTTCGGTTTTGAGAAGTGAGAAGTTCGCTTTTGAGAAGTTTTTCACTGTGGTTTTCTGGGCTGGGGGTGGGGTTGGGATCTTTCTTAAAGCTTATGACTTACCATAATATATACGAAAGTTAAATGGAAGATTATGGCATAAAATTGTACCAAGATCCCTAATCTACTTAATAATTTCAAATTGTATTCCCACATCATTATCTTTAATTTCTGATGCTCTCCTGATAATATTACTTTACATTTATTTTGCTTTAAAGACCCATTTTTGTCAGTCCATTCACAAATCACTTCCAAATAGCCATTCCAATCATCTGCATCATTACAGTTGTTTATTTCTGCTCTCAAGTTGCCCTCATCCATGTATTTACGCACCTAGAATTTTCTGTAGGTTGGTAATCCAAAAAACTATGTTAAACAATATCAGGACCAGACGTGATCCTTGAAGTATACCCCCTTGAGATTTGCAACCAGCCTGATCCTAAGCAAGACTATTCATGGTCTGATAGCTAATTAATAATTCCATTTTATACATAAGGATTTACATTTAATATTTCTGCACACAAACAATTTATTCATATGATAATATGTAAAAAGCTTTGGCTCTTTTTCTTCATCCATGCATCCTTCCTAGTACTAATTTTACTAGAAAACATAGGCTGATACAGCACAGTCAATCAGTCATAGGTACATATGCGCGCGCGTGCGCGCGTGTGTGTGTGTGTGTGTGTGTGTGTATATATAAATATATATATATATATATATATATATATATATATATATATATAAAATATTTTCCAATGACTGACTTAAGATTTTATTGGTCTTTATCTAGCTACAATTTTTCTGATAATCTTCATTAAAGATGGAGACAATATAAGACATTATCCTTTGGATTATTTAAACTAGATAACCCTGCAAATTATTAATTAGCTATTTCTGCAAATGTATTTATCAGCAACATTTTTGGAATCATGTAATACTGATTCTAACTCATTATACTGTTTTTTGTTATTAACATACTTTAAAACTATTTTTATTATCAGTGGTGTCAATTAATGAATCGTCACACTTCTTTCTATAATATAATTCATGTTAAAGTCTCTTAGTTATACAATTCAAACATTGTTATTGCATGCTATACCATGGACCCAGTTCCAAATAAGTTTAATCCTACTTACACTGACAACAGGCTAACAGGTGTTTTGGAATCTGGTCCCTGGTATCAGCCTGTTTATAGACAGGACTTGCACTAAAGTATGTCACTTAGACTGAAAGCATGTCTTTTGGAATCAGGGCAGAGATATACAGAGGGCAACTCTTTTGCAATCTGACCCATTGTTTTATGCATTGCTTATAAATATGTTTTTTTCTTAGAAGGCTAGTTAAATGTTTGTCCCACCAAGGTTTATATGCCTATCATCCCTTTTTAGTACATTTAATAGTCCTCTCTAAAAATGTAGTGCACACGTCACTCTAGCTCCTCATGTGACATCATTTGTAGCTGAAGGCTTAATTGTGTATTCAAGTTTAAGCTAACTTGAATACATCTTCCCAATCAGTATGTGCATTTTACTTTAAGTGGTATAACCTCAGAATTAGTATATAGAGAAATATTGGGTTGTAGGGTAGAACCTCCATTTCAAGGAAAGTACAGTTGCTTAGATCTGTTTCACACTGTCTGTTTGATCCAAGGTATATCTGCCATCCAGGAAGGTAACAGCAATTCTGTGAACCCCAAGCAAATGGCACTTAGGCTCATATCTTATTTCTTTCCTGTAACTAGTTTAGTCCAGATACAGATACTTAGTTTTAGCACTTGAATTTGCTTATTCGTGCTCAGCAATTGTTCAGAACTTGTTGTAAGCACTAAATAAGCAACAAATTACTACAGCACTCAGCCTTCCTCATTACCTAGAGGAAAACAGTTTTTGTACTTACTTTCCTCATGTGCTTAGAGAAAAACAGATCTTGTACTCACTTTCTTTACTTGTCTAGAGGAAAATAGATTTTTTATTCAGGCATGTCCAAGGGTCAGCTCTCAGTGCTCTCTCCTGTCTATCTGATGAATCTGGGCATCTTGGGGCAATGTAGCAATTGCCTCATGTACACAGACATCCCTCTCCTACCACCCAACACTACAACCTTTGAGAGATGCACTTATCTAGCCAAACTGGTGGTAAATCTCTCTCCAACCAAGACTGAACTTGACAGTCAAGAGGAGAAGGTAAACATTTGCACCATACCACACTCATCACATAGTCCCACTAAACCTACACCACCAAAATCCACACATAGAAACACAAAAAAAATTGCGGAGGCCCTCAATAATAATCTGCTCAAGCAACAGAGACCTCCAATGCATAAACACAAACAACCTCCACCCCCCAACACAACCCAAATGACACATAGCCCACAGACTCACTGTGCCACCCAACCACAGCCCATAAGGCAAAACAACATACCCAACATACTAGTCATAGGTGACTCTATATTCAGGCACACTGATGTCTCAGTCACCAGGCTAAACAAGGAGAAGGTTACTGTCAGCTGCCTGTCGGGTGCCAGGATCCGCCACATAACCCATGCATTCAGGTCACTCCACAACAAGTACAAATATGGCTCTGTCATTGTCCATCTTGGTGTGAACGACCTGAAACATACCTCCCTGGACTACATGAAAAGAGACATGGAAGAGCTCTCCGATCTTGTAGCCCAGGCAGGTATGACCCTAGCCCTGAGTAGCATCCTGCCATCACCCAGAATGATACTGCAGTACAAGGACAAAACGATTGACTTCAAAAATTGGCTAAGCCTCTGGTGTCATTTTAAAGGGATCCAGTATCTGTCTGCCTGGGACAACATGATCGACAGTCCATGATGCTTTGCCAGAGATGGCCTGCACCTGTCACCCCTGGGATTCTGGATACTGGCTAAGGCACTTGCTTCCCCTATAGTGCCTTTTTTAGACAAGGTTCAAATGACAAATTCACCACTGTAACAGGAACAAGCAAGCAACAACTGAGGGTAATGCTACTCAATGCTAGAATTCTAAATCTCAAAAATGCACTCACTTGAGGAACTCCTTAAAACGGAGAACATTGATATCTGTGCAGTGACTGAGACCTGGTTCAAGGCTCCAGAGAGCACCCCTGCATTACCAGGCTATAAGCCATACCACACTTTTCAGCCATCTAAACTGGACTGGAACACCAAAGGTGGAGGTGTGTCCATATTCATTAAGGATATCCACACCTCCAGGCTAGTTGCTCAGCATAATGCATCTGAGGTTATCCAAGTGCAACTAACTCTGGGCAAAACTGCAATCCAAACTGTAGCTTTCTCCAGATCCCCCACCAATGCCCCAGGATTCCCACTCCTCTTTTCTTGATATACTGGAAAATATTAGAGTTCAACCAAACATCCTAATAATGGACAATTTCAACTACGCCACCATTAACTGGGAAAACTACTTATGTACCAACTCCTTCACTCAACACTTTCTGGAATTCATAAATTCCAATGCACTGGAGCAACTTATCCACACCCCCACCAGGGGAAGTAATATCCTAGACCTAGTCACTACCAAAATGAGTGACTGGTGTTCCATACCTGAAGTCAAATCCTCATTGGTCAGATACGAACATAAGCTAATCACCCTAGATATCCACTTCCCGCTCCCACCCACCATTAAGGAAACCATGGTAAAAAATTTCTCCAAAGCCAATTTCATGCTTCTTAAGACAGAAGTGGCAAACTTCATGACACCCATGCAGATGAACAATACAGTTACGACTGCTGAATCCTACACAAATGCACTCTATAAGCACTTACACGAGTTCATGGATTGTGCTATCCCAAACAGAACCAAGATACTATCCTCCAAAAAAAGGAAGCCAATCTGGTGGTTCCCCTGCCATAAACAAACTCTACAACTGAAGGAAGAAACTTTTGCAAAAGAGAGTAAAATCCCATGTGTGGAGGAGCTCCCTGGTCAGCCTCAGTAAGAACCTGAGATCCCTTATAAGATCCTCCAAAGCTAGCTATGAAAACAAAATCACCACTGATTCTAAGGACAACCACAAAGCATTCTATAGTTATGTCAAGAATCTCAATGGCAACACCCAGATTTGCTCTGAGTTACAGCACAACGGCATGAAAATTACAGAACCAACTGATATTGCCAACATCCTAGCAGATCAGTTTAGTGCTAACTTTATCCCCCTCTCACCCCCTAAAAGGCCCATATCTATACAGGAAGAATGCAGAGTCCCTGTAATCACAGCTATGTAGGTAAAATATGCACTCTCTAAAGCCAAAAACACAGCATCCATGGGTCTGGACCACATCCCAGGCTGTGTTTTACATGAACTTCAGAATGAACTGGCTCCCCACCTAAGCACCATGTTCAATCATAGCCTCACGTCAGTCTTTGTGCCCACTAAATGGTGCACAGCAACAGTTATCTCACTCCACAAAGGGGGAGCTACCACTGATGCAGGGAACTATCGCACTATTAGCCTGACGAGCCTGGTCTGCAAGGCCATGGAACGTATCATCATGGAAAATCATTAACAAAGACATTGGTAACCTCCAAACTTTGGACCCCACCCAGTTTGGGTTTGTGAAAGGCAGATCATGCCTGCCGAACCTGATCAACTTCTTTGAGGCAGTTACCAAAGCTGTAGACGAGGGTAAGGTGGTTCAAACAGCCTATCTTGACCTTGCCAAGGCTTTTGACACCATTCCCCATTCTGGAATTATAGCTAAACTCATTAAACTAGGTATAAATCCCTATGTCACAAGATGGGTTGCCAACTGGCTCTCTGACAGAACCCACACTGCAAAAGTTGCAGACTCCAAATCTGACTTCAAACCAGTGACAAGTGAAGTACCACAGGGTTCAGTCCTGGGACCTATCCTTCTTCAGATAAGAAACATGTTACATCTGCTACCCTTCTATTTTATAATACTGCCCCCAAATTAATCAATTAACATTTAAGGAAATTAATTAACATTTAAAAGGGGCTTTTTTTGAAAATTATGTTGTTTTTTTTTTTGGTTGACATCCAGTAGTCTGCCTTTTGAGGTTGTTTAAATCTTTTTTGCTACCCAACATGGAATATTTATCATCGGACTCTACTACCTTGCTTAATGGTGACAATTTTGGTTCTGACAGAGTGGTCAGAACGGAGCAAGAAGTCATTAAAGTTCGGGAAGAAGTGGCTTCATTGAAAGGTGACCTTACTAGGCTCATTGAGCTCTTGAGCCAAAATCCACCAGGAGGTGGCACTGTGGTTAAAGATTATACATCCTTGGCACTTCTAAGACCTCCAGCAGCGATGATGACATCACCTCCATGCTCGGAAGAACTTTGTGCGAGTAATGGTGGACTGTTGGCGGGTACAGGCGCTGCAAAAGGAAGTTTTCAAAGACAAGGTGTATTATCCACAGATTCGTGTAACTGCTGTGGCTCTCGAACTATTCCTGACCAAAATGGGCGAGGTGGTGGTACAATTATCAGTGAGAAACAAGGTACTGTGTTATTTACTCGCAATTCTGGCTCAGAAAATCATGGTGCTGTTAATGTGAATGTTTCTCAACGTATCGAAGCCAATGATAAGCGTAATGGTACAGGCATGGTACCTTCTATGTGCTTCAATGAAGTCATGGACAAAAAATTTGATTTTAACAGTAATACTAATGGTATGGTTGGTGATTTAAATGACAACTGCAGAGGAGAAATTTACAGAGTAATGCCAACATTAAAGGAGATGATTTTTTTACTGGAAAAAAAACTGTTTAAATTGAAATGTTTACAAATTGACAATGGCTATTTGAAATGTTGTTTTAACAATAGGATTGTACCGCAGGGTCTTAGGCTAAGTAAATACCCTTTTGGTATAAACTATACGGAAGCTACTATTGATGATTTTCATGAATTTTTTGATGAATGTGGTATGGGTTTAGTGTCTAGGTTGATAAAGTGTAATGAAGTGGTTTTGGTTACACTAACTAATGAAGTGAACAAATTAAATAGTGATATTGTTAGCGACCTGTTGTTTTCAGAGTTTGAGCAGTTATACCACAGGTTGTTAGCTAAAATAGACAAAAGGGCTTCGAATATATACTTTAGAAAACAAAAAAAGTATGCAAGGGACAAACAACAATATGAGATGGGTAAGATGTACCCTGGTCCATACAAAAATTATAATAATGTGGGCAGTAAGGTATATTTTGCTTTTAAGAATAGGGATACACGAGGGGATCAACACCTAGAAAATAGGGTATTGGTGAATGAAGGTGAAACAGCAGGAGGCATTAACACCCGTAGACCTTTGGATGAGTTAGATTCTTTTTTGGAGGAAGGTGAACATTTTTTAGAACCCAGAAGGTCGGAGCGTTTGGCAAACAAAACGAGATATCCCTCGGATTCAGGTCAAAGACAAGACACCTATGGGACGAACTATGGGTGGAAAAAAGTAATGAGGAAGGGGAAATAACATCAATAAAAGATACGGAAGGTATTGTAATGGAGTATAAGGGTTTTAAGATATTTAATTATACTTCAATTACTTTGACGAAGGAACATTTTTCACTTTTTTCGAAAGGCTTTAAATTTGTGAAATCTAACTACGGAGATGTAGCTAATTTGCTTATAGATTTAAAGTTATATCTTAGGAAATTGAATTTAAAAATTATGTTTCACAATAAAAATAATGGTTATAGTAATAGTAGTGAAGATACTAATAGAGATATTAATAAACACAAAAAGGATGACTACAACAATACACCTGTAGAACTGGTGAGGAGTAGTACATATAACCCACCCCTACACCCTGTATTGCTAACGTTTGAAAAAATTGTAACAGAAGAAATTTACGAAGAACATGTTAGAAACATATGGAAGGCACAACATTCTAATTTGGCTGTGGATGAAACATTTTTATTAAAAGAACTAGTAACTCATGGTAACTGCCGCATTATGAAGCCTGATAAAGGGGGTGGGGTGGTTTTGTTTGGTGTGGAGGAATACAAAAATGCAATTATGGATTTATTGTTGGACGCTACTACATATTCACCAGTATCAAAAAATCAGATTAACATTGCATATAGGAGAATAGATTCCCTATTGGAGGAATATCTGATGGACAATAGGATAAATATTAAATTACACAGTTTTTTAAGACAGAACTATCCTTCTATACCTTGTTTTTTTGGTGTACCTAAAGTTCACAAATCCATCAGAGAACCCCCCTTTAGACCTATAGTGTCAGCAAAAAACTCTAAGACTCACCCATTAGCAAAACTAGTCGACAATTATACAAAGGAAATAGTGGAAAAAACACCTCATCTCATTAAAGATTCATGGGACTTTCTCAGCAAACTTACCAAAGGTATATGGACCGAGAGCTGCAGCTTCTTGACAATAGATATTAAAGATTTGTTTACAAGTATTCCTCGTCTGGAAGGGCATGAATATTTTGGGAGAAGTCTATACAAATATTCTGCCCTTTCTGATGATAAGATTTTGCTAACCTTGGAACTTATGGAAGTGATTTTAGACAATAATTATATCAGCTTCCAAGGGGAATACTATCAACAAAGGAGCGGTGTTGCTATGGGGGCAGCATGTGCCCCCGTCTATGCCAATTTGGTTCTATTAGAATGGGAAAATAGATTTATATTTCCTAGCCATTTCCACAAACACATAAGACTTTACCTGAGGTTTCTTGATGATATTTTTATTTTGTGGGATAGTACTCATGACATTATGGAGCAATTTATGGATTACATAAATGCGAGTACCTCCTTCTTAAGTTTCACACATACATGGAATGTAGATAGTATTAATTATTTAGATACTACCATTACAAAAACATCCAATGGTTTTATATCTAAAATATATCGTAAGGATACCTGGTGTAATAGTTATTTACATTACACCAGCCACCACCCCGAGATGCAAAAGAAAAGTATTGTAAAAGGTCAAGCTGTTAGAATAGCTAGAATGACCTCTGATTTCAATGACATACTGAAAGAGTTTCTCTTTCTTGGCAAAAACTTCCTAGAAAAGGGGTACCCTACGGGTATGGTCATAGAAATTTTAGATGAAGTATATAGAGGTTGGGGTAATAAATATGTGGCACTTTTGGGTAAAACTATTAATAATGTCAATACAAAAAAAGAAAAGGAAGGTAAAAATTACTATGGGGCTTGTGTCTTAGAATACAATATGTTTTCTGAATCATTCACCAATATTATTAGAAAAAACTGGAATACATTGAAAATTAATAAGGAAATTTATGAAACTGTGGGGAACACACCTTTGTTCACCTATAGAACTGGAAAAAACTTTAAAAGAATGTTTGAGGAAGGAGAGAAAAAGAAAGGTATTTTAAAGGCCACTACTTCTTGTGGTAATTGCAATTTTTGTAACATGATTTTGAGAGATACATGGATTAGGTTAAATAACGATTTGAATAGTGTGGTAAGGTTTAGTAAGGGCAACTGCAAAACCAGGATGGTCGTATATATGGCTAAATGCGGGGGCTGTCATGCATTCTATATAGGAAAAACTGATAGGGCACTAAAAGATAGAATGTATGAACACCAATATGATATAAGAACAGGGAAAGAGACGAGTGCCCTACACAAACACTCTTTGGTGTGCCCAGCATATAATGGTTTTAAATTTGGCATTATTGATTCCATTTTGGACATTAATGGGAAGGGGGGGAGACACAAAAAACATTTTGCTGGGTAAAGAATTGAAATGGCAGTTGAGACTAAAATCATTTATATCACCAGGACTAAACGAGTATGTGACCATCAAACCAATTTTAGTATCTAAAGCAGAAACCATCTAGTGTATTTGGCCTCAGATCCCCATTCTTCAACATATTTTACATTACATTTAACAGGTATATACCCCTAGTGTATAATGAGCATTACACGTTGGATTATTTTCCCTTTGCAATAGTATGATAGGTATGTTGTTATGAACTTTATATATTATCCTTGATAGGATTAATATTGTGTTTTTTATATAGAAATTTATGGATTGAAGTTAAAAGGTTTTCTTTACATGCATATTATTTGTTTAATAATATGAGGTATGTTTCCACCTTATACCAAGTACAGTATATATATATATATATATTTTAGCTTAAAGTGTGTATATGGTTTATATAAATTTTTTTTAAATATTTTTAAACACATGGAAATGTATTAAACACATGGTATATGGAATTTTCAAAAAAAGCCCCTTTTAAATGTTAATTAATTTCCTTAAATGTTAATTGATTAATTTGGGGGCAGTATTATAAAATGGAAGGGTAGCAGATGTAACATGTTTCTTATCTGAAGAAGTCTAGCTTGTAGACGAAAGCGCTCATATTGTATTGTGGACTTTCTATAAAGACTGTTTTTTTACTTCAAATCAGTGGCCTGGATTTCTTTATTCTGTTTGGTTTTTGGTTCTACAATTACGTGGAGTTTACTGGGACCTATCCTGTTTGGTATCTACTTCTCTGAAGTAAAGGCTAACATAGAAGGTCTCTGGCTAATGAAGTTCGCAGATGACTGCAAACTAGGAGCCATAGTTGAGTCCCCAAATAATGTGGACATCCTAGAGAAGGGCCTCACTGAGACAGATGCCTGGTGTCAGAGCCATGGCCTCAAGCTCAATGCCAAAAAGTACATTGTCATCCCCTTTGGTAAAAACTCTGTACCCATGAACTACCACATAGGTGGCAGTCTACTTAATGCTGAATGTGTGGTAAGAGACCTTGGGACCCAGGTGGACAGTAGTCTCTCCTTTGATAATCACATCGCCACAGTAGTCAGGAAATCCTTCTGCATGGCACACCTCATCACAAAAGGGTTTTCATCCAGGATAAAATAGGTCATTATGACCCCTCTACTCGACATTTATTAGACCCATTATGGAGTACAATGCCCCTTTTGGAATGTACCTCACAAGACATCTGCAGCAGCTGGAAAGGCCACAGAAGTACCTCACAAAGAGGATTACTGGCTTCAAACAGATGCCCTACACTGACCATCTCAAAAAACTCAAGCTTTACTTCATAGCATATTGCCTACTCCGAGGTGATCTCTGCCTAACAAATAAAGCTATGTCAAAACCAGAGCTGTTGGACATGCTACACCTGAAGAAATCCCAATCCCAATCCCTCTGAGCTACACACTCTAGGGACCTAAACCTTGTCATCACAATAAACAGGACATGCTGGAGGGTTTCTATCCCATACTCTGGAACACGCTACCCATCTATGTCAAGCAAAGTTCCTCATTAGCATTCTTCAAGAAAAATCTTGATGAGTGGATGGGAAATAGGAAATACACCCTGGGGAATCAATTCTGTGAATCTGCTCAACAGGGGCACAGGAAAATAACTTTTTTGGGTGGTGTAAACCAGGGAACCTTGTTGGCTAGGCTTACTTAGACCCTTGGGCTGATAGCTTAGTACCTACCTATGAATACAGGAAATCTGACCAAGACACAAAGAAAATCCCCTATTCATTTTGCATTTTCAAATTTTATATCAGAATGTATGGAAAAACTATTATGGATACTTTTTAGACTTATTTTGGCCTCAAAGAAGATCTATATTATAAAGGGACTTTGTATCAGCAAGCAAGAAAAAAATGGTTTTGTCTAACATAATACTATACACTTCATTAGTACATTATGAAAAAAATATGTCACACACATATCAATTGAAACCACTCACATGACCACATCACATAATCTAATAAAGAATTAGCACTTCCAGCAACACCTATAAACATACATATAAACATAAATAAATATTAATACCCTATGCTTTTTAAACATTTAATATTAATTCAGGCATTTAAACATGGATATTTGTCAGCTTTAAAAACAATTGCCATTTCTTTTTCCTAACCTACTATTAAAATCACCCTCTCATATATCAACTTCTTTGTGATCAAATACAAAAACAGGAGTTTTTTAAACTCCTGACAAACTGCTGAATGTTTATATAAGGGTTTTTTACTTTTGATGTATACAATTGTTTAGAAATGCATTTGACAACAATTTAGGTATCATACTAACATGAAATCCATCACAAAGGGGAACAGACTGCTACATATACTAACCATTTAATTTACAAGCATAATGATACCTGCAATTTAAAGTTGTATGACACTTAGGCAATGTCTAATATGGTCCTTCAACAGACATATATTACAACCACTGCATTTATATCTTCATTTTAATTTATTAGTTAAGTGTCTACTGATTTGAAAGTATAGTTATTTGCTTACACTTATTCCCAGACATCTCACATTAAAGTAAATGGCTTCTATGAATTGATGCCTATCTATGCTTATTTGTGGACAGTGAAGGATACCTGAAATATATTTGCACAATTACTATCAATACCATCCGTGGTCTTATTCAAGCCTGGAGCAACATAGCATTCTATCTACTCTGCCAGGTCAACTTTTTCTATTCTAGGAAACAGTTCACAGCCTCAACTAAAAAAGGTATATCAAAATTTCATACAATGGGGGGGGGGGTGACTAAGACAGCAAACAGTAAACAGCACAAAAACTCTGCTCTGCCTCACTTTACTGTTAGAAAAAGTGGATGATCTTGAAAGCTGATCCAAGAAGAAGAATATAAGATAATATTGTGTTCCAAATTAAAAAGAAGGAAATAATATGTTACATTTCTTAAAAACCTGGCTTCCAAAATCTTGAACTTGCAAGAGTCGCCTTCTTTCAGAACAGAAAGGGCACATAGGTCTCTTTCAAACAGCTCTTCAATAAAACCCCCATCTATACTGAGATCTATAATTGTTAAATTCATCTCAACACTAAATAAAGACTTGGTCCTAAGAACAGCATGATCTAACACTCCTATTACCTACAATGGGAAAACTATTAGATTTGACAATGATTATATTTCCTTAATAATCTCTAAAAGGAAAGCTTGCATCCCATTAATCAAGAATCTTAAAAATCAAACATTAAGGCTCAAATCTTATTTCCTGCAAAAATCTAAATATTCCTACCACAGGGTCAGAAGATTTTCAACTTCAGACTTTATCCGGAAAAATCAACTCATAGATAAAGAAGAAGAACTGTATTGGTCAGCAGCAAGTCTAAAGAGACATCAACAATGGATGGATAGCAATAGAAAATAATAATAAAAATTAAAAGGAAAATAAAAAGGATTTAACCATCTTCTTGTTCTTTTGGGACATACTACATGTCAGGTAACATATTTATTCTTTTACAGTGTATATATGTTTCTTCAATAGTCAAAAAGGATGCTAAGCATTTCAAAATAATCATCTCTCTATTTTATTAAATCATTAAAATAATAATTCACACAGCAGCATCCACAAATAATATAGTATCATCTGCCTGCAGAATAACTCAACACTATGATAAAACTGTAATACAGGCTATTGTATACTGCCAAAAGTTAAGTGGTTACTTTTTCACTTACACAAGAGTCTAAATATAGCATATGCTGAGGCATTGACATACTGCTTTATTTTGATTGGGGGAAAATAACAGAAAATGCTTTGGTGTGTATTTTAGACCTTTCATTAAAATTCTTATGTAATGAAATGATGCTTTAAACAGTACAACATTAGTTTTAGTTGAATACAGGTATATTATTTCCTAATTGCCATAAACTAGCTTAGTTGTTGTTTTTTAATATATTACTAACACCACAGCTGTCCTTTTCTATTACACACATTTTTTAAAATGCTTTAATGGTTTAGCTCGTGTTTTGGTGATCACAATCATATTTAAAGACTTTGATGACTTTTTCAAACAATTTTCACTTAAAATCATAAAGTTTATCTTGTACTGGGTGTCAGAACAGCATCATGAGCCATTTTCAGTTAGAAGAGTATAATTTATGTGAAGTAACGGAAGTGTCAGCAATTTGAAAATGACCTTTGAACCTAACTCTAGGAATGAAAGTATGGAGAAGAATATAAATTATATACAGCTACTTAATGCTTCACTGATGAAATGGGAAATATTAAACAGCCTCAACTAAAAAAGTGGTGGTAATGCAGCACAAAGAATATTTGAAGGACAACACACCTTTGAATAAACTAAATGAAATTGTTTTATTTTACTATTTTACTCCTAAATGTAAGTTGTGCAGATGTTTTAGAATAATTACTTAAAGTTCTTTTAAATGTAATACATAGTAAACTAAGCTTTATTTCTTCTAGAATATTCATATAATTGAAAGTTCTTTTTGTAAATGCATTACTTGAGATGTGGAATGAATAAAAGTCAATAGCAATGACAAATGTTTAATCTTTTTAGCACAGAAATGAAACATCAGAAAATGACTATATCATAATGTATAAACATGTATGTAAGCTGATCTGAATCTTTTTCATAGGAAATGATCTAATTTTTCACTGGGGAATTTTTTTAAAAGATGAAACTGTGGCAAAAGAAAATTATTTGTTTACTAGGATGTTATTTTGAATAGAAAAATATATATTGACACAATATATGTAAACCTAATGTAAGGAAGTACCAGGGTTAAAATGATATAAAAGATATCCTCATTTGTACCTTAGAACATAAGAATAGATACAAATAGGTAACTTGCATATACGATTAAGCATGCTGATGTGTTCAGTAAATTACATTGTAAAAATGCGACCTGAATGTTGAAATATATGTGGATATTTTGGATATGCAAGATGTGCATATGTCTCATGAATGGGAGGGGGTAAATAAATGAACTTTAAGTTACTAAGGGATTTATATTTATAGATTGGTTACTGATAGGTTGTTGTCACCAGATTTTGGCAGTGATAAACCATTTGGTTGACTTTGAATTTATTGTATTGTTGTTAAATAAACAAAGTATAAGAGAAGATTATTTTGCTAGATGCTGAAAATCTTACATGTTGTTTCTTTTTCTGATAAATCTCTCATATAGAAATATATAATATTTTTGTTTTAGATTTTGCTAGCATTAGGAAATTTTGATAAATAAGTTAACATACAGTCTTTGCATAGTGTTAATGTTGCAACCTTTATTTTAAGCAAATAATTGATTGTTTTTTAATATACTAAATAGCTACGGACAGATACATTAAGAATGATAAAGCATAGTGAACTAATCATTAGTGCATAAGATATGTGTTTGTACTAATTTATGAAATATTAATATAGATTTATAGAGTAATGTAACATTATATATATATATATATATATATATATATATATATATATATATATATATACACACACACATATACATAATTTGGAAAATGTGAAAGTTTTATTATATTATTCTTTGTATTACTGTTATATAGGATAACAAAGAAAATTATTTTTATATTATTACAGAAAAATAAGTTTCTTCCTTTTGATATTAAACCATTGTTAATTGTTATTAGAGGAAAACTGGCTACAGCCACACTAAGTATTGAATATATATTTATGAGGTTAAAGCAGAAGAGTGGCTAGCGAAGTTTTAAGGATGATAGAGGGTGATTTGAATGATTATGTCATCAAATCAGGAATGTTGTATTCCATGTTAAGGAGTTGTAAATACATTTGTTGTATTGTTACTGAATTTTTTTATGTCTGTAGCAAAGAATGTTAGGCTTAAATATTGCCAAACCTTTTAAAATGTTTACTTACATCTGGTAGACTTAACTCAATTTACAAATGGCAATATACAGGTGTATCTCATTAAACATAAATGGACTAAATAATCCAATAAAAAGAGGTGGTTTGTTTAAGTGTCTTAAAATGACTAAAGCTGATATAGTATTTTTACAGGAAACATATCCAATAAGGAAAGATACTGACAAGCTAACATGTGAATAATATTCAATACTGATAGATTCACATTATAATGTCAAAAGGAGAGTCACTATAATATTCTAGAAGAAAACATTAACTGCACATAAAGTGATTGACATTTGCAATGACAAAAAGGGCATGATGGGAATAGCTCTTGAAATAGATAAAAAAAAATGTATTTTTGTTAATATGTATTGGATTTCTGGAACTGGTTCTAGAATAGCAAAAAAACTTAGATCTTATAGCACTATATGCAAACATGAAATTCTAATTGTGGGTGACTTTAATAGTATACTTTCAGAAAAAGACACCCAGAATAAGTGCTACTGCTAAACAACTTCATTTTACCAATATGCTGGATCTTAGGGATATTCAAGAATTAAAAGTGGCAAACACATTAAAATTACACTCAGTATTCATATAGATTTGGCACCCAAGCAAATATTGACAAAGTATTCACATCTAGTGGGCTATATTTGAAATTAGAATAAGTATTAGTGACATCCTGTCCTTTGTCTGACCATAATGCCATTATTTTTAAGCTTAATCTAAAGCCAAATGAACTACTATTTTGGCAAAGAATAATGACATATATACTCAAAATTAAAGGTTTTAAGGAATAGTTTCTAAAGGAACTGCACTTTTTTTATGGGCATTAATGACAGTGGTGAAGTCTCTAAAGTTATCCTATGGGACATGTAAAGATTTGGCATTTAATGAAGAGAAAAAAATTGGATAAAGATCTAAATATGCTTCAAACAAAAATCGACAACTTAAAGTTAAATTTAAAACCATCAGAAAGAGACATGACTGCAGAATTAAAAACATTGAACCAAAAATACTTAGAAATATGAAATTAGAAAGTTACAATAAATATAGAGAAAATCAACTTGCAAATCTATACTGTAAACCCTAAAAATCTGCATATAATAGCTACAAGTTCAAAAACAGTAAATAATATAAAACATATTAAAGAAATCACATAACAAATAAAAGAGCAACTAATATAAAATACAGTTTGAAGAAATGAATAATAGAGATCTAGTACTAGAAAATAGTGATGGTACTAACAACTCCTTAAAAGAAAATATAAAACATAAAGTAACAACAGAGCAAAATGATATGCTAATAAATCTATTACTATTAGAGAACTAAAATAGCAAATAAAAAGTCTAAACAATAATAAGGGCTCTGGTTTAGATGGTTTAATCTCAGAATTATACAAAATAATTCCAAATAATGTACTAAAAACTCTAATAAATATATTTGATGAAGTTCATTAAATATTCTGCCTTCATGGAAGTACTCTTTGATTTCCCCTATCTTAGAACAAGATAAAGACCCTAAAATAAGTACTTCATATTGTCCTTTTTCCTTATTAAATGTTGATTATAAAATGTTCATGGCCATTTTGATTAAAAGACTAAAGAATGTAATATCAAAGTTGATTAATGAAGATCAAACTGGATTCATTTTGGGGAGAAACTTGCAAGATGGCATTGTTAGACTTTTATCTTTAATAGATTTAGCTAATAATAAAAAAAAATCAGTATTATCTCGAGGCATTGATAAGGCCTTTGATTAAATTAATAGGTTATATTTACTAAAAGTTCTTAATGTATTTCATTTCTCTTCAAACTTTATATAAATAATAACAAAATTATATAATGAATATTTCCTTTTGTTAAAATTGACTCTTTCTTTCTTGTTCTTTTAAAATATTAAATGGAACAAAAACAAGGATGTTCACTGTCTTCCTTACATTTTGTCACATATGTTAGAAACAATAGTAAAATTAACATTTTTTATTATTGATACTTATAACTCCAAAATTGAATTATTTGTGAATGATATCTTATTAACTACTAGTAATATTGAATCTTCATTTGAAAATATTATTAAATCAATAAAGTACTTTCAGAAAATCTCTGTATTAAAATGTAATCATAATAAAGCAGAAACAATGTTAATAAATAAAGTCACATCCAATTAAAAAGTATAAAGAGTTTAATTAGGAAAATAACTTAAATATCTAGGAGTTAATATAAAAACTTAATGGAAAGAAACAGTAGCATTCAATTATAAAAAAAAATAATTGAAAACTGGAATAGAACTTTTTTCTTGATGTAAGATAAACTAATACTAATAAAAATGATAATATTACCGAAGATATTGTATATTGCGCAGTCATTATTATTATTACCCTCAAAAAACTATTAAGAGGTGAAATACTATATTACTAAAATGATTGTGGCATCCTCAAAAGTCAAGAATATCTTATGATTGGCATGCCAAAAGT
This sequence comes from Protopterus annectens, assembly GCF_019279795.1. Taxonomy (NCBI): domain Eukaryota; kingdom Metazoa; phylum Chordata; order Ceratodontiformes; family Protopteridae; genus Protopterus; species Protopterus annectens. The sequence continues at coordinate 637,981,995 of NC_056748.1, read as the reverse complement.
TGGGAAAATGGTATTGGATTCCCTAATACCGATCTTTATATCAAATCTGTCATCTTAAACATTGTGACTCTTTGGCTGAATTCAACATAAAACTCAAATTGGAAATGTCTGCATGAAACAATTACATCTTCAAATATGGTATTTGCAACAAAACTTAATGTTTCATCAGACATTAATGTAATATATTGGGTGCTAAAAGACTGTTGCTTGAATAATGTTAATTTTGTTGAATCTATTTTTGGAATTAAGCATTTCATATAATTTTAAAATGGTATTGGAAATAAATTATTTAGCTAAACAGTTTTTGTTCCTGCTTTTTCCCATGGCTTGCTCCATTGGTTGCTTAGAATTTTTTAATAAAAGTATAATATCTAATCTTGAGAAGAGCAATTTAAACTTTTGGTACCAATTTTTAAATGGAAATAAAATAAGTTCTTAGCTAGATATAATATAAATAATACAAATTTGTTAGATATACAAATGCTAAGAGAATTCATAAATAGAAATTTACAAATACCTTTAGCAATGAACACTAAACCTATTCCAATTTTTTTAGAATTCCTTTTTCAGATTAATGCTATTAAATGTAAGAATAAGTCATACTTATCAATAATTTTCAAAATATTAAGAACTAAACTTATGAGTTTTGATGTGTTCCATTAGGAATATTCTACAAAAATAAGCAAGGAACCATTTCAGAAGTCAATAAAAAGCTTTATTTAAAGCCTATAAGCAACTCCACATCTTCCATTTATTGAAGAATTTTTATGTTGACGTTTTTACATAGAAGCTTTCTAACACCTTCTAAAATAGCACTTTTTTATAAAAAAAGACAACCTAAGATGTTGGACATGTAATGATAATTTAGAGGCAGACTGGGAGCATATGATCCTGCAGTGTAAGGGCTAAGGCAGGCTGACAACAGAGACCAGATTCTAAAAGATTTGCTCTTAGTGTGTCTTACTTGAGTGTATTACATCAGACTAAGTCACTTACTTCAAGGACAAAATGTTTGGAACTGGAGTAGTCTTACACTTCAATAAGTCATTTACACGGAGAGCAAATCTTTTGGAATCAGGCCCCAAGTGTATTTATAATTGGCTTGCTTTTATGTCAGTTAATATGTTCTATAATTCTTCTTTAAGAAACAAGAATAATAAAAATGCACTTATACAGATACACTGTGGCTTGCAACAATTTTAAAAAATGTGTGTTTTCATCATTAGATTGTATACATATCAATACATAATGTGGGGTTTTTAAATCTTCTTGGAAGAAAATACTTATACTGACAGCTCCAGAACATAGTCAGGTCTCAGAGATCCAATCAGTGTTTACAATATTTGAAAACTGCATATATTAAGGTGTTAGATAATTTCTTTATAGATGTTTTTACATTTTTGCAATTATGTTATTAGTCAATGCTGTGATAATATCATAGGCTTTAAACTTGTTAGATATGTAGAGGTTTTGCTCTGTTTTATTCTGAGAAAGTCCACTGTTTATGATAATTAGAAAAAAACACTAAATAATGGCATGGTGTCTGCTTTTATTTCTCTATATATACACATGTATATGTGTGTGTGCATGTCTGTCTGTTGTGTGTGTGTGTCTGTCTAAGCATTTTTTAGTTTCCACTTTATTGTTTTAGTTTTGGAGAAATATCTGGAGTCACAAAACCTGCAGCTTTTAAACATGCTCAAATGTTTTCAGTAGATGTAAGCTCCTTCAGTACTTTGTGACAAGCAATCACAATCTGTCATCATTTCAACACAGGTTTCTACAATCACTTCCTCCTGAACAATACAAGGCCCTGTACTTTCATCACAACAAATGGTAATGGTTTCTTTGCTTTTAAAAGTACACAGCAGCCATTATATGACTCAATACTGATAAACTACTTATGATGTACATTTTGCATTTATCTTCTGTAATTTCTTTAGTAAACAATGAATGAAACTTTTTTACTAGTACATTAGATGTAAAAAATAACACTGAAAGCATTAGCAATTATGTTTCCTCTTCATAAGCATGTTTCATATTTTAGTCAGGAAAACTCTTACTTTTACTTTTGTATGGGCTACCTTTACTATAAAAATGTTTCATTTTCATGTTCTCACTTCCTTCACTGTAATTCTCATTACAATACCATCAAAACATTTCACCTGTCTGACTGAAATTCACGTTTATGTTCTATGTCAACAGGTCAGTTGTTAATGTGATTTCATATTATTTTGGAAATCTTAAATTCAGTTCAGAAAAGAACTTTTTCCAGCAGCATTATTGCAAATGCTGTCAAATTTTCATCTTACTTCACATTGCCTCTGAATTACTGTGCTATTACCTTTCTGACTATAATGATTAAAACAAAAATAATCCTTTTGTTATTAGTGATTGGGTTCAAAATGTTCCCTTAATATTTCAGCAATTTGTTTGCAGCTTTTATTTTTTGATTTCACCAGGAAAAGCATATTCTTAAGCAGCCCATATAAAGAAGCATCCATAAGCCTGAACAGTCAACACAAGCCTCCTTTCAGAAATGGTTTCTGTCACAATAAGTAAACAAGCAAACAAATGCATGCATAGATATGTAAACCATTAATTTCTAACTATATATGCTGACAATGACTCTTTTTCTTTGCTTTAGACTTAATTGAGCTTTCAAATGGAGTAATTTTGTTGAACCACAGATACTTCCTTAGCACCACTTTTCCACTGGTATATATCATTGTTAGAAAATACACACACACACACACACACACACACACACACACACACACACACACACACACACACACACACACACACACACACACATCATAAATGCTCTTTACATCACTTTATTGCCTGAGCAGTACAATCATGCACAGATATATTTTACTGCAGCCTTTCTAGCTTTTATAGATGTTCATTATTGCCAGTATACCGAATAACAAAGCTCAGTATACTTTATTGTGCTATACTCAGTTTCATATAACTTCATATCACACAGCTCAATAAATATGAAGATACATGCATAGCGTGGTATGGATGTGGTGCATAGATGAACTTGGGCATCTCTTATTTCAGCATGTGAGCAAGCCCTTCCTTTCTGCTACTTCATATTCATATCCTTGTCTGTGGTTTATTTAAAGTATATATGGCCTAGAACAGAATTATGAGGTACAGTTGCACACAGCACCACTATAACAGATGATGAAAAATGACACAGCTGACAAAATACAGGGAACTACAGTCATGTCCAATTACTATTCATAGTGGCACATGCCTATGTAGTAATACAAAATGACATTCTGATATTTAACTTAAATGACTGTTTGATAGGAGAATGCAAAATTAAGTATTTTATCCTGTAATCTGAACAAAAGCACAACATGCCCTTTCACATGCACTAATGTTATACATTGGTAAAAAATGTGGTACTTGTGTAGGTCCAGTGAATGATTGATAACCTGTTTTTTTATAAATGATCTTCCTTTCTGTATGCTACTGGGGGTCAAGGATGGCACTCAAATATTGAAACTGAAATTTTAAATACTTTGAAATAATTCCCCTCCACAAAGGCGGCCCCTCCACAGAACTAACCAGTTACTGCCCCATAGTTATTCTCTCTCCATTCTCCAAAATACTAGAAAGATACATTCACTCTCAGGTCTCAGACTACCTCCTTGCTAACAACCTCCTTTCCAATACTCAGCATGGTTTTTGACCAAACCATAGCACCACCACTGCCTTACTCTCCTTTACTAACACTGTCCTTCAGCATAATAACAATGGTTAACTCTCCACTGCTACTTTCCTAGACCTATCTAAAGCATTTGACATGGTCCCACACAAACAACTCATCTCTGTCCTCAATAACCTATCCTTCTCTCAATTAGTTACCAACTGGTTTCAGAGTTACCTGTCTGACCGCCAACAATCCATTGTATGGCAGAATGACATATCTCCTCAACTACCTGTCTCTATAGGAGTTCCCCAAGGATCCATCCTTGGACCCCTACTCTTCTCTATTTTCACCAATAATCTAGCCTCTGCCATCAAACATGGCACACTCATACAATACGCAGATGACTCAACCATCATCTGCTCGGCCCAGTCCCTACCCAAACTGCAAAAATTCACACAGGAAGCCTTTTCCTCTGTTGAAACTTGGTTATCCGATGCCCAATTAATACTCAACCCAAACAAAACTAAACTACTCATCTTCCAACCCACCAAACATACTCAAAACAACTCTCACTTTAACATCACAGCAAAAGACAACACCACTATACACCCAACAGAGCACACAAAATTGCTAGGAGTGGAAATAGACAATAAACTAAAATTTGACAATTACATATCCATGACCATAAAAAATTCCACAAAAAACTAGGAGCATTATACAGAAATAAGCAACTTCTCACCAAAGCAGCAAAGATTTCAGTAGCAAACTCCCACCTACTTTATGCCTCTCCAATATATACCAACCTAAGGCAATGCGATCTAAACAAGCTAGAGACCTGCTACAATAAAATCGCCAAATTCACCACAGGGGCATCCTACTGTAGTCACCACTGTCTCTCACTTGGTGAACTGGGCTGGCTTGAACTCCCTCACCTCCTTCAATGGTACCACAAACTAGTAAACCATCCACTAAATGTCCCATCCCTTCAGAATCTACTCCAATCCTATCGCACCACCAGACCACTAAGATCCAGCAACAAAAATCACTTGCAGATCACTAAAGCCAATAACTTGCACTATTCTCTTGCACCATAGCCAAATTATGGAACTCCCTCCCACCCACAATTACCTCCGTACCATCATGCAATCACTTCAAAACTTTACTAAAAGAGCACCTAAAAACATGCTGGCTATGCCCTAGCAACTCCCACTCTAATATCACCCACCCCATCCAACCACTGCCTTTCTTTCCACCCCACTAACAACCTTGATTATAGCAAGCTCAGATGCTCATAAGCCTACTACTTATTATACAGCAGGAACTTCTTATTGTAACACTTGTTAATGTCTGTTATGTACTTCGCAGATAAAGATTCTAGTTGTCTACTGATGTACTATGTTCTTCATCTGTAACTATGTTTGTAATTAATTGCTATGTTAATCAAATTGTTAATTGCTATGTAAATCCAATGTAACTACTGTCTGTATATTTCAACTGTGGAGCTTTTCTCCCCGGGCCTCTGCTGAAAATGGACCAATGTCCAGTCAGACACTCCCAGTCAACAAATGTAAATAAATAAATAAATTAGCCTGGACTACACAGAAACTTTTGCATTTTCATAGTCATTCTCGCATCTGATGTTATTATGGATGCCTCTCAAAATGACACAGAAAGGTAAACATTCAATGATGTCAACTCCCTTCAGAGAGAGAGAGCAAGAGAGAGAGAACACTTCAGAAACTACAAATGGCTGGAATATGAAGAAATTATGATATGTACATTACATATCTTATAACTTCATATCACACAGATGACACAAGATGAATATAAGGCAAATACACAACTACATTTCTTTTACACGTAAAGTAAAATGTTATATGTCAATCCTCAAACAGTTCAGACTAAGAAAGCAAGAAAAAGATTAACTTCTCTTATTTTGGGAAGGTAGGGTTGTTTCAGAGATGTAAAACTGTCATCTCAATAATGATTGATTTGATGTTCCAAAACCTGAACACAGAAGATTGCTGTGGGTTAGTACTTAATATTTACTTATATAGGAATATTGTTTTAACCTTTAATAATTACAGTGTTTACTACTATTGTATAGCTGTATTCTTCTGAGAGGCTTACACTAATAATAATAATTTCAAATCTAAACAGTTAGCTTAAAATTATTCTTTAACAAGGCACTGCCAAAAGAAATGCATTTATTTCTTTTTTGATGAGAAAGAAACAATAAGCATTCTGTAAAATTACTAGTTATGTTGTATAAACATTCAGAAAACATCAACGCCTAAATACTGATGAGACGTTTAACCATTATATTAGTCAATAATTAAATATGATTCATAGAACGAGATAACAGGCAAAATATTTAGTAATTTTTAAGGAATGTTATAATTTTATTGGGCTGAAGGGAAACAGCAATACTATAATCATAGATAAAACTGACACAGATATGAAGATGGTTATACAGAAATATTTAGTTAATGGAAACATAGCTAGTAAGTTAATATAAACAAATAATTATTACTAACATATTCAATTCATAATCAGTTCTGTTGAACCAGATAAAAGTGTTACTCAGCACAGCACACTAGCAGGTGTGTAGTCTGACTACTGAGGTGAGTTGTTTGATGCTATATATTTGGTTTACTTAATGTCAACAGTGTAAACTGTGCACAACAAACAGACTATTGCCAGTCTTCCTGGAAATGTAACATATAGTTAAGACATTATAATTAAAACCAAGATTATCCCAGAGTGATGCACTCAGTTTGATACTATATCACTATTATTAGAGGTTGATATGTTGATCATTATATTGATCAAGGTTTTTCAGCATAATTTTCACCATGCGTGTGCATCAAGGTCAAGACACTTAAACATGGCTCATTCATTGTGTTTTGCAGTCAATTCCTGAAGAGTCCCAAAGAAATGAATGACATTTTGTCTGATACAGTACTCATTAGCATTATATCTAAAAAGAAACACTCACAAACACTGTGGCTAGAATGGATAGCATTATATTTATGTTTGGATGGACTGCTGGATTCAACTGTATAGAGCTGAAAGGATGGCGGCTGCCTGTGGCAACAGTCTCCATCAGGTCATTCTTCAATGAAGCACCTATATGAAGCTTTGAAAATTTGATAGGTCAGTCTTTTGGGAACTGTACATTTTTTCATACTTTTGTCTTTTACTTGAAGAATATACAAAATGTTTGGAATCAAATAGTATGCAGTGAAGCACAGACAGTATCCAAAAAGGTATTGTTTTATTTCTGATATCAAATAATCCAAATAGGATGAAAGTATTTCTTTGATGACACTCCTGTATAGCATTGGAACAACTTCTAACATGACTCTGTGAGACAACTCTTTCATCTCATCATGTAGTTTCTTAAATGCCATTGTCAGCATTTGCTTTCTTTGTTTGAAGAGTGTCAGGTGATAATATTTCGTCTTTGCAAATCTGATTAAGTCTATCTGTTCAAACTACTAGTTTAGATTAAGTGGCCTAATTAGGCCTAGCACAGATTGGGTGATCATCACATCTACAATAAAAGTGAACTGACATTTTAGTTTTGGCTTGCAAGTCTTACTCGACAACGCCCTCTAAAGTAATAATTAAGGTGATATATTCATTCTCTAAAGTGCCCAAACAAACAGCCTGACAAGTTGCCCTGTGTATTAACAAATGCCTGCAATGGTGCAGTTCTGTTTTCTTCCACATAGTCATACCTGGATGGCAAATGTGTGAATTCATTTATTTGGGTTAAATGTACATGGTGGCACAGAGACATTGGAAGGTGGGGTGATTTTGGAAGGTGGGAAGGGACAATATTGGAGATGGAGATAGAAAGTGGTAGGAAGTTTGCATATATTTTGAGAGTGTCAGGCAGTTGAACACCTGTGAAATAACTGTATAGAGGAATGGGAAAGAGTATACAAGAATCATGTCCCAAAATGTTGGAAGTTCATACTCTTGAAGTTAAGTGGAGAGAAAGCTGGCTTGAGAGTGCAGGTGAAAGTTCAGTTACTTTATCTAGGATGATAGATAAGATGTGTTAACAGCTAAAGGCTTGGAAGTAATAGGTAAGTTGGAGATAAGATATGGTGAAGGTCAAGAATGTGAGAACATGTAGGTATGTACAGGCAACTCAGTAAAGACAGAAAGAAAAAATGAAGAAAGAATAAGGAAAAGTACTGGAGAAGCATACTGGATGAGATAAAGTACTGGGGAGGGATAATAGATGATAATGTCTATAATATTTATAATTAGAATATATCACTTTCTAGTAAGTAGAGCGGGTGTCACAATTTATGTTTCATTATCATATATGCAATGCCAGGGATCATAGTTAAAAACAGGTCTTAGACTCTCCCAATGGAAGATGGACATTGGGAGAATGTAAATTAATATTGTCCCGGTACCCTTCAATAATACACATCACAACAAATGGCATTTGACGACCTTTATTAAATTTCCATAACATAGCATTGATCACCTACTTTATTAATTACAACTATTCATGATATAATTGATTCTAAATACAGCATAACATCCTTATAATGTTAATCAGGGCAGCGTACCTACTCACCCTGCCCTAGTAAGCAGCGTCCATACCTCTGCTCACTCACTTTACTTATGAAGCAGCATCCCATCTCACTTCAGTGTTAATCAGGGCAACGTACCTACTCACCCTGCCCAACAAGCAGGGTCCATACCTCTGCTTGCTTACTTTACTTACGAAGCCGCGTCCCAACTCACTTCATACACCATCCATTGAATTACCTTCCACCAAATAAGCACCTTCCTTGCCTCAGGTTGCTAATCTATCCAGCAAGCTTCCTCCAACTATTAATTTATTTTCCCCAGATCCTTGAAATGAACATCTAGACATCAGAGGGGGAACAGAAGTGGGCAATCCTATCCCTCTTCTCTGCCTACCCCCACTGATAAATAACTCTACTCCCTACCAACGAAAAGAGGGAGGGTGGGTAGGTAGCAAGTTTACGCCAAAATGTGATTGCTTAACCCAACACTAGACTAAACCTCTTAAGCCCCTCCCCATCATTATTTCATTTCCTCACCACTATCCCTGCCTCCACTTAACCCTTTCACCTCCTCAACCCAGTTAACTCCCCAAATATTAACCTAATCCCCCTATGAAGATATCCCAGGACAACTTAGTTTGTTGTCAAACTTCATTTATAGTTTCAAAATTTAAAGTTTACCATATGCAAACTGTATAAAAAAGACAAATGCTATGCTAAGCACTATTATGCAATGTATATATATATATATATATATATATATATATATATATATATATATATATATATATATCTGCATTTATTATTATTGTACAGCAAGGGTTCACAACATAGAAAGAAAATGTTCTGTTGGTGCTTTTGAGCAATGAAGCTATTGTGTATTTTGAAAAGTTTAATGAACAGAATATATATATATATATATATATATATATATATATATATATATATATATATATATATATTTGAACTCACTCAGACTTAGACGTAAGTCTGAATTACCAGGGGTGGCTCATGCTATAGGACTGAAGGACTGCAGACTCCCCCAGCTGTAAAAAGAAGAAAAAAACAAAATCGGAACTGTAGAAGAAGAAAAACAAAAACAAAATAATCGCGAGTCCTGGAACTCCACCTGCAGATGCCAAGAAGTTTACGCGGTGACATCCGCATAGAATGGAAGAACTCCGGAATGCATCATCTGCAGACTGGAGCCTATGCTCATGAGGAAACCATCCTGGAGGACACGGGGAAGTGAGGAACCAGCCGTTAGCTTGTGTTTGACTTGGAGAACTGATACTGCAGAAGACTCGGACTCATGGAACTGATATTGCAGAAGACTGAAATCAGGTACTGTGTGCGTGGGTGTGTGTTGGTGTGGGTGTGTGTGTGTGTGTGTGTGGGTGAGTGAGTTCAGTTTAATCACTGAGAATCAAATTTATTTTGACATACTTCTAAGTGTATACCAAAAAATAAAAACCTTCCCAAGAATCTATATAATTTTATAGTAATGTATAAACACATTCACAGTATGACTTTTTTTAAAAACATACAATTACAGCAGGCTGTAATTGTATGTTTGTTCTATCATATCTTTTCATTTTATTTTATTTTATTGTTTTTAAAGTATTAATTTTAGTATTGTAGCGGAGCTTTTCTCCTCGGGCCTCCACTGAAAATGGACATGTATCCAGCTGGACTAGCCCGGTTAACAAATGTAAAATAAATAAATAAAAATAAACCAGCAACTTTTTCATTAGAAAGTGTGTATATTTGCTATTTTAGTAAACACCTTGCAAATAATTCATACGCTTGCTATACAAACATATATTCTGTTAGGATTAGACTATGTAAATATATATTGTATGCATAAATGTGTTTGTATATACTTAAAAAGGGTCTTATACTGAGATTATTCAAGATCTGTTACATGCAAATGCTGGTTATTATAGCATCTCTTGTTAACACTGTTCTGAAATAATCTGGTATTGTGAAATAGCTGCGCTATATTTAGAGTCTGTGATATTTGATATTACAAAATCACTTTGTAAATCCCAGACAATGTGCACATTCCTTAAGTGTTTCACTAAGACAGTCGTCCAGCCCACTTGCTCCATATCCACTTCAACAGATCAGCTTGGCTTGCTGGACAATGTTGACTAGATGGAATGGTTGACTCTTCAATGCAATGGCTGTGCCTTTTGCAGTTAGCATCTTCTGCGTGGAAACATGCATGAATGGGCATGCCTTCGTTGAAGGTTGTGCATTAGGGCTGGTAACCCGGCACATAAAAATCAACTACAATCATTAGCGGACCAGAGTTCTGCTGTGGCGACCCCTAACCGGGAAAAGCCAAAAGACACAACAACAACTGTCTGTCCATCAAGTTAGAATTCTGTTTAACATATGCCAGTGGATTGTTAGCATAACCAAATCATCTGTAATGCATACACCCAACAGGAGATGCATGCTGCAGAAAAAAAGCATTACAAGGATTTATTTGTATTTTGCACGATACATACAAAAAGCAACAAAATTTTATTACCTGTGAATTTTCATTAAATGAAGCTTTCTTTTGAGCTATAAGCCAGTGTTTTTATACAACCTTTGTGTTATCTTTGTTTCCTATCATTATCCCATTTTGATTTATTATGTTTTTCTGCTTCCTCCTCCTCTTTTTAGTCTTAGTTATTGGTGGCATTTATTGAGTCCGCCAAACATTACATTCTTAAACATTCATGTAGTCTTTATTGTTGTGCTGATCTACTTTATCCCCTGATATGAATTAATGCCCCTATCAATGAGTAACTTCAATACAAATGAAAAAAAAATAGACACTGCAGAAGACTGAAGTCAGGTACTGTGTGCATTAGTGTATACAGTGCCCCACTTGCTATATACTGGTGGCTAGAGAGAACTCGGGATACATGGTGGTGGGCTTGAACCCTATAACTTGGGTGCAGGTGGCAACAGCCTGAATTCCCTACCCACCACCATTTGTAAAACATTTGCAGATTTGTGCCTCATATTTGTTCTGTTCCTCAAAAGTTGTGGTTTCTATATGTTTTTTTTCCTTACAAAGTTAGTAGTGCAGTGGTAGCATTGTTGCCTGACAGCTACAGGTTCTCTGGTTTGATTCTTGGCTGGGGTGTCTTCTGTGTGGAGTTTGCATGTTCTCCCTGCGTTTGTGTGGGTTTCCTCTTGGTGCTTTGGTGTCCTCCATCTTACAAAGACATGTGTCTAGAGTATTTCCCCCTGGGCCTCTGCTGAAAATTGGATTTTGTTCCAAGTCAGGCTTTCCTAGTTAGCAAATATTAAAAAAATAAAAATGACAGACATTTGAATTTTAGACTTCATATTCTTCAGAAAGTACATGGTTAACACAAAACATTTTATTCTAGCAAATTTCTAAGTTTATACGATGGATATTTGAAATTTGTCCCTATGTTTGGAACTGTATTCCCCCCATTATTGGCTTTGTCCAGGTTTTTTATGCTAAGGTTGAGAGCTATGGTGAGAACTAGATTCACTGAATATGTTTGGGGGCTGTATTCACCCATTATTGGTTTTATTCAGGTGTTTTATGCTAAGAGGTTGACAGCTATGATGAGAACTGAATTCATTAAATGGTAGCCATTTAAGTTTCCATCTTCTCTTTCACAAAAAAGCTGATTTGGCATAATGGTATGTTGCTCTGACTGTTTTGCACAAGGTCCTGGGTTCAAGACTTTTGAGTGAAATGTATGGTGGTAACGCAACATTTTATTCTAGCAAATGTCCAACATTATAGAAGCAATGTTTAAAATGTGTCCCTGGTTTTGGGGTTTTTACCCCCCCAATAAATTTTGGATTTTTCCAGACTTCTTGTGCTGCAAAGTTCAGAAATACAGTTGAATGTTGAGTAGATTTTACAAGGAGCTGAGAGCTGCAGGAGAACAAAAGTTTAGTGCTGCTTATGCTGAGTCTTCTGGCATTGTTAATAGCACAAAAGGTAGTGTACTTGCTTTTGATGCAGAAGGCTGTGGGTTCTACTCCCACAGTAGGGTAGATACATTGCTGATACTGTACTATGTTATAAAGGGGGTTGATGCTGCAGTCCTTCCCTATTGCAATATTACTAGCAATGTATTCCTCATGGGCAACGGGCACTTTATTTATAGATGAAACAATGAAATACAAAGTTGTTTTCTAGCAGCAACCTCTTCATTAGTTACAGATCTTTTTAATGTGGAATTATTTTGATGACATTTACTTCTTCGGAGATTGTGCATATTTACTGATACTGGTGGACTGTAGAAGATTGAGTAGACTTTTATGATGGAAATGTTCTGAATTGGGCATTTTTGTCATTATTGGTACATGCATTTTCTTTCATTGTTTACTGGAAAAATGTAATGTTCAAAACAATACATTTAAAATGCCCTCTAACAACTGTACTGTATTGTACAAGGAATATAATTTAATACAATCAGGAAGGTGTATCAAAGAGCATGTGTATGTTTCAAGTGCAAGGGGCCTATAATTTGAAAACAGTCCAAAGTTAATCTTCATCTGCCACTGGCAAAATGTATTTTCTTTGAATGTGGATTTCAAGAGTAGAGAAGTTTTAATGCTAAGTCTATTTTCATTGTGAGACTACATTGCTTTGTTCAGCAGATATCTATTAGTGTTTGTGCTGTAAAATGCAAAATAAAACTTTCAAATGAAATCCAAATCATCACAGAAGTAAAGCAGTATGCACATTACAGAGTTTATGGTAAATGGGGCAAAATAACCAAGGAATGGGACATTGGAATGGATGGGGGGGGGGGCTCCATTCAACCATGATTTTGTGAGGGGGGAAAGGCAGCAAATTCAAAGATGGTCCCAGCTGAACTATACCTCTCAACTGTCCAGATTTTTGCAGAATGAATAGATTTTTGCTTCTTTTTGGTTTGTTCCTCATAAAATTTGTGGTTTTCGGGCAAATCATTTAGGAATGAAGTCACTAAATAATGACAGACATTGAGTTTCAGACATCATAACCTTCAGAAAAATGCATGCTAAAGCAAGAACTGTTATTCTATCAACTGTCTTAAGTTTATACAAGAGCAATTTTTAGTACTGTTTATATGTTCCCCCAATATATTTGGCCTTGTCCAGATTTCATGCATTAGGAGATTGAGAGGTACGTGCAAATATATTGCTTTATAGAATTAGGAATATCCAAACCTCTCAACTGTCCCCAATTTTTGCTCAAAATGTTGCTCTCCCCCTAATAATCCCTCCATAAAATGGCAATTTTGGAAGAAAATGTGGAGGGTTTAAAATTATAAATAACTAATGATCAGAGTTATAGATTACTTTTATTTCAGAAATCCATGTAGATTCTCTTATTTTGTCAGCTGCTCAAGTTAACAGTACTAAAATTAAAAAGGTGTACCTTCTTTGGCAGGTTTCCAGCTGTATTTTGTGGCAATTTTATATTTTTGCATCACATTTTTGGTCCGTTTTACATAAAATTGTGGTTTTCTGGTAAATTAGTGGCAAATCATTAAATATTGAAGTTAGAAAATAATGGCAGACATTTGCGTTTCAGATTTCATACCCTTCAGAAAATTCATACTAATGCAAGACCTACTATTCTATTAGAAAGCTTATAAGAGCAATATTTAAAAATTGTCCTTATTTTTGGGCCTGTGTCCCACTTCTATGTATGGCTTTGTCCAGATTTCTTGCTCTGAGGTTGAGAGGTAGGAGTATCAGAGCCATCACCGTCAGCCAGAGACATTTCAAATTGTGAGACATTGATTGCACCCCACTCCCCCATGTAGTGCCAGGATGTGTCCAAGCAGGGCAAGGAGCAGTTATGCAGTGTAAGTGTGCAGAGTATTCCCCCCATCCAAGGCAGACACAAGTACAACAGTGGTATTTTCATCTGTCCTTGATTTTGAAGAATGTTCTGGTTTTCTGTCATATTTTTATACTGTTGATTTATGCTTATTATTATTCAGAAAATGCATGCTGTCGCAGTGCCCTGTTGCTCTGTGTTTAAGTGGCAATGCTTTAATGACCATCAGGTAAGCTTGTTAGAGATTGTAAGATGCAAGTAAGCTTTCATAAGCATACTGTTAAATAATCACCAACATTGAATGCCTTTTTGTTGTTGCCATGCAATACTGAAATGCATATGACAGTATTTGTAATAAAGGACAGGATTACAGTATTTTCAGAAGCTCATTACATTTGTTGGAGACTTGCAGTCACATTTGCAGGCTTTACCCGTAAACTAAACTGCCAGTCTATCATATGTGGTCGATAACTTGTGCAGTAATCCCTTAAGCAATTTATCTTGAGCTTGTTTCTTGTTTACTGTTCATTTTTTACTTTGATCATGTCTTCCCCATGAAACAAGTAGATAATTGTTGTCAGGCAGCAGGTCTTTTTTGGATAAGAAACATTTTTGCAAGTGGGCGTATCACAGAGATTGCTACTGTCAGCATGTTACTTGGTAATTTTATAAAGGTGAATATAAATTATAATTAGAACTGCAGTGCAAGGAGAAGTGATTTAAGTTGAGTGCTGCTTGTTTTTGTTATACTTTATTTTGACTGGCATTCCAGTAATGTATTTAAAAAGTAATTTATTTTTTTCATGCCTCACAACCTTTATGTTTCCATCTAGAATCTAGATATTAAGTAAGCTGTCATGTTGTCGATGCATTGAAATATTTTTTTCTTCTGCACTTCATTTTGTCTTCATTGGACTATCATAATGATGGTTTGGCACCCAGGGCAGCGTATTTAATTAAAGTTCCAGTTGTGCTTTTGAGCATAGCTCCACCCCTTTCTAGTTGGTCACACCCCTTCCCATTGGCCCCACCCATTCAGCTGTCTCCTGCAGCCCCCCTTTAATTTGAAGTTACCAGCCGCCACTGTGAATTACACAGAAATGACCACGCAGATGCCAAAGTGAGATGTGAATGCTTTTGTTCACTTTTTATTATTACAATAATTCAAACTTCTTCAGAAATCTACACAAGTGCATTCTAACTAGGTATATATACAAGAACATGATGTCATTATGACATGTACAGGTGGGAAGTAGCTAGCTCTAGTTACCTGATCCACTTGAGTAGGCACTTAATACTGAGGCTGCCATTAAGTCCTGGGAAGTTGTTGGCTCCTAGGTTGATCTGCCATCTGAGTTCTCTAACTTCTAGAGGGGTGCTTGACTCCTCACTGAAAGTGAACACTTTTTCTAGCACTAGAAAGTTGAATTTGGGGGTAGTTTTGCAATGGCCTGCATGTCTGGTGAGTGCGTTGTTACTGTCAGCTCTGCGAATAGCTTGATAGTGTTCTTTTATTCTGTCACTGAGTTTGCGTGTGGTCATACCCGCATAAAAGCCTTCACAGTGTGCATACTTGCTAAAATACACCTGGTGGTGTTGCAGTTGTAAGTGCCTTGTATGAGGATGGGTTTGCTCCTGTTCGCTACCTTGATTTTGTTACCTGTATGTATATGTTGACAGCAGATACATTACCCGCAAGGCTGGGAACCTAGTTCAGAGCTGTCCATTAGGGGGATGTGGTTTTCTCTTTCTAGCAGAGTTTTTATGGAGTAGCTTTTTTTGTAGGTGAATGTCGGGTTTTATTCAGTTCTGGGTTGCAGCTCAGTATGTCCCAGTTGTGGGACAGTGATCTTTTGATGCTACTTGCATCAGCAGAGATGGGGATCAGAAATCTGGGCTGGGGGCTTTCTGCTTGTATATTTTTTTCCAGGTAGTCAAACTTGAGTATCAGGTGATGTCTGGAGTGCCTGTTGGCAGCAGCGTCTTGACCCATTTTCTCCACAAGGCCAATGGGGTAGTGTTTTTCTAAATAAGGCCTCTCAGGTGCTGGCATTCAGTTTGGAATTGTGCATCCTGGCTGACAATTCTGCTAAGTCACACAAACTGACCTTTTACTAGGTTAATTTTCATGAAGCCTGGGTGCTGGCTTCTGTAATCTAGTAGATTGTTGCAGTGGGTTGGTTTCCTATAGAGGTTCAAGAAGAACTCTTGTGTTTCTTCATTCAAGTGCAGGGTAATGTCCAGGAAGTTGATCTCGGACCCAGTGCCTGCTATGGTGAATCTTAGGAATTTAATACTGTTTTGTAGCTCCTGTAGGAATTTGTTTAATTCCTGGTGGGGGCCCTCCCAGAGGAAGAAGAGGTCATCTATGTATCTCTTATATAGGGTGACCTATTGGAATCCTTGGAGTTTTGTAAGGGTGTCTTCTTCCCAGGAGCTAAGGATGAGGTTGGCATATGCTGGGCCCATTTTGGCTCCCATGGCCACCCCTTTCAGTTGTGTGTAGATCTTGCCCTCGAAGAAGAAGAAGTTATTATCAACCATTAATTTGAGTAAAGTGCAGAGAGTGTCTGCATGCTTGCTTGAAAAACCTCTATGATTTACTAGGTAGATTCTGACTAGCTGTGTTCCTTCTTTGTGAGGGATTTTAAGGTACAGGGCAATAATGTCCATGGTGACCAGTGTCAGCTTTTTGTTGCTGTGACGGGCTTGGATTTTGTGAATTTCTTTTAGGAAATCCTATGAATCTTTCAGGTAAAATCTGGATGTCTGTACCACTGGGTTAAGATAGAAATCCAGTAATTCCGAAATGTATTCGGTTTTTGTTCTTTTGGATAAGATAATGTGTCTTATTGGGGGGTCAGTTTGATTCTTGTGAATCTTCGGGATACCGAAGATTTTACCCACTCTGGGCGAGTCTACTGACATGAAATTCAACTCTTCTTCAGAGTTGTGATATTCTAGATATAAAAGCGTAGCATGTGTCACTTTAAATTTAGGAACAAAAAATCAGAGCCAGCAAACAGTGACTGAATAAAAAGATTGTATTGAACAAAATCACAGCATATTGTGACAAAAACAAACCGGTTTCGGCTGGCAAAGCACAGCCTTCTTCAGTGTACAAAAAAATCATGAGATACAATAGCTGCATATATACAGATAGCAGAAATCCTATTGGCTAAGAATTACAGGTGTTCATTAAGTCCAGGAGGGAACAACCCACCCAGTCTAATAATCCATTTCTTTTCTTTTGTATTTAATATGGAATGCCATTCAGATTTATTTGCCCTATTCCCTAGAATCATATCAATGACAATAAAGTTAAACTTGCTAGTGGAATGTACTAATGTGTGTTTATAAAGAGCATTGTGTACCTTTTTTTGTTTAATATTACTTAGGTGCTCAGAAATACGAATTCTAAGAGGTCTGGACGTTTGTCCAACATAGAAAGCACCACAATTGCAAGAAGCTAAATAAATAATCCAATCACTGGAACAGTTTGAAAAAAATCTCAAGTCAAAAACTTGTGAGCAATTCCGACTGGAGAATTGTTTAGACTTATAGATATGTTTGCAATTGTTACAATGTCCACATGGAAAACAACCTTGTAGTGGTTCTCCTGTCAGTGTAGTTTGTGCCAAATCATGTGATTTATTATCCCTGTGTTTATAATGATTGAAGAAAGAGTTGAGATTCTTCCCTTTCCTATAAGAAAAAAGACAGTTGTCAGGGATAATGCTGTTAATCTCCATGTCACATTGTAGGATATTCCAATGTCTCTGTACACTTTGGATAAGGCGGTTGGAGTTACGAGCAAATGTAGTTGTAAATCTAAGAGGTTGACCAGATGTATTGGCATGTGTCTTATATGTTAGTAAATCACTTCTGTTCATAGAACCAACCTTATTGCTGGCCATGGTTATATTACCACTTTTATAACCCCGAGATTTAAATCTGTTGGTTATATCAGATTTGTGTTTCAAATAAGTGCTTTCCTCTGAAAAAATGCGTTTAGCACGTATAAATTGTGACTTGGGAATATTGCGTGCTATATGAGGTGGATGATAACTGGAAGCATGCAGAATTGTATTATATTCTGGAAACTTCCTGTATATCTCAGTGGATAATGTATGATCAGGTGCCCTCTGGATTAAAACATTCAAAAATGTAATAGTTTCCATGTCATAGTTAATAGTGAAATGCAGGCCCCAAACATTGTTATTTAAGTAGGTTACAAATTCCAATAGATAACTTTCATCCCCCCTCCATACCAACCAAACAACATCAAGATACCGTCTCCATATATCAATTTCTGTCAAGAAGGTGTTCCTCTCTTCATTATAAATTATATGTTTCTCAACAAACGCCATGAAGAGATCAGCATAAATGGGGGCAAAGGATGCCCCCATAGCTGTCCCTTTAGTTTGCCAAAAACATTGTTCTTTGCAGTAAAAAACATTACTAGTAAGGACATATTGTGCTAAATCCACCAAAAAATTATTGAAGTCAGAACTATATAAGTTTGAGACTTCAAGCCAATAAGCAAGAGCATGTAGCCCATCCTGGTGTGGAATATTAGTATATAGAGCACTTACGTCCAAAGAACATAAAAACCAGTCCGGCTCAAGCTGTGTGTCAGAGACAATCTGTAAGAAGTTTGTTGTATCCTGTAAATGTGATCGGATATTGGATAACAAGGGCTTGAGGTGCTTGGTCAGAAATAAGGAAAGGGGTTCTGTAATATATCCCCTACCCGATACAATGGGTCTGCCTGGTGGATGAGAAAGATCTTTGTGAATTTTTGGCAAAAAGTATATGTATTGGTTGATAGGATCATGAACTAAAAGTTGATTCATGATATCATTAGTAATGATAGCCTCATCCCTTGCCTGTCATAAGTATGTCTCAATTTGTTTGCTAAACATATTGGTTGGATCAATAACCATATGTGAATAATATCTTTGGTCATTGAGTTGTCGCATGGCCTCCTTATCATAATCGGCCCAATTTAATACAACCACAGCACCACCTTTGTCAGCTATAATAATGACAATTTCCCTGTTATTTTGGAGTTCAAGAATAGCTTGTTTTTCATCAAAAGATAGATTATTATGTTGTAATGAAATATCAGAACCCAAAAAATGCAGGTCCTTAAGTACACTATTCTGAAACTGCAATACCATTTGATGCATAGGTGGAGAAAAGTTGGATCTGTGATATATAAATCTGTCATGATCATAAGTAGCATCATTATCACCAAAAAACAACTTCAAATTTAACAAACGACAGAAATTAACAACATCCTGTGAAAATGATTCCTCTGACACAGTAAAGCCTGGAATGAAAGTAAGGCCTTTATTCAACATTCTCAACTGAGTAGGAGAAAGTTCAAAACCTGATAAGTTTAAAACATTATAACATGGAGTTGTCATTTCGCCAAAGCAATGTTCAGAAGGCCCTGAATGTTCTCTATTTCTGCGGTGTTTCCGTCCTCCCCGCCTGATTTTAGGCCTAAAGGGGTTGACCTTGGTGTTCTTTTTGGGGTGGGTGACCCTGAGACTGTTGTGGCTTCATTTTCTGTACATGATGAAGTATCCTCAAAAGAGGATGTGGTCTCAATCTCCTGCCTTTTAGGATTGATCTAGGTCGTTTCCTTTTGTTAGTAGGTTTAAAAGGAATGGGCGAAAACCTAACATGTTTGGAGCTAGAAATAAATGGATTACCCCTTTTGTAATCTTCCTGGTCCCTGGTAAACTTTTTGGTTTTTCTGGATTTAAGTTCAGTGTCAAACTTACGTAAATCAGAGGCCACATTGTTTAGTAATATCTTAAAGAATGGTTCCTTCTCATAAATCTCCAGTTTGTTGACTAGAATATTGATTTCCTCTAATTCTTTATCAATAGCCCTGTTATGGAACTTAAATAACTCAACAACAAATGCCATGGTTGCTTCTTGTTGTATTTTGTTCCATTGTGAGTTGAGTTCCTCATCCGCATTAGTGACATGGGGGATGGTACGAACACGCAATCCCCTTGGGGTAATTCCTGCAGTCTGGTAAGCTTTAAATAGCTTACTGTGCCAGATATTAGATCTGAGTAATCTAAGATGCTTGTTTAAATTTTCAAAAAGTGATCCACAAATGGATTCTGAACCAACCAAATCGGACCCCCCAGTGTTCCCTGTGGAGGATCCTAGTCCGAAGACCCCAAGGTCCTCTCTGTCAGCAACCAGCCCCCGAATGAAACTGGAAAAGTCCATAGTTCAGAAAGGTAATAGTCAAATGATCTAAAAAAAGCAATAATGCTAATAAAGCTAATAAACCAACAATAATGGCCCAGAAACAACCACGTCGGTTTACTCAAAATATAAATTGAATTGTTGTATGGACCATGACAGTAAACAATGTCAAAAGACAAGTCTGCATCCAATTTATCCAATGAATAGAGTATGGAACACTAGGAGAAAATTCCTGGTTGGTTTGTGCAAAAAGTGTGAATATAATTCAAAATAACATAGACTAGTCAACAAACCAGATAATAGGACACCTTCTTATAAGTGACACTGAACCAACCCAAAAAAATTTATTCAATAATGGCCAAATCTTATAAGATAATACCATGTAAGATTTGGTTGTAAACCATGAGAATCAAAGGACCAAGAAAAAATAAAACTAGAGAATATATATATATAGAGAGAGCTGGACCATATGTACTATATATACTACAGCATTTATAGGATGATATAACAATCTTCTATCCTAACTCAACAGTTGGGGCCCAAAAGTAAAGACTCAGTGTACCAACCACAAGAGTAAGTCACTTATCAGTATGTGACCTATATCCATATGAGTATATAAGAAAGAGGAGTATATAATCAATGAGGACTGATCATACCCACTGGAATGGAGGAAAATATAACATGCTATGATATGTATATGCACCATGTGAAATCCCAATAAATAAAATTGAGTTTGCATACAATAAACACTTGCTAGAACGAAAATGACAATGAACCTGTACATATAAGTACAATAGTTATTAATGCTATTGTTGTTGCAAAATTATTGAAATGACCAAATGGTTCAGTTGTTTAGATAACCATGTTGTTCAATTAGTCAATAAAACCATGTCTAATAAACAAGATAATAATAATATAAACACACTATGTTTTGTAGAAAAAAACGGCTATGCAATGGCGAAAAACAATGGTTATCTTCAAATAAGCATAAATGCAAAAGTCATTCCCTATGGCAAGTTGGACATAAATATGTTATCAGTGTTACAAGACATATAAACATTGAGGTTATAGCCTACAGTCACCATACCATATATGCACTACATAACCCTCATCATGGTGCTCTAATGATAGAAGAAAACACATACCAAGCAGTTGTTCAATATGAAATCCGGCTTAATAACAATCAAGCATAGAACTTCAAATGATAAAGTCCAGGTACCAATCTGGTACCCTGCTCAAAGCGTTCACGATCTAACCCAGAAGAAAGTGATGAAATACCATAAACAGACCATATGTAGACCCACAATCGCAAAAGTACTTGGTATTCAAATAATATGATGCATACATCCAGAAAGACCAGTAGTTTGCATTTCCCAAAAGTAGTCAAGCATAGCCCCACTGATAAATAGACCTGGCCATCAAATTTGAACCATCCATATCCAAAACGGCAATTACGAAATGCGTGATGTTCAAAAAAGTTACGTACTTGCAAACACAATAGTCATTAGTTTCCCCAAACCTGAGGTATGTGCAAAGAACAAATTTGTAGACCTGGCCACGAACTTCTAGGATGCAAAACCAAACCTGTGAGTATAGAAAGATCGTAGTCCAAACGCTGAATAAAGCGCAAACAGGTTTACTTGGAAGATGTCAGGCCCAAATCTGGTCATATGTAATAACTGGTCCAAAAGCCTGCTTCTGAATAGACATAAGCCCAGCAACATTTAAAAGCGGCAACCAAACGCTTTGAGCAGGGTACCAGATTGGTACGTGGACTTTATCATTTGAAGTTCTATGCTTGGCAACATTTATTTGTTTATTGCGGCACATTGTATACATTTCTTTTTCTTTTACGGACAGACTTTATGTTTATGACTTTGGGACTTATCTATACTACGGAATTCATTTGGCGTTCTTGATGTCCACATAAGCCTGTTCCGTTCACTTTCTTGCAAATGTGGATTACTATATTTTGGACTTCTCAGGTTTAGACTGGGCTAGGGCAAACATACAATTTTTTGATTTTCATGTTTGATGTTATATGGGCCTATAACATTAGTAACAATTTTTTATAATAACTGAATGTATCTAGGGCTCTTATAAGATTGTTATCAAGCCGGATTTCATATTGAACAACTGCTTGGTATGTGTTTTCTTCTATCATTAGAGCACCATGATGAGGGTTATGTAGTGCATATATGGTATGGTGACTGTAGGCTATAACCTCAATGTTTATATGTCTTGTAACACTGATAACATATTTATGTCCAACCTGCCATAGGGAATGACTTTTGCATTTATGCTTATTTGAAGATAACCATTGTTTTTCGCCATTGCATAGCCGTTTTTTTCTACAAAACATAGTGTGTTTATATTATTATTATCTTGTTTATTAGACATGGTTTTATTGACTAATTGAACAACATGGTTATCTAAACAACTGAACCATTTGGTCATTTCAATAATTTTGCAACAACAATAGCATTAATAACTATTGTACTTATATGTACAGGTTCATTGTCATTTTCGTTCTAGCAAGTGTTTATTGTATGCAAACTCAATTTTATTTATTGGGATTTCACATGGTGCATATACATATCATAGCATGTTATATTTTCCTCCATTCCAGTGGGTATGATCAGTCCTCATTGATTATATACTCCTCTTTCTTATATACTCATATGGATATAGGTCACATACTGATAAGTGACTTACTCTTGTGGTTAGTACACTGAGTCTTTACTTTTGGGCCCCAACTGTTGAGTTAGGATAGAAGATTGTTATATCATCCTATAAATGCTGTAGTATATATAGTACATATGGTCCAGCTCTCTATATATATATATTCTCTAGTTTTATTTTTTCTTGGTCCTTTGATTCTCAAGGTTTACAACCGAATCTTACATGGTATTATCTTATAAGATTTGGCCATTATTGAATACATTTTTTTGGGTTGGTTCAGTGTCACTTATAAGAAGGTGTCCTATTATCTGGTTTGTTGACTAGTCTATGCTATTTTGAATTATATTCATACTTTTTGCACAAACCAACCAGGATTTTTCTCCTAGTGTTCCATACTCTATTCATTGGATAAATTGGATGCAGGCTTGTCTTTTGACATTGTTTACTGTCATGGTCCATACAACAATTCAATTTATATTTTGAGTAAACCGACGTGGTTGTTTCTGGGCCATTATTGTCGGTTTATTAGCTTTATTAGCATTATGGCTTTTTTTAGATCATTTGACTATTACCTTTCTGAACTATGGACTTTTCCAGTTTCATTCAGGGGCTGGTTGCAGACAGAGAGGACCTTGGGGTCTTCGGACTAGGATCCTCCACAGGGAACACTGGGGGGTCCGATTTGGTTGGTTCAGAATCCATTTGTGGATCACTTTTTGAAAATTTAAACAAGCATCTTAGATTACTCAGATCTAATATCTGGCACAGTAAGCTATTTAAAGCTTACCAGACTGCAGGAATTACCCCAAGGGGATTGCGTGTTCGTACCATCCCCCATGTCACTAATGCGGATGAGGAACTCAACTCACAATGGAACAAAATACAACAAGAAGCAACCATGGCATTTGTTGTTGAGTTATTTAAGTTCCATAACAGGGCTATTGATAAAGAATTAGAGAAAATCAATATTCTAGTCAACAAACTGGAGATTTATGAGAAGGAACCATTCTTTAAGATATTACTAAACAATGTGGCCTCTGATTTACGTAAGTTTGACACTGAACTTAAATCCAGAAAAACCAAAAAGTTTACCAGGGACCAGGAAGATTACAAAAGGGGTAATCCATTTATTTCTAGCTCCAAACATGTTAGGTTTTCGCCCATTCCTTTTAAACCTACTAACAAAAGGAAACGACCTAGATCAATCCTAAAAAGGCAGGAGATTGAGACCACATCCTCTTTTGAGGATACTTCATCATGTACAGAAAATGAAGCCACAACAGTCTCAGGGTCACCCACCCCAAAAAGAACACCAAGGTCAACCCCTTTAGGCCTAAAATCAGGCGGGGAGGACGGAAACACCGCAGAAATAGAGAACATTCAGGGCCTTCTGAACATTGCTTTGGCGAAATGACAACTCCATGTTATAATGTTTTAAACTTATCAGGTTTTGAACCTTCTCCTACTCAGTTGAGAATGTTGAATAAAGGCCTTACTTTCATTCCAGGCTTTACTGTGTCAGAGGAATCTTTTGCACAGGATGTTGTTAATTTCTGTCGTTTGTTAAATTTGAAGTTGTTTTTTGGCGATAATGATGCTACTTATGATCATGACAGATTTATATATCACAGATCCAACTTTTCTCCACCTATGCATCAAATGGTATTGCAGTTTCAGAATAGTGTACTTAAGGACCTGCATTTTTTGGGTTCTGATATTTCATTACAACATAATAATCTATCTTTTGATGAAAAACAAGCTATTCTTGAACTCCAAAATAACAGGGAAATTGTCATTATTACAGCTGACAAAGGTGGTGCTGTGGTTGTATTAAATTGGGCCGATTATGATAAGGAGGCCATGCGACAACTCAATGACCAAAGATATTATTCACATATGGTTATTGATCCAACCAATATGTTTAGCAAACAAATTGAGACATACTTACGACAGGCAAGGGATGAGGCTATCATTATTAATGATATCATGAATCAACTTTTAGTTCATGATCCTATCAACCAATACATATACTTTTTGCCAAAAATTCACAAAGATCTTTCTCATCCACCAGGCAGACCCATTGTATCGGGTAGGGGATACATTACAGAACCCCTTTCCTTATTTCTGACCAAGCACCTCAAGCCCTTGTTATCCAATATCTGATCACGTTTACAGGATACAACAAACTTCTTACAGATTGTCTCTGACACACAGCTTGACCCAGACTGTTTTTTATGTTCTTTGGACGTAAGTGCTCTATATACTAATATTCCACACCAGGATGGGCTACATGCTCTAGCTTATTGGCTTGAAGTCTCAAACTTATATAGTTCTGACTTCAATAATTTTTTGGTGGATTTAGCACAATATGTCCTTACTAGTAATGTTTTTTACTACAAAGAACAATGTTTTTGGCAAACCAAAGGGACAGCTATGGGGGCATCCTTTGCCCCCATATATGCTGATCTCTTCATGGCGTTTGTTGAGAAACATATAATTTATGATGAAGAGAGGAACACATTCTTGACAGAAATTGATATATGGAGACGGTATCTTGATGATGTTTGGTTGGTATGGAGGGGGGATGAAAGTTCTCTATTGGAATTTGTAACCTACTTAAATAACAATGTTTGGGGCCTGCATTTCACTATTAACTATGACATGGAAACTATTACATTTTTGGATGTTTTAATCCGGAGGGCACCTGATCATACATTATCCACTGAGATATACAGGAAGTTTCCAGAATATAATACAATTCTGCATGCTTCCAGTTATCATCCACCTCATATAGCACGCAATATTCCCAAGTCACAATTTATACGTGCTAAACGCATTTGTTCAGAGGAAAGCACTTATTTGAAACACAAATCTGATATAAACAACAGATTTAAATCTCGGGGTTATAAAAGTGGTAATATAACCATGGCCAGCAGTAAGGTTGGTTCTATGAACAGAAGTGATTTACTAACATATAAGACACATGCCAATACATCTGGTCAACCTCTTAGATTTACAACTACATTTGCTCGTAACTCCAACCGCCTTATCCAAAGTGTACGGAGACATTGGAATATCCTACCATGTGACATGGAGATTAACAGCATTATCCCTGACAACTGTCTTTTTTCTTATAGGAAAGGGAATAATCTCAACTCTTTCTTCAATCATTATAAACACAGGGATAATAAATCACATGATTTGGCACAAACTACACTGACAGGAGAACCACTACAAGGTTGTTTTCCATGTGGACATTGTAACAATTGCAAACATATCTATAAGTCTAAACAATTCTCCAGTCGGAATTGCTCACAAGTTTTTGACTTGAGATTTTTTTCAAACTGTTCCAGTGATTGGATTATTTATTTAGCTTCTTGCAATTGTGGTGCTTTCTATGTTAGACAAACGTCCAGACCTCTTAGAATTCGTATTTCTGAGCACCTAAGTAATATTAAACAAAAAAAGGTACACAATGCTCTTTATAAACACACATTAGTACATTCCACTAGCAAGTTTAACTTTATTGTCATTGATATGATTCTAGGGAATAGGGCAAATAAATCTGAATGGCATTCCATATTAAATACAAAAGAAAAGAAATGGATTATTAGACTGGGTGGGTTGTTCCCTCCTGGACTTAATGAACACCTGTAATTCTTAGCCAATAGGATTTCTGCTATCTGTATATATGCAGCTATTGTATCTCATGATTTTTTTGTACACTGAAGAAGGCTGTGCTTTGCCAGCCGAAACCGGTTTGTTTTTGTCACAATATGCTGTGATTTTGTTCAATACAATCTTTTTATTCAGTCACCGTTTGCTGTCTCTGATTTTTTGTTCCTGAGTGTTGGTGTTTCTTGAGCCTTGCAATTGCTACCGTGCAGGAGGTTTCTTTTTTCATGTTTCACTTTAAATTTGTCTAGGACAGTTTCTTTACTGACCTGCAGTATGTCTGGTCATCATTGAGTATTTCTAGCATTTTATTGCTGTATGTACTCTCGTTCATGGCCACCACTCCTGCACCTTTGTCTGCTTTTAGCACTTTAAGATGGTTGGAGTGGCATAGTGATTGGAGTGCTGCCCTTTCTTATTTGCTAAAGTTACTTTTCTTGTTAGGGGTTTTGCTGTTGAGTATGGATGTGATTTCAGCTTTGCATACTTTGCTAAAGATGCTGATACGGTTGTTCAGCGTTGGATTAATGATACTTTCTTTTGACGGGGGGGGGGGGTCTTCCTCTTCTGTGAATCCACTGCTCAGAGAGGACGACATTGAGTCGGTTTGAGACTGGCTACCATTCCCTGGGTTTCCCCATGTGTGACAGTGCGTGTGTGCCATGTGTGTGTGCAGCTTAGGGTTGTGGTCTAACTCTGACAAAATGGCAGCCTCTATTGGCACATTTTTGCTGTTGTTCATACCTTCTGTTATACACACATTTCTTGCTACATTTGTTACAATGTTTATTACCATTGCTTTCAGTTTATGCCCTTGTATTACTATCTGTCGCATGCAATAATTCAAGTCTGTCTAGCATAGTGTATAAGTGTGGGTTTCTCTGTACATAAGACACTGTATTCAATGGGTGTAGCAATTTCAATGATCACTGCTATTTTTGTTTTCTATTCATGGACTATTATATCTGGTTTTCTCGCATTTATTTTTTGAACTGTTGGTAATGGGTGATCCCACGTGATGCAAACTTCATCATTCACTATAATGCTTTTTGGTTAATATTTCCAATTCTTCTCAGCTGCTTCAGTAATGTAATGTTTGCACAATTCCCACTGCAAAAGTCTTGCCACATTAGTCTGCCTTTCAGTATGCAGGCCTTCTGCCATTAGTGCATCACACCGAACAATTAGATGTGTAACTGTTTCCAGTTCAGTTTTACAGAATTTGCATTTGTCTATTTCTCCCACATGTTCAATGGACTTTGCAAACCAATGTGTATGTAGTACACTATCCTCGGCCGCCAATATTAATTTTCATCTTTGATTTAAATTCAACTCTCTTTAACCATTCCTGCATCAGATCCTGATCGATATGAGGCTGTTCTGGTAGTTTTCTGTACTTGCAACTATATTTATGCATTTTCCATATTTCTTGCCTTCTCATCTGATCTTTTACCTAATATTATTTCTTTTGTTTTTTTGGCACAATCAGTTGCTGCCTGATTTTTCTCTACTTCTGCTTCAGTTTCCATTCCCACTTGACACCAATTTGCTTCTGCTAGACTAAGCAAGGAAGTCATCTTAGACTTGATTTCTTCATGTTGCAAAACTTTCACTGTTTGGATCTGATGAGGTCAGCAGATATGCATGCAGTCCTACAACTGTAGGTCTATACATGTAATCAGTTTTGAGGAGGCCCATATCTCTTCAGAATGAGGAATATATATTCTTAGTATACACTGATTTTATAATATGTCATTTGATAAGCATGAATCGTTTTTTTTTGTTTTACTGTCCAACTTATCCAATAACTTTTGGGGCCAGTCAGTCATCCCAAAACTGTAAGTTAGAATAGGAAGAGCAAATTGGTTTATAGCTTTGACTTTGTTCCTAGATGCCAACACTGTTGTCAGTTTTAAATTTAGCCTTCTAAAATATTCCTTACTGAGTTTTATTCATGTTTGCTCATGGTCCCTCATATAGTTGTTTTGAAGTCAAAGATATGGATGGTTTGGTGACATGCATACAGAGGCAAACAGCAATGTTAGAACATGGTTCAGTACAAGTCTATTACTTTCATAGTGTACAGAGTTTCAGATTATCATTTCATGAAATGCAGTCTAACTTACCCAGTATTGGATACTGGATAGTCCTTTAGAAAGCTGTACTGGTACCACTGGGTTCAAACTGTATGTTACAACCATGTTCTAAAAACACAGTCAATAGTACACAAACATGCAGCCATGGAGACTCCAAGCTCTTTGACTCAGTATAATTATTCATTTACAAGAGCCTGCATAACAAGCTTTACTGCTGATATGATTGTATTGCATCTAACACAAAAATGAGTTTTGCTTACTGAAAGGAAACATAACATATTTACTGTCATCTAAATCAGTACTGTGAGAAACTGACAATCATTACTCCATCGTGAACAGGTAAGCTTCAAGTAAAAGACATTTAACATCTGTTAGCATGTAATGCATAAAACTGCTGATAAAATATACTGAATGCAAAATATGTTTCTAGCTTTCCACTACCCTGGCATAAATAACATGTCTAACCTGCCAACACTATGCATCATGGTTTTGTAAAAGCTACTGTACTGGATTTGCAGTACTGACACAAAGCATTCTATAAGACAAGAATATGGTAGTACACATTCTTACGAAATTATGACACTAACTTTAACTTTGCTGTCACTATACTGACAAAAAATATGCAAAAGAGAATGAAGAATGTGGTTACTTCTCATATAAAATCTGTCAAGTAACCCCACCCCAACAATATGTAAAGCAACATTCACCATCAAGTATAATAACCGATTTCTGTGATTACACTAAATGTTAACACAAACATGAATTCCTTCTACAGATCCTTACTGTAGAAATACAAGTGCATAGCAGTTGAAACTAGCTACCACAGTGCATGCTCTACATGTCATGACTGATCTGCATATGCTAAGTGAATAGGTTCCAGTTCCACTGAGCCCACTGCCAATTTTTGTGAGAGCCCTGAGGATATGTTTATATTGACACAGGGAAAATATGTCCACAAACCAGGGAAACTTACTTCCTATTGGTTGACAGTAGTGGCAAGCTATTTTACATTGGCTTTAAATATGATCAATACAGAGAATGTCAAGTTTAATGTCTTCTCTTAACAGGAAACCAGATGCTTGATGTGTAGCTCAAGCTCACATTCTCACAATCTTTCAAGTATCCATAGGCAGAGACACTAGGTGGTACTCTACAGGTGGGGCTTCAGCAAGACAATCACACCATTCTGGCATGCAGCACTGTAGAGCAGGATATTACCAACAGCTGTACATACAGTTGCCCAATCCTAACTTCTAAATTCAGGTTACTGTGTCACAGCAGTACATGGTTTCAGAGTAATGATACTAGGCAGTGCATCATGAGACACTTAATAGACTTGACAAATAAACTAATCCTACAGTGTAAGGACTGTGTCTTGCTAACAGAAAGTACGGTTGTGTAAGATGAACTTAGTTTGAAAGATCACTACTGCAGTAGCCTTAGGTATATGGGTTATATCCTGACAAGGATATAACAGGCTACCAACTTCCAAAGCTTCAGGGCTCCTTCCATTTGCCCAAACTGTCAAGCAGCTTGACTTGAGCTGACTAAAAGCCAATTCTGGGTGCACAGCCCTTAACAGATTTCATCCCAGCAGATGGAGGGAAGCTGAGCCCTAAAAGGATAATGCTAAGAATAGGAAAAATAAATCTCCAGCCCCTGACATACAAAATACACCAAAAAACAAGAGGGGTGTAAGGAGGGAGCGGCTACTGCAGCAGTGATTATTTGAACATCTACTGTTATTACAGAACTGTGCTATGTTCATCGTATTTATCACTGCTATAGCAGCCTTAGCTATATGAGTAGATTACCTTAGCTGGCTACATTTGGGAAGTGGAAAGATAAAAGTCCAGAGGCCCCTGAAGAATGGTCCTATCAAAACTTTATCTAGACTGAGAGAAGGAATCAAGCTTATAATGCTTTGTAAAAGTATGCACAGAGGACAAGTAACAGCTTCTGCAATTCCTCTAGAATCTATCCCTTTCCAAAAAGCCATAGATGAAGCCATGACTCTGGTAGAGTGGGTCTTGACCCTGCCTGAAATAGATTTGTCATGGTGAGTACAACAAAAGGTAATAGCCTAAGACAACCATTTGGAAATAGTCTGAGTTAACACAGGATGTCCTTTCTTCTTACCTTCACAAGAAATGAAAAACATTTCCGAGTATCTGAAAGATTTATTTCTGTCAACATGATACCTGAGTTGTCTGCGGACATTCAATGTATGGAGTGTCCTTTCTCCATCATTTCTAGGTTCAGAAAAAAAACAGAGAGATGGGTAGTTTGGCTTACAGTAAACTTGGATATAACTTTAGGCGTAAAAGAAGGATTAGTTCTCAAAGAAACCCTGTCCTTATGGAAAATGAAGTAGGGTTGGCTCATCATAAGAGCTTGCAAATTCAGATATCCTTTTTGCAGAGGCCAGAGGAATCAATAAAGTTGTTTTCCATGTTAAGAACCCCAAGCTGGCTAGATTAGATGGTTCAAATGGAGCAAGTATTAGCTTCTCTAACACAAAAGTAAGGTCCCGAGGAGGTGCTCCCAGTTTACATGGAGACCTGTCATGCAAAACCTCCTTCTAGAACAGGGGTGTCCAACCTTTTCACTTGCAGGGGCCACATTGAGTCAACAGAAATTGTCTTGGGGCATCTTGTAAAATATATCATATAGTTAACTGTATCGCTGTCGCGGGCAACCAAAGTTGATGCCCTGGCTGTATTGTAAGTGAATTTGAACAATGAATAAATGAAATAAATGCATAATATATGCCATAAAATTCAAATTCTCATTCTAATTCTTAAAATAACAGTTAACTCTGACATCTTAGTTTAACATCTTAGTTTATTTGTAAAAAAAAAAAATTACAGGTACGAACCCTTCAATTTGTATGAAATCATACCTGTGATTTTGCTGGTTTCTTAAAAATGTCCATGTCTTCCATCAGGTCCTTAATGTCCATATGTTGTCCAAAGCGCTCATGTATTCTTCTGTTTCTAGCTTTGGAATCTGTCCCTGAAATATGGCAATGGCAATATTTCTTGCTTTTGCACTGCTGTCTGGCCAGGCTGATTTGAAGATGAAAGAAGGTTCATCAGTGGTATTCTCAAATGGAGCACCCCTTTGGAAAGGCACATTTCTAGCTTTGGAATTTGTCCCTGAAATATGGCACTGGCAATATTTCTTGCTTTTGCACTGCTGTCTGGTCAAACTGGTCTGAAGTTGAAAGAAGGTTCATCAGTGGTATTCTCAAACTGAGCAGCCCTTTGGAAAGGCACATTTCTAGCTTTGGAATCTGTCCCTGGAATATGGCACTGGCAATATTTCTTGCTTTTGCACTGCGGTCTAGACAGGCTGGTCTGAAGATGAAAGAAGGTTCATCAGTGGCATTCTCAAACTGAGCACTCCCTTTGGAAAGGCACATTTCTAGCTTTGGAATCTTTCCCTGCAATATGAAACTGGCAATATTTCTTGCTTTTGCACTGCTGGCTAGTCTGAAGATGAAAGAAGGTTCATCAGTGGTATTCTCAAACTGAGCACCCCTTTGAAAAGGCACATTTCTAGCTTTGGAATCTGTCCCTGCAATATGGCACTGACAATATTTCTTGCTTTTGCACTGCTGTTTGGTCAAGCTGGTCTGAAGATGAAAGAAGATTCATCAGTGGTATTCTCAAACTGAGCACCCCTTTGGAAAGACACATTTCTAGCTTTGGAATCTGTCCCTGAAATATGGCACTGGCAATATTTCTTGCTTTTGCACTGCTGTCTGGCCAGGCTGATTTGAAGATGAAAGAAGGTTCATCAGTGGTATTCTCAAATGGAGCACCCCTTTGGAAAGGCACATTTCTAGCTTTGGAATTTGTCCCTGAAATATGGCACTGGCAATATTTATTGCTTTTGCACTGCTGTCTGGTCAAGCTGGTCTGAAGATGAAAGAAGGTTCATCAGTGGTTTTCCCAAACTGAGCACCCCTTTGGAAAGGCACACTTCTAGCTTTGGAATCTGTCCCTGAAATATGGCACTGGCAATATTTCTTGCTTTTGCACTGCTGTCTGGTCAGGCTGGTTTGAAGATGAAAGAAAGTTCATCAGTGGTATTCTCAAACTGAGCACCCCTTTGGAAAGGCACATTTCTAGCTTTGGAATCTGTCCCTGAAATATGGCACTGGCAATATTTCTTGCTTTTGCACTGCTGTCTGGTCAGGCTGGTCTGAAGATGAAAGAAGGTTCATGTCAAAGGAAAAAACAATTTCAAAAAGATCAATACACGGCAGGTTCAGGTTAAGGCACTTTAATTCTTGCAGCAAGGAGACTAAAACGTGCTAATACAGAGTTGGTCTAACTAGAATCAGGAAGTGAAGCCATTCTTATACATTTCTTACAAGACATTGCCTACTAAGCTGACGTAACATATCACAAGTTCTTACAATATTATTTCATAGCAGCTGTTTGTCCATGATTTTCTGCTGACACTATCAAGTTTATGAAAATACTTCCTAAGAAAAACAACGTGGCCTTGGAGACCACTGGTTAGATACAACTTCTCACTATGTGATGTTACCATTCAAGGTACTATGGCTAATTCGAGCAAAAAGCAAGTACAGATTATAGTTAATTTGTTCAAGCAGTCTTTGTTCAACTGTATCTATCTTTTTCTGCAGCTGTGCATATTCTCATAACACAAACAGAGCTGATTGTTCAAGTTCAATAACGTTATGAAAAACAGTATTGTTCTATTCATTATTTTCCTGACCTAGCAGATAATCACCTGCTTCTCAGTAAATTTTCAAAAGGCATAAACATGAATTTTGCTTGTGCTAGCAAATACTAGGTCAGAGAGCATCTTGCAGTTTCAGAAAGCATCTCGTAGTTTCATACAAAACTAAGCTGTACATAAAATAGAATGAAATGTGTTAACCATTTTAGCTTCTAATAAGCACTAAACACATACATTAATACATATTTTTCTGACATTTCCCCCCGTTAATACTTTTTAATCTATTTTTAAAAGCATAAACAGTTTGCTTCTTCTCCTAACCTCTTCCATTCAGGATTTGCAGTTAAGAGAGTCATTCAGTTTAAACATATGAAAGTGTTTAATTTTTCAACAGTTCTTCAAATTCGGTACTTTGATACAAAGTCTCAGAAACTGACATGTCTATAAAATCTTTAATTAATATTTTCATGCAGGGAATACCACAACAAACACACACTCCTAATAGGAGTAATCCCACACAAATGGCAATCAGGATGTGCATTAGGATGGTACCCCACCCCCCAAACAAATTCTGGAAAAAATCCATCAGTGGGTTTGGGCCTGGTTTGGTCATGGCCGACACTTACTGAATTACCTCAAGGTGGTCGTCTATCTCATGCTGGTTGTCAGAAATATATGAACAGCACTCCTCTTTTATTAAAGCGCAAGTTCCACCTTTTGCCACTAGGGTGAAGTCGAGAGCCATGCGGTTCTGAAGCACCACAGTTCTCACAGCGTTCAGTTCATCAGTTACTAATTCGAGAGCAGAAAAAGTTGCATTGCTCATTACTTTGAGAAGTTTGGACAGTTTTCTCAGCTCCCAAATCGATTTTACTGCACCATATACAGGAGCTATACCTGCCCACGATATAATAGTGTCACTCAAGTCCATGTGTGTCAGTTTATCTTTGTTTTTTACGGAGTTATGGTTCCTCCAGCCAGCTTCGATTTGTCCCACTGGATTCTCAGGTTTCTTGATTGGATTTCCAGGTTTCTTGGTGACCTCTCTGACATTTTGAATTCTTCCTCAAGGCAAAACTGCAGTTTGTCGTATGGCTGGAACCAGGTAACCCAAAAAACAACTGCCGAACCAATTCTCAGGTAACCATTTGTATGCTTTTTTCTCACACACAAAATAACAATCCTCTACTTTAGTATCAATATATACTTGCCGTGCATGAAACATTTTTCTATCAATGATAGATAGTTGCTTAAAAAGAACAGGATTATGTTGTACTTCATTAACTGTTTTATGCATTGAGCATTGATTCAAGAAATGAGTCATAGTTTGTATCACAAATAGAACCTGCATTATTAGCTTTGGTATAACATTTGTAAGGAACAGTCACATTACAATTGCTCCAACCCACCTGAACAGTATCATTTTTGTAAAAACACACAATTCTCTTTTGTGTAACTGGCAGG
The DNA here is from genome assembly GCF_019279795.1 of Protopterus annectens. Taxonomy (NCBI): domain Eukaryota; kingdom Metazoa; phylum Chordata; order Ceratodontiformes; family Protopteridae; genus Protopterus; species Protopterus annectens. The sequence continues at coordinate 637,947,072 of NC_056748.1, read as the reverse complement.
TACAATGCTATTTTGTCTTGTGATTTTACAGTTGTAGTATCAAAAATCAAATTTTCCCAGGTCTCATTGACCCCTAGGGGGACAGAAGTCACTAATAATCCCCCGTATGCTGTTGGTATAGCTGTACAAACCCAACAATTTGAAACATTAAAAGTCTCAGCATACACATGTTTGAAAGCTTGGTAAGTGTTAAAGTTTGGATGCCAGTCTATGAGTAATGCATCACGTTTATTCAGTTCAGCTCGTGTGGCTGGAAAAAGGAAAGGCCAGAGCAAAAAGATTATTGTTATCAGTATAGTTAACAGAATGATCATGCAATACTTCTGAGGTTGTTCTGCATTCCTATTTGCTCCATATCTGGTCATTTTGTTCTTGTTGTGTAACAGTAACAAATTTTTTGTCCAGTTCAAAGTTTTTAACCAGTTTACAGTGTGTCAGATGAATCCAGGATGCCCGCTCTGCGATCTTGACTGCAGTGGGTGTTGACAGTAGCACTTAGTATGGCCCTTCCCACTTCAGTGACGTCCAATTCTTTTTCTTTATGGTCTTCACCCAGACCCACGTGCCTGGGACTACTGCTGCTTCCGATGGTCTGGTTTGTTCTTTATCTGAAACAGAATTTAACTGCAAAAGTTGTTTATTACTTAAAAGTCGTCTCATATATTCTTGCGAGTGAACTGTCGGCCGCCTGGTCTGCAGGCATGAGAGGTTTCCACTGAGGTATATAATATGCCCTCCCAAATAATTTTTCAAAAGGAGTTAACCCCTTTGCATTTGGAACAGTTCTCATGCTCAACAGTGCCAGAGGCAGGCAGTACACCCAATTTTTTTGTGTCTTCCTACGTTTACTTTTCAAAACCCCATTATGCCTCTCTACTAGTCCTGCAGATTGTGGTTTTTCAAGGAAATTCCGAAATATCGGCTCAACTGTTGTATAGTTTGATTTACAAAGTGTGTGCCATTGTCACTGTAGATCTTTTCCAGTATGCCAAATCTAGGAATAATTTCCTTAACAAGGATTTTTGCAACAGTACCTGCATCTGGATTTTTGGTCGGAAAAGCTTCCACCCATTTGGAAAACATATCTATAATGACAAGACAATACTTCTTATTTTCGCATTTGTTCAGTTCTATGAAATCCATACAAATAGTATGGAACGGGTACGGTGGTGCAGGGAAACTTCCTTGCTGTGTTAACACTGATGTCATATAACCTTGCTTACAGTCTACAGTTTGGAAAGAGCGTTTATGATAGTTTGGTAATCCTAAAACTAATGAGTATGCTATCAATTGTTTTAGTTTGCAGAAAGATGATTCTGCTTCTGGTGTCCATTGTAATAAATCCTGTGCTGCCATAGGCTTCTTGTATATCAAGTTGGTCAGTGGAGCAGACTCCAAGGCATATTTTTGAATCCAACTCCGACAGAAATTAGTCGTACCTAGGAAGGACATCATTTCCTTCTTGGTAGTCGGTTTGGGTACTTGTAAAATTGCTATTTTCCTATCTTCATCTAATGTTCTGCCTTCTTTGGATATTACATATCCCAGGTATTTAGCCTGCTTTTCCCAAAGCTGCAACTTGTTCTTGCTCACTTTATGTCCTTGAGTGGCTAAAAAATGTAATAATGCTATGGTATCTTCTCTGCATTCTTGCTGGGTGGGGGCTGCCAGCAGGATGTCGTCTACATAAAATAAAATCTGACTGCCTCTCGGTGGGGTAAATCCCGCCAAGTTGCTTGCCATCTCTTGTGAGAATATTGTTGGACTTTCACAATATCCCTGTGGTAGTCACGTGTATGTATACCTTTTCCCCTGAAATGTGAATGCAAACCAATGTTGGCTGTCAGGGTGTATCGGTATCGAAAAGAACACATTGCTAATATCTACCACAGAAAAATACTTCTGTTGAGGCTTCAAATCATTCAATAGGGTGTGTGAATCTGGCACCGTAGTTGCTCTAGGTATTACTGCGTCATTTACACCTTGTAAATCTTGGACCATATGCCATTCTCCATTTGCTTTCCTGACAGGAAATAAGGGTGTGTTACATGGTGAATTGGGAGATTCTACCAGTACTCCTTCCACAAGTAAAGCTGCTATTATAGATTTGATTCCTACTTCTGCATCTTTCCTTAAGGGATACTGTCCCTTCTGTGGTCTAAATGCTGATTTTGGCATGATAGTAACTGGTCCTGCTGTACGAATGAGTCCTACATCTGATTTCCCTGTTGACCAGAGAGTTTATGGTATGCTCCATAAGGCATTCTCTTCCTCTTCTAGTAAGAGTGCTAATCAGCTATCCTTGCTAGACTGCAAGTGTACAGCTGGGTGTGTCTGTGTTATCCAATTTAACTTCTGCTTCTGTACTCCCTGTTCTGACAGTTCTAACTCCGTCTGTTTTTCCCACTTTGTGACTTTTTCTCCTAGGTTTGCCTATTTCACATTCTTGTCCTTAGTCAAACTAACATGTGGTAATTGATTAGATTTATAAAGTGCAAAGAATTCCTAGGGCAATGAACAGCTAACTACACTGTTCCCTTCTGTGTCCCAGTACAGATTACGTAATACTAATCTGTTTGCATGGTTTCTAAACAGTTCTTGCTCACATTCTTATCAGGTCCTGGTGTGCTACAATAATACAGAGTACAGTGCAACAAATGCTGTTTATCAGTGTCAAAGGAGGGGAACTTACTGATGGCTACATTCATCAGCTCTTTGGTTACTGGCCCTGGACCAGTTGTGACCAAGTCCTGGCTGTACCAATAAAATGTTTCTCCCTCCGGTCGCACTACAAAAGTATCCATTTGTTGCTGTTCTTCCATACCCTGCATAGTTGGAACTACTGCTATGCCAAATATCTGCATAAGATCTCTGCCCAAAAGGTTTACTGGGCATTTTGCAGAAACAATTTTGCTTTTCTGGGTCATCCCTGAAATGAGGTCAGTTATTGCTATGTTATGGGAGAGTGGCTCCCGATACAGCTGTCCATTAGCTGCTTTCACTAATATGTAATCGAGTGATTCTGAATTTTCTGGTAGTCTGGAAGGATGTATCAGGGTCCGCGATGCCCCTGAGTCACACAGAAATTTAACTTCCCTCCCCTTTACCAGAAGTGTAACTTCCAGTTTCATATCTACTAAGTAGAGCTCTAGGCTCAATAATGCTAAGTCTAAAATTTCACTTTCTTCACTTTCTGCAATTTCCTGCACTTCCTCTGTTTCTTCTGTCACATCCTCTACTCCCTCTATCACACTTATATTTGTCTTTTCTTGGTTATTCCCTTCTAGTGATTCTTGACTTTCATATAGTCAGTCCTCACCCTCCTTATCTTCCATGGCTACCTTCTTGTTTTGCTTGCAATCCCTTGCTAAATGTCCCTTTTTTCCGCACTTAAAACATTTACCCCTTTTCTTTCTCTCTTCAAACTCCTCTGATCACTTATCAGATTGTTTGTTTCCCTGGGCATTTTTCTTGCCCTTTTTCCCGGACTGTACTACATAAACTTCTGCTCCATCTTCTACAGAAAATACTTGGGCTTTCTTTTTCTTTTTACTGTTAAAATGCCTTTTGGCATGTCTAGCATATTCAAGTAGTGACTGTAATCTACTTGTATGATAGTCTACCATGTGCTTTGTAATAAAGCTGCTTATAGGCAAAATACTGCCTTTTAAAAATGCATTCTTTAGCTGCTGCTCATAAGGGGAATCATGTCTTTGGTCTTCAGGTATCTGCATTCCACAATGGTTATTAAAACACTCTAATAATCAAGCATAATATCTGTCAACAGTTTCACCTTCTTGTTGGATGCATTGATTAATGCAAGTCCAGTCTGCCCTAGGCATCCATTTCTCAGAGATTCGGTCTGTAAGACCTTTTACTCTGTTATCCAGCTCTGCGTTGCTATGTGGGAGTGGCTTGTGTTCTGCGTCATGGGGATTCCAGTTGCCACTGACCATGTGCCAATCTGGACCTACGATTTGTCTAACTACTTTTTCTACTTCTTCTCCATTTAAATGATAACTTAACCTCATGCCCTGTAAGTCTTCTAAGAATTTTCTAAAATTAACTTTTGGATGGGGAATTCCCTCTGTGGCTTTTCGGATGTCTTCCGGTGTCCATGGTCTATATACCAGGAGAGTTGGGTCCTGCCCTTCCTGTCCTGCCTGAGGATTTGGTACTTTTATGAGCGGACATATCTCTTCTTCACTCATAGCTCGTGAATTTTTGTTCATTTGATATAACTCAATATCCCCTCTTAAGTTATGTGTTCGAGACCTAGTCTCGACAGGATCTCTGACAAACGGTCTTGGCTTCGCGGGGACAGCCGGGTATAGCGGAGGTGGACCAGCTTGTCCACTCACTTCATATTCTGGTAAGGGAAGTGGAGGGGGTGGAGGGGCTGATGCTATTACCAAGTTATTGTCCTCTTTATCTAGAAACATTGCTTTTGAATTATTACTCTTTTGTTCCCTATGGTTTGCTTCCTCAATCCACCTGTGTGCCTGAGGAATGCCTAATTGACGTTGCTTTTTTACCTGACCTTTTGTGTTGGTTTTAAGCTCTTTGACAAGTTTAATAAGTGAGGATTTTTCTAATTTACCATCAAATTCATATTTATTAACCCATTTTGTATAGTACATAACATTGTCGGTACGCTGTAATTGCATATATTTTGCATCTTCAGTTAACGGCTTATCTTGAGATCTTTTTGTGTACTTATTTCCCATATTGTTCTAACTGTTAAAATGTTACGTAACCCTTCTTATTTTTACGTGGTACCACAATTTCTCTTTTTCACAGTTTATCTAGAATAAATGCCAACCTATTCTGTTTCCCTTATCTATGACAAGATTGCAATCTTCCTGTCCCTGATTTGTACACAAACAAATCTCCTGACAGATGATACAAATCAAGTCCCTGATCTAAAACAGAAAAAAGGTAAATTCCTCCCTACCTGAGCCTCCGTGATTGATCATCTGGTTCGAGGAAAAAATGCTAACTCGTCCTCCAGTCGCAGATCAGAACAGTGGCTGGCCTCTTTTAAACGACAATTCAGTCGGAGGTCTTTCAGAGCAGAAGAACCGATGTGGTTTCTTCTCCGTACAGTTTCATGCCACCTGGCCCATCTGACCTGAGGCAAAGTGAGAGATTCCGGTCATAAGGACAAATCTGTCAAAGGAAAAAACAATTTCAAAAAGATCAATACACGGCAGGTTCAGGTTAAGGCACTTTAATTCTTGCAGCAAGGAGACAAAAATGTGTTAATACAGAGTTGGTCTAACTAGAATCAGGAAGTGAAGCCATTCTTATACATTTCTTACAAGACATTGCCTACTAAACTAACGTAACATATCACAAATTCTTACAATATTATTTCATAGCAGCTGTTTGTCCTTGATTTTCTGCTGACACTATCAAGTTTATGAAAAAACTTCCTAAGAAAAACAACGTGGCCTTGGAGACCACCGGTTAGATACAACTTCTCACTATGTGATGTTACCATTCAAGGTACTATGGCTAATTCGAGCACAAAGCAAGTACAGATTATAGTTAATTTCTTCAAGCAGTCTTTGTTCAACTGTATCTATCTTTTTCTGCAGCTGTGCATCTTCTCATAACACGAACAGAGCTAATTGTTCAAGTTCAATGACGTTATAGAAAACAGTATTGTTCTATTCATTATTTTCCTGACCTAGCAGATAATCACCTGCTTCTCAGAAAATTTCCAAAAGGCATAGACATGAATTTTGCTTGTGCTAGCAAATACTAGGTCAGAGAGCATCTTGCAGTTTCAGAAAGCATTTCGTAGTTTCATACAAAACTAAGCTGTACATAAAATAGAATGAAATGTGTTAACCCTTTTAGCTTCTAATAAGCACTAAACACATACATTAATATATATTTTTCTGACAGTTTATCAGTGGTATTCTTAAACTGAGCACCACTTTGCAAAGGCACATTTATAGCTTTGGAATGTGTCCCTGAAATATGGCATTGGCAATATTTCTTGCTTTTGCACTGCTGTCTGGTCAGGCTGGTCTGAAGATGAAAGAAGGTTCATCAGTGGTATTCTCAAACTGAGCACCCCTTTGGAAAGGCACATTTCTAGCTGATGACTTGTACAGATCACCCAATGAGGCATAGCATCATCAGATGACACCTTTTTGTACTTCTTCCTTAGCTCACTATACGTCTCCACCTTGAGTCGTTTCCCAGTGTTTGCTGAATATTTGAAAGGGGTCTTCCAGTGTTTACTTTTCACAAATTTCAACAAATAACTGACTTTGTTACTAGTGGCAATGTTTATTCATGAAACCTTTTCACAAGGGTGCAGCCAGGCACAGACCTTTGCAGAATTCAAACATATTGGTCATAGTTCTTGTTATACTTTCTTAAAGTTTCCATATCAGGAGGTTCAGGCTGTGAAGTCAAGATTGTTCTTTTGTGTAGTAAACAAACATTATGAGCATAACCTTTTTAATGTGAACACTGAGCCTGTCTTTTTGATACCAGTGCGTCTATATTGGTTTTAATAGAGGTAGTGGCGATTCGGAGTATTTTCAAGATGCTCATCTGAAATTTTCGTTCTGATTTTATTTTTTGTATATTTCATACAAGAAAAAAATTGTTTGCAAATGTACGTAGTCCCCAACAGAGATGTCATGAACAGGGCATGTTCTTGAAGTGACTGATATTTTTCTTTAGGCAGGTACATCTTATAAAAGTCCAATAAAGACACTTGCAGAAATTTCTATTTAAGTTGTATATCTGACTGCAATTTTATGCATTCCAGTTGCAGGCCTGCAGGCAACATGTTGATGTCAACTGAGAATGGAGTAACAAATATACTGAACTGTTGCTGGTGTTTTCTCAAATCTTGAAATCTACTCTCAAAGTCCTGTGATAAACTATTAAGTAATGTCTCATATTTTTCAGTATTTACGTGGTTTTGCTCAGACAGTGTTTCAAAGTGAATGAAGTTATTGTTCTTAATCTGACATAATTTCAGTTTCACTTCAAATGCCGTCACTGTTTGAAACATGTCATTTATTAGTAGATTTTCACCTTGGAGGCGCAGGTTCAGGTCGTTTAAATGAGCACTAATATCTACTAAGAAGGCTAAATCAGCCATCCAGTTTGCATTTTCAAATTCAGGTACAGGCTTTCCTTTTGACTCCATAAAGGACTTAATTTCATTTCTTAAATCATAGAAACGTTTCAGCATTTTTCCGCGACTTAACCACCTCATTGCAGTAAAGTACACTATGTCTCCATCGCTAGTTTCCAAAGTATTCAGAAACTCCTGAAACTGGCAGTGATTTAATCCACTGGATCTTATAAAATGTATTGTTTTAATAACAGCATTCATAACATTTTCCATTTTTAAAGTCTGTGCACACAAATTTTCTTGATGTATAATGCAGTGGTACTTCATAAAACGCACATTACTGATCTGTTTTGCATCTTCTTCCATCAATGTTGTTAGTCCTTCCTTCTTTCCAACCATAGCTGGAGCACCATCAGTTACTATGCCAGACAGGTTTTCGATGGTGAAGGAAAATCTTGCCAGTGTTTCTTTTACTGCCTTGTACAGCTCAACAGACTCCGTTCTGTATTTCAGTGGAATCAGACAGGCCAGTTCTTCAGTAATACTGAAATTGTTGTCAACACCACAAATAAATATGGCAAGTTGTGCCATATCTGTAACATCAGTGCTGTCATCTAAAGCTATGGAGTAAAACTTGAAAGTTGCACACCGAGATTCCAAAGTGTTTTCAGTAGATTTGGCTATATCTTCCACACACCTTGCGATTGTCTGGTGTGATAAACTGATTTTAGAAAATTCTGATTTTTTTTTTCAGGGCAAATTATGTCTGCTACACTTTCAAGGCATTCTTTAACAAATTCACCATCGGCAAATGGCTTGGATTTCTTCGCAATTAAATTTGCTACAACATAACTTGCCTTCAGTAAAGAATCCGACTGAGTAGCTGATTTTCGAAACAGCTGTTGTTGGAATGTAAGATTTTTTTTTTAAATCTGATATTTTCTGTCTACGGCACACTCCTTGCAATTCACTTAATCTGGGGTGCATTTGAATATAATGCCTTTTCAAATTGTAGTCCTTGGAAACGGATACCACTTCTCTGCAAAGTAAGCAAAGTGCATTATTGTTAGATTCAACAATGAAGTACTCATCAGTCCATTTTTCCTGAAAGACTCTCCTTTCATCAGATATTTTTCTTTTCATACTGGCTTTACTTTGACAGGATGCAGAAGCCATGCTGAAAAGTAAAAAAGGACTAACTATTAACTACTTTATTCCTAGTTATATTTATAATTTTTAAAACAATGGCTAACAATTTACATTAAAAAATAAGGAAATAAAAATTAAAACTATCCATAGCTGTAGTATATGTTAATGGTTTTGGAGGGAGCATTTTACATCCGCAACATAACAAAAAATATCCCTGGGGTGAATTTACAGTTACCCATCCAGTTGTCCAGATTACATTTGAGGAGGCCAATGAGGCACTTTGTTTCATTTGTAGTACTAATGCCATTAGTCTTCAAAACAGCCATTATGCATAAAGCACATCACATTTACTGTGACTGTTGGCCTGTACTTTGTGCCAGTAATACTGGGCGTTTTGAAAAGTTCTTCATATAATTCATGAAATTCAGATGGACTACGATAGAGCTATGAACATGTATGGTTAGCATGTAATCAACAGTTTCTTACTGCTACAAGGATGGTAGCTTTCAATGACAAAATCAGAGCTGTGCCATCAAGTTAAACATGGTTTACTTTGCATGCTTCCCAAGAAAACTCATTCACTTGCAATGAAAAAAACTGGCACACACTGACACTGTCATTAATTCACTACAGTACTACCAAGTCACACTGGGAAAACTACTCCAGCAGTCCAAGTACGTAAAATGCCAACATTAGCAGTCCTACAGTACTACAATCCACAAAAATAAGCCAACAAATTTGCAATAAAGTAAAGAATTCACATCACTGACTTGATAAAACAATTCTGAATAAGAGGGTCTCACCCAAACAATTGACTGGTGCCAGAAACATGACCGCAAGTCGAATACCAACAAATGCATCATCATCCCTTTTGGAGAAAGCGGCTGTGAGGCTGCCAGCCCAGCTAGATGTTATTTTGTACATAGTTCTATGTCATTTTTGAATATTAATATGATTCCTATGCTTGTCTTACAAATGTAAGTAAACTATACGTATGTGTACATTAAACTATTGGGGTAGAAGTGTGTGTTGAACTGTATGTTCTGTACTGAGCTTCAAGAATATAACCAGTGTACCCTGCTGGAAAAGAGCAGACGTGTATAATAACTGTATACCTGTGCAGATGTGTGCTTTAATGGTAGAAGTTGGAACATACAGAGTTAATTTGCAAACGCTAAGAAAATAAGTAAATTGTTTTACGATTGTGTTTATCTCATCAAGAAGACAGGATGTCTACACTACAGCCAAAGAAGACTCCCTAGTCAAGGATTGAACTGAAGAACCTCTTACTATGAGGTAAAAAATGCTAACTGCTGCACCACTGCAGCACATGAAAAAAAAGATCCTGCTGCAAAGCAATTTAGAAGAAAACTAGAAGCTTTTATCCAATACATGCATGACTCTTTTATGTTTTCGAACATATGCAGAGGCCAAATGATGAGAGTGGTTCGGCTTAATATGAACGATGATGTTATGACGGAACAGCTAGAATGCAATCAAAGAGCAATTCATATATAAATTACCTCAGAATATCTGGACCTGTAAAACACTTTATTAGCGTACCGCTTTCGTTCATAAAGCATTAACTTCTTCAGATAAATTAACAATAAAAAGCCACAATTTTAAATAAAAATCAATCCAGTCACAATTAAATTAGTAATTATGTATCCCCTTCCCTAAAAAGAGTTAAAGATACAGTTGTACCATTGTTAAATCATATCCATCATTACTGCCTACATACAGTCTTTACATCTAATTAATAACCAAAAACATTTTTTTTCTTTTGTTAATATAAAATAAGGTAAATAAATTAAAAATGTGCATAACTAACACAAAAAATACTCAAAAACTCATACAATTATCTATAATCTAAATTATATCTAAAAAACAAGCACTAGCTTACATATTTTTAAGAATAACCTATACACATGTTATGGGAACAATCGCTTTAGAATACTGGCAGGCCAGAAGGGCATTAATGCCTGTGCTTGAAATATTTGCAGGTATGTATGTATGTATGTACAACATGGACCACTAAAGCATTTCAACCATGACTGCTAATGTGCTATCAGAATTCATTTCTGAATGCCAGTAGTGCACTGACTACTGAATGGCCATCTCCCAAGCATAACTCCTGATATCTTTGCCCACTTCATCACAGCCTAGCTATGCTTCCAATAGATATTTACTTCCTTTTACAATATTTGGTATGCTATTCTGTGCATCAATAGCCCTCTATTTTACCACCTACTTTTCTTGTAACACATGACAAACTCTTTACACTTATATTCAAACTACAACTTTTTTTCTTGTTTTCATAATCCCTTGTCACTCTGTAGGTAGGTGAAAGAAGCCACACAGGATTTATTTACAGGTGTTGGATATCCCCTAGTTCAGCATTTCTGAAATGAGGCCAGCCTCCCCAAGGAAGTCCACGCTTGATTCAAAGAAGGACCAAGCATGTCTGAGAAGTTTGTATACTTAAAACATTTGAATATTCATCATTGTTTTATGTAGTAGCAGATTAAAGAAAGAATACTAATATTTAACAAATATGTGCATCTGATGGCAACTCAATAACAAAAGAATAATAAAATAAGCCAAATTCTATTTAGTTTGAGTGTGATAGGGATGGCAAAAGCTTACTTCTGTACAGTGTCAGCATATGATTGTTTGCAGGTATCTAGACAAGACTTGAGGACTTCCCTGTTTATTGAGGGAGGCTCCGAGTGACACAAAGTGAGATCCTGTCCTCTAGTTTATGTCTACAAATGTATACAGAGCCTGTTGGCTACAACTGAAAAGTGAATTTTAGAAACTTACTAATTCAACAAAGGCATCTTTTTGTCATTTTTTATTTCTTCCTACTGCATGGTTTGTGTTTGTAACTGTTTTCTTAACATTGTTATCCAAAACTACAATTGCCTATACATGTCTCCAAACTGAAGAGCAACAAACCACAGATAAGTCATGAACATACATAATGCTGGACAATACAGCAGTGTCACAAGTTGTTTTTAGCTTTTGGTGGTTAGTTTGAATTTTTCGAGTCACAGTAGTGCAGCAATTTTCTAGAGTAGTCCTAGCAAGAAAAGTTGGAGGACAAGAAAATGTAATATAAAATAGGAACACAATCTCTGGCAAATTATACCCATGGGTCAAAAAAATCACTTTATTCTGCTAGGTGATCAAAACCTTAACTGGTTAAAACCTGTCAATAATAATCTTACCCTTCTCTCCTTATTTCAGGGCCTCACACAAAATGTCACTTCTCCACTCACCCTAACCTCTCTTCTTCTTCCTTACTAACATTCAGGATAAGTGTCTTGCTCTCTCTGTTCTTCTTAATTCTGTCAGTAACCAGTACACTACACTCTCTCTTCTATTTGGGCTATCAAAATAAATAAAATATTAAAACTATCCTCCCGATATTATTTCTGCATGCTCATTTCCTCTAAAAAGGATGTTCTACCCTCTTCTTACTCCCCACATACTTGTCTCAACTGGATAATGTCAATAATGATCTGAATTTATCCATCAGCTTATTTCCTCCCATTCACAATCTGGTTTGTCCAGTCAACAGTTGCCACATTCATGTTAACAGATGTCCAAGACTCAATTATGATCCCAGGCAGATGCGGCATTCTGGGCATATGCTTAAAACTGACGGGAAAACACTCTTGTTCAGGAAGATAATTGACTCATTTGTGATCCCAAGAAGGTGATGCATTCCAGGCATATTCTTAAAACTAATGGGAAACCACTCTTATTTAGGAAGATCGTGTTTCTTCCTTATCTTAAAAACGAAGTAAGAAGGGAGACTTACAAAACTTGAATGAAGTGTATGGGCCGTTCTAGAAACGCCACTCAATCTTTAAGTGCAAACCCTCTCACCAGGAAAGTGCTGAACTGCTAAAGGATTTTTTTCCCTCAAGTTCTACCACATCCATTTTTGGACTCTTCCCTACATGTGCCAATGGACTGCAATTTTGAACTATATGAATATATTCCTAAAATTCTCTTTAAGATTTCTTGAGTAGCATGCTGACAGTTATACTGACTACATGACTCTTTTCCTTTCTCCAGCACAATCTATACTTAGCTTACCTGTTAATGCAGTCAGGAGATGGTGTACTGTACATGTTTTAATAAATGAAAAATCCCTCTCTTTCAACTCTTTCTTCGGCGCAATCGTCAAATCCTCCTCCTTCAGCTCTTCTTTGCCGCAAATGCATAAATTCCTCTATTGTCATGAAAAACTACTGGAAGGGTGCTTTTGGCACATGCACAAACCAGCTAAAGGACACAGGTGTGAAAAAAACGGAAAAAAAGTAAAATTTGAACTTAAGGGTCGCGGGCTGCTTGGAAGAGCTCTGAGGGCCGCAGGTTGGACACTACTGTTCTAGAACATTTTTTCATGAAACTGCCTTGAAAGAGGAGGCTCCATGGGCAGGCATGCTGAAATGGCTGATTAATGAACCTCATCAGGCCAATAATTGAGTACAACACCTATTTTGGTATGTACCTTTCCAAGCACCTGCAGTGAGTGGAAAAACCACAAAGGTTTCTCACAAGATAAATTCAAGGTCTTAGCATCTGTCCTATGGGGATCATCTGAAATCACTGCCATTTTATTCTGTTTCATACAGACTACTCAGAAGCAATCTCTGCCTTGCATATGAGACAATCTCTGACCCTGTTTATTGGAAATACTGCATATTTGCAAGTCAAATGATACATGGGTTACTCATTCTAAAGATCTTAACTTGGTATGTGACATTAATAGAACCTGCTGGAGGGACAGATTTGTCTCCCACAGGTTACCATACCTTTGGAACAGACTCCCACATCATGTCAAACAGAGCACCTCACTGGCCCTCTTAAAATCCAATCTGGACAATTGGATCCGTAACTGTAAATTAATTCCGGGGGTTCCACCTGTGTCCCTCTTGAGCATGGGCATTAGGTGCTGATCATGGAAATAAGGGTAGAACTTGGCTAGACTTGTAAGGGTCCTAGAGCCATTAGTCTAGTAGTTTCCTATGATCGTATGATAGAGGAATAAAAAGGCCATTGGATAGTAAGTCACACAAATACTGTAAAACTAGAGAAGAACTAACTTTGAATGGATGCTGGTTATGTTGTTACACCAACTAGAAAACCATTTCCATTTCCTAATATATAATTTTCTAGTAGCAGACTTTCTTGTCTCCATTAGTACCTGCTGCACTTCCTCAAAAAGCAGGTGCTTAAAAGAAGTTAAGACCCCATCATACAGGCATTCATTCGAAAATGATTGATGTTGGGGTGTATCAGACTTCCCTGTTCTTGCGTGAGTAGATTCATTCTGGGAGAAGCTTGTAGTAATTGCCCCTGGCCATTTCCAAATGAAGGGAGAACCACAGTTACCTAGACCAGAAAGAAGTCATCACCAAGATCTTGGGGTATTCTTTCCAAATCTTCAGAAGTACCCTGGATATTAGTGGAAAGGGTGGAAAGGTATACAGGAACATTCCTGTCCAAAGAAAACAAAATATGTCTTCCAGACCTTCTTGCATAGAGTCCTGGAATAGAATTTTGCCAGTTGATTGTTCGGAGAGGAGACAAAGAGTGAGGAACTCCTCACAGATGGATCAAATCTTGGAAGACCTGCTGATCTAGTTTCTATTCCTGAATGTTTGCCCTGGTCCTGCTCAGCTTGTCTGCCACACAGTTTTACAATGATAGAATGCAGGATGCCTGTACAGTGAGATTATGATGTGAAGCTATGTATCACAAGCTAACATACCTAGTCTGCAAAGGGGGTACAGCCTGGTTCCTCCTTGCTTTTTGGTGTATCACATGGCTGTGGTACTATCTGCAACCACTTGAAGAGGTCCAGTGGACCAAAGATGACATGGAGGCTTGAGTGCCTTGATCAGAGAAGGCATCTCTTTGACTTTTTTTGCGCTTGCATCTATCCTTGGTGTCCCACACCCACTGTGCTTTGTCTCCCTTAAAACTGCTGCCCAATGTCCGAAGCATCTGCAGTGACCGAAAGGAAAAGGGAAGATCTGGATTTAAGGATATCTGTCATCTCCATTAAAACATTTATCTTCTGGCAAACCCCAGCACTGAGATCTGAAAAGATAAAGGGTGATAATTTTGTGACTAAAGAAATTTCAGGTGTCTTCCACATGTGAAATCTTGCCAGGGGTATCATGAGAATCATAGAAGTCATGAGATGCAAACTTCTAAGGTATTTCCTCGCAGTGACAGAGGTCTGAGTAGATAACCTTAGACATAGGTCTAGATAAAGGTCTATTTTTTCTGTGGAAAAAAGCTCTTTGAAATATTTGAACTGCGAGTGTCTAGTTGAAATCCCAGGAACACAATCCTGTGTAGAAAATCAAGAAAGGCTTGTGAATGTTCTCTTGGAATTCCAGCTTGTACAAGATATCTCTCACCCAAGAGAGAGACTCCTGCCATTTTGAAAAAGACTGCACCAATAAGCAAGTAATCTAAATATGGAAAAACATGTATACCTTGTAGTCTGCAATGAACCATAACTGCAGCCAGACACTTTGTGAACACTCTTGGTGCAGTGGATAATCCAAAAGGTAAGGCAGAGAAGTGATAATATAATCCAGATACACAAATCCTTAAGAAACACCTGAAGTCTGGATGAATAGGAATGTGATGATAAGCATCTTTTAAGTCTAGTGTTACCAGGAAACGTAAAAGAGGAATAAGAGGTAACAGGTTGTGAAGTGACATCATTTTGAATTTGGGAATTATCACAAACAGGTTTAGGAAAGAAAGATCCAGAACTGGTCTCCAAGCATTTTCCTTTTTTTTGGCACTAAGAACATCTTTGAATAAAACTGTTGCCCCACTTGGGAAGGAAGAACTGGTGGTATCATTCCTTGGGACAGCATGTGATGAAGAACAGAAGGAAACAAAAGGGTATGATCTGCAGGAGGAGGAATGACCCGCTAGAAAGGAGGAACTTCGTCCTACTGCTATCTGTAACCCTGTCGGATGATTTTCTGAACCCATTTACTGAAACAATCTGTTGGCAAAGAAAACAAATGGAGATTCAGACTTTCTGGAAAAAAATAGAGGCTAGGGTGGGAGGGATTCACAAGGTCTCTTTAATAGTAATTCAGACTTTTTGGACTGTCCTTGGTTTTGTTGGGGGTTCTGTATATCATAGTTTATTCATATTGTGATGAGCTAAATATATCATGCTGGACTCTGCCATCAAACATACTGCTTAATAGAGTCTAGTGCATTTAAAGCAAATCAGGTAAGCCCCACAGGGTTAACAGAAAATGAAGGGAAAAGGGGTGCTCACTAATAGCAGAAAGGAGCTTCACAGAACAGAATAAATATTAAACTTTTCCTATCCCTTATTACTAGCGTGGACTTATGTCCCTTTTGTCAGTATTGAGCCAGCCATGTACATACAGACATCAAACAGTACTCACCTGGCAGATAGTTGCTTGTCCTTTAACCTAAGGATGTAATTATATTACTCAATATCTGCCTGAGGATGAAGAAATCACAAAACATTTACTCTTGATTGTATTAATTTGCTTCAAAATAGTCTCAGTCTATTAATCACAAAGTTATTCATTTATTTTTAGGCCTGTGATGATTATAATTTTAAATCCTATATTTTTCACATATCAGTATTAGACTCCTCCAAGAGTATTTCATGTTGGCAGCTGTCCCTTTCAAGCAACATTTAAAGAAGCAGCAGTCTTCTTCTATTTTGGACTTAGTGAAACAGATCAGTCAAATCCAGGAAGAGAAACTGGTCCAGCTGTGAGAAAAAGTAATTGGCACCAGGTGAAAATGAATAAATGATAGATTCAAGACCTACTTTTAAATCTCCAGTAGGAAGAAACAACAGCAATGAATACTTTGAAGACAGAGATGATGGTATATGACATTTGAAAGTGGCTGAAGTGTAGAAACATTTTAGGAAAGGCATTTAAATCAGTGGTATAGCTGTGAACATCCCAGCCCATTCTCAGAATCCTGCCATGTAATAAACAGCATGGTTATTTTTCCTCTAATTACACCTGTGAAACAGCAGTCTTGCTTTTGCACTAACTTTCTGAATAACCCACCAGAAAAGTTAGTCACACTGAAGTATAAAACTAGTGCTTAAAAAACATTGTAAGCCTCTGACATAAAATGAGTAATATAAAACAAAGAACTTTACTGGTTGAGTGGCACTGCATGTGTCCTTATCAAATTTTATATGGGCAGCTGGCATTAATTTATATTCTGCCAACAAATACATATACCCATCCCCATGTGATCCTTCGTGTTTATAATCGGCTAATAGCATGCCTGTGAAACAGTATATCAGAATTAATGCTGCCTCTGTATCACAAGCAGGAACAGAAAATGTTGAGTAAATTAATTATGGCAAAATGCCAGAGATAAGCATTCTATTTCACCTGATAGTGCTCATTAAGAAACAACCCATTCAGCTCCACACCAGTGCCACCATTTAAAATGAATGATTTTAAACCAAATGAGAACACACATGCAAACACAGTGCCAGACCACTTTGCAATTAAGTCATGATAAAGGACAGATTGTTATCCCAGGGATAAAAATTCAAAGGGGGATATTCCAGTGTCTGTCACCATTACTATTCTGCCGTGCTCTTAACCCATTAAGCTGTTTACTCAACAGCTTAGGCCATTGCTACAATCTGGCTCCTAGAAAATAACAAAGTGTAAAGACTTCTCACCTTCTCTTTGTCGATGATTTAAACTGTATAGCTCATCAGATGAGGAACTGAAAGCACAACTGCAAGTTGTCAAAACGTTTTCAGATGATATAAGAATGTCATTTGGTCTTGATAAATGTGCAAAAGCAACCTTTAAAGCAGGAAAACTGCAACGCCAGGAAAACGTCAGTTTGGGACAAGAATGTGATATAAAAAATTTTGAGCAAGAAGGAGTGTATAAATATTTGGGAATTAATGAAGGATCAATAATAAAACATGAACAAATGCAAAAAAACTTAGTAAAGAATACTTCAGAAGACTTAAATTAGTCTTGAAAACAGAACTGACATCTAGGAACAAAATCCAAGCTATAAACCAGTTTGCTCTTCCTGCCCTAGCTTACAGTTTTGGAGTGATTGACTGGCCCCAAAATCAGTTGGATTGATTAGACAGGAAAACAAGAAGGATGCTTCATGCTCACCAAATGATTTATAAAAATCAGTGCATACCAAGATTATATATTCCCCATTCCGAAGGTGGGATGGGCCTCCTTGAAACTGATTATATGCATAGATCTGCAATTATGGGACTCCACACATATCTTTTGACCTCACAAGAACAAAACGTAGTGAAAGTTTTGAAACATCAGGAGAAAAAATCTAAGATGACTTCTCTACTTAATATAGCAGAAGCTTATCGGCGTCAAGAGGAATGGAAATCAAACCAGAAATAGATAAAAATCAGGCAGCGACTGAATGTGCCAAAAAACTAATTAAAATATATAGTCTATGTTAGAACACCGAACTCTCAAAATGTCGAGTGTTCTAATATTGACCCGTTTTCAGCGAATGCTGAAAATATCGAAGACAGAAAACTGAATTTTTTCCTAGGGAAAGAATTTGGTTGTCCGTTTCTGTTGCTTTGGTATTTTCAGAGCTCTGGTGGAAAGTTACAGGTCGGGTTCAGGTAAGTGTGCGATTGTGTGGACGCGAGGGTTAGGCAGGTTAGGTGAGTTAGGGTTAGGGTGTGGGTCAGGTAAGTGTGCGATTGTGTGGACGTGAGGGTTAGGGCAGGGTAGGTGAGTTAGGGTTAGTGTGCGGGTGAGGTGACTGTGAGATAGTGACGGACCTTAGGGTTAAGGTTTGGGTTAAGGTAAGTGGATAGTTAGTGGTGTATGTATAGTTTAGTGTAGGGTTAGGTGTAAGAGTTTAGGTGTATGTGTGTGGATTGCTGTTTGTTTGGTGTGCTTGTGTTGTGTGTATGTGTTTTGGAACAGCAAATTTTTTCCCTAGGAAAAAATTTGCTGTTCTGAATGTCCGATGTTTTGATTTTTCAATTCATAGGGTTCGATATTAGAACACTCGACATTTTGAATGTTCGGTGTTGTAATATAGACCCAAAATATAGGGTGAAGGATCGGATGAGAAGGCAAGAAGTGTGGAAAAAGCATAAATATAGTTGCAAGCATAGAAAACTTCTGGATGAACATCATGTTGATCAAGAATGAACACAGGAATGGTTAAGGAAAGGCAAATACAAACCAAGAGATGAAAGGTTAATATTGATGGCCCAAGATGGTGGGCTGTGTACACGGTTTATAAAGTCCATTGAACATGTGGAAGATACAGACAAGTGTAGGTTTTGTAAAACCAAATTGGAAACAGTTGCACACCTTGTTGCTGGTTACGATATACTAATGGGAGAAGGACTGTATACTGAAAGGCATAATAATGTGGCGAGACTTCTACACTGGGGATTGTGCAAACATTATGGTATTGAAGTGGCTGAAAAACACTGGAAACATGAGCCACAAAGCATCAGAGAAAATGAAGAAGTCTACATCACATGGGATCATACATTACCAACAGTTCGAAAGATAGATGCTAGAAAACCGGCTATAGTGGTCCAAGAAAAGAAGACAAGAGTAGCATTAATCATTGAAATTGCCACAACCAGTGACTACAGTGTCTTGTGTACAGAGAGATACAAAGTCATAAAGTAGCAGAATCTGCAGGCAGAAATGAGAGCAATGTGGAAGATAGATACCCAGCCAGTTTCAATAGTAGTAGGAGCAACAGGTCTTATAAAAAAAGAATCTACAATCGTATTTAGATAAGTTACCAATACATGTAACTCCATATGAACTGCAGAAAGAGTCATTACTGGGCACATTGCAAATTGCAGGTGTCGCGAAGAGCACTACTGGCGGACATCAAAGATTGAAACAATACTAATTTCATGAACTTTAATCGTACTTTGACGTAGGAATGGGGTCCATTTCCATCATGGTATTAGAAACCCAAAAGACTTGGAGAAATTAAAAAACACATACCTCTAGATATGCTTAACACTGTTTGTATGATACACAGCAACAACAAAATTCCGACAGAAATAAGAGTATTAACACACCTGCTCTAAAAATTTGCCTAATTCTAATGTAACAGTCTACTTAACAGCCAGCCTGGTGGGTATTGAAGCAGTAATTCTATAAATTGGGGTAACATAAATGCTCAGCTGTAGTACTTGTCTCTGTCAGTGCGATGCATTCAAAATTCCTGATTTTAACAATATGCAGTAATATCTTTATTTAAATGACATGTAGAGATTCCAGATGTAAGTGAACTACTAAAGCATATAGTTGGTCTCACTTGCATCCAAAACTGCTACATAGCCCCCATCCAAAAAAAATCCTACCACATCTCACTCATCATCTGAGTAATTACATCAGAAAAGTTTCATTCTTCTCCCCTAACTGCAGCTTGTCAATTTAATGATTTTGTAGCTGACTAAGCAATAAGGTCATAACAAGCCTCAACAGACTCATGACAGACTAATTCACTGTTAAAGCAAAGTATAACTCTGAATGCGTTAGCTGTGAAGTTAAGTTCCAGACCAGAGGTAGCACTGCTAATATATAACTAAATGGGAATGGAGCACCATTATTGATTCAGCATTTATTTAAACAGGAAGGGCTCTGGATGAGTCAGACACATTTTAGCAATTAAGTGGTTCTTTTCTGATTTCTTTCTTTGTGCCACTGCCCCTTTAGTTGCCCAAGTACAGGCTAGCTTACACAGCATATGCCTACTAGTGTCACCAAGTTTATGTGGAAGATAAATGACTGCCCTGTGCAGCACCTGCGTAGACTGTGCAGGGCAGAGATGCATCATTTTCTTGTTCTGAGTGTTTTTTTTCTAGTAGGTGAAGAGATAGTGATGTTAAAAACCACATTCCCGGGAAACATTTCTGCAGTCTTTATTACTTCAAATGAAATAAGCACTGAAGTGAATGCATGGAGAACAAACTGATTATTTAACATAACACTTCACTTGCTTTCCAATTTAAAGCCTTCTGCGGGAGTCACAGTCCACTCCAGCCAAATGCTCATGCTGAGAGCTCATGTCTGTTTGTAGATGAAAGTTTATTTTGTATATAAAATAATACGTTACAATAAGTACAGCAGAAAAAGAAATTGAGTTGAGGGACTTAATGTATTAAATATTATGAAGGTTTAGTATTCTTTCCAAAACCTCTACACCCCAACAATCATTGCAAATTTATGATACAAATCAAAGAACTGTCAAGGAGTTCACATTTTTTTTATCCCGTCTGGCTTTTCTGCCACTTAAATGTGAGTATTCTGAAATTACTTTACCCTCACCTTATTAATTGTGAAATTCATGGTATGTTTTTCTCATGCACCTTTCAGTCTTGGGTATGTTATACAAATTCATCTGTGACAGATTTATAAATCACAGCTCAAGAATTTTCATACACAGTACTTTTATCTTCTTATGCAGATAAAAGATTTTGAAGGGTTTTGCCATATTTCTTTGAACCAGTTTAGATACTTTGCCAAGTGCTCATGAGTGGAATAAATGACAACCTTAAGTAATATTAACATTTCTAGACCCAGCTTGTCCTCATATCATCATAAAACGACTGGCAGGTGTGAAGCAGAATTTTCAATGTCTGACATAAAGTAAATAAAACTGATCTGTTAAGAAATGCACACACTGTTGAAGGTAGACATAATTTCTTTTTTCTAATAACCAATGTGTGTAAATAGAAATCTTTATAACCTTAATGGTATTTAATTGTATTTTTATCTTGTGACTGTAACATGACTAATGTCTTACAGTTGCTTTACATTAATTATCATTTCACAACTTATTTTGTTAAGCTATACATTTTGCAACGTTTAACAGGGCACCCAGAGGAAATGCCGTGGATTCATTAAACTCTGTGTAGACTTCACGTGAAGCCCACACAGAGTTTACATGTGTGCACGGTGATCTGCAGTGAGCAGTAGTGCTCATTATCTCTTCATGCCGTGCACTGCATACTGCATTAAAACATAAATAAGCATGGTTTTGTGGCTGGCAACAGTGGTGCTGAGCATGAAATCATTTAAAGCAAGATGGATAGCAATCCTGTTTACAGCAGAGCACAGTCGGTTACTGAGTTTGCATGGAAAGTCACTATGATCACCAGGGCTTAATATATATAAGTTTCCACAGCTCAGTCTCTTAGTGCAAGAAATCTGGACAAAGCCCAACATAATGGGGGGGGGGGATAATGACCCAGAAATAGGGACAGATTCTACATATTTGCACATTAAGATACCTTTTCTGAAGGATTTGAAGTCTGTAATTTTTTAGTAGCATCAGTTCTGAGATCATCCCAGTGATATGGCAGAAAACCACAAATGTTATAAGAAATAGACCACAAGATATAAGAGAAGTTTGGACATACTGCATAAATCTGGACAGTTGAGAGGTATGTGTATGGTCCAAACACAGTACAGGACAGTGTCTACAATACAGAGTATTGTGAAATCCCATTCCTGGCATTCTGTTCTGATGATGTGTAAATGATCTGTAAGGGTACATGTACTGCCATGTAAAATAAACACCCAGGAAAGTGTGTGTATTCAGTAGGGACACATAGATGAATTTTAGGAATGAACACAGGGAAAGGGGACAGGTGAAACAACCTAATGTGCAGCAGATGAGGGCATGTCAATGGAAGGCAGTTGTAGCAGCAGGACCAGTCACCATATCAATATGGTACAATAGGGACTACACAGTGCAAATGTGTATTATGTGACTGTCACACCAGGTGACATAAGAGTGGGGAGATGTCTGTGTGAGATAAGCATCCTTACATGATCAGTGCAGAGGACATCTATAAGTGATGTTATATACAACTGAAGTGGGGTGCATACTTTGAAGCTGTGCAAACTGAGTTGCCTGAATATGAGTATAATCTCAGCAGAGGTCTTCAGCAAGTGGGACACAGGCAAAGGCTCATGGACAATATTAAAAGAAGCATGCACTATCATGGACAATAGAATAATACCACTAATAATCCCATGTTTCTGACATAACATGTGATTTAGAGTGGTTAGAGATGGTTCTGCACAAACACACTTATACAGCTATTATGACATGTCTGCACTCTATGAGAGTAATCATGCAAACTGTCCTGACACTGTAACATTTGGTGGAGGTGTTAGGAGTTAGGAGGAACACTGCTATACCTGTATGTAACATTATGATCAATACAGACTAGTTAACTGTGTGAATGGCATACAATATATATATATATATATATATATATATATGTGTGTGTGTGTGTGTGTGTGTGTGTGTGTGTGTGTGTGTGTGTGTGTGTGTGTGTGTGTGTGTGTCAGGTTACCCGTGACATTAATATTGTCAAACAGCTATGTATGTACTCTGTGAATCACTAGAACAGATATTACACATGCATCTGGTGTAACAACTTAATGGGGTTTCTGCACCATCAGACAATGTTTATGCCACAAAAGGAATACCTGGGTATGGCCATTAAGATGTATGACAGCTCACTGTGGCAAAGGTGGTACACATCAGTTACACATCACTGGAAAATGTGAAGTGAGGTACACAAAGAATGGTGCTCAGTTGTTGGTGTGATGAAGCTTGTGAACTGTGGAAGTATCATGGCCTGTGATGTGGATGTCCTTCACATACTTAGTAGTTGTGTTACATATAAGGGAGTAGTCAAGTACTGTGGCCACATGCCATCTACCCCAGGGCACAAGTCACGTACCTATTGGTCTAATTATAGGGTGTGATGTCTACATTATAATTTGGTTATGTGTTTGTTTTTCAGATGTAACAAATTCCCCCATCTTTTTGTGTCATTGCAGGTGTTGTCATGGCTGTGGCAGTGTGTGTTGATACTGTCGGTATTATAGTAATATCACAGTTGAAGTCAGTGATTGCCCACAATCTCTCGTCCTTCAGACAGCTGTTTAGACACAGGATGTATATGTCATTTGTGATGTCTGTGACTTAAATAATGGACAGGAAAGGGCCTATCATACAGCTCTGATGTACGGACTTGATCACTGGAACTGAGATATGGTTCACTTCACACATTTCAACACATTTAGATGCCATGTATGTGATCCACTGGTCTCTCCACTTGGTGATATAAGTGTTTATGGCCACATCTGACAATGTTGAGTGAATACCTAACTTTGGATTTGTGTCAAATGTCTTGCACTTGTCAAGTTCAAAAGGATGATAGTGTTGCCAATGTACATATCCTCACTGAACTCTTTCAGGATATCTAACAGATGAAACAGACATGATATAGCATTAACAACTCAAACAGGTCTGTTGCACACAGCCGGGATATTACTAGTATCCATTTAGTAAAAGGTCCATGATAACATGTTGGTCTACCTCACTGATGAGTCAGGACATGTCTATGCATGCATGAGGAGGGCGCTGTCTCCCCATTTCACATGGAAGAAGTTTAATGTACACCCTTCTACAGGAACATATTCTGCGTGAAGGGTGAGTTGAAGTGTATATTCAACCATGTCAGGAAGGTGTATGTGCTGACTCATGCGATAGGTGGTCTGTGATGTTGTCACAGCCCATTGATTCTATTTGATAGGGATAGATGAAGGTACAACAGTGAATGTTGGATATCTTAATCTGGCCTAGGGTTTGGACATGATCCCCCATGCAGGAATCATTGAGAAACTCACCCAGCTAGGAATTAACTCTTACATCACTAGATGGGTAACCAGCTGACTCACTGCCAATCACATACTGTGAAAGTTGGTGATTCACCCTGTACCAGTAGAGCTGTCACCACTGGCATACCCCAGGGATCTGGGTTTGGCCCTTTACTGTTTGGATTCAATTTCTCAACAATTCAGGCTAAACTATATGGTCTTTGTCTTACTGCATTTGCTTATTCTTGCATACTGGGTGCAATCATTGAGTCCACCTATAATGATAACATACTAAAGGAGGGGCTAACACAGGCAAATGTTTGGTGGCAAACCCACATGGTCTACAAATAAATGCAAACATATCTCTGCATTTTGTCCTTCTGCAAACTGGAATTCCCTGATAATTACAGCATTGACAACAGTCCCGCTATGCTGAAACCCATGCAAACATGTCTCTATATTTTGTCCTTCTGCAAACTAGAATTCCCTGATAATTACAGCATTGAGAACAGTCCCGCTATGTTGAAACCCAGTGATGCAAGCACTGGGATCACATGTAGATAGCAATCTGAACTTTGACCACCAAGTGTCCACACTAGTATTGAAAGCCTATGTTGTGCACATCATAAGTCAAGCCATCATATTCAGATCTGAAGATTATACTACAGCACTGTACTTGAATCTTATCAGCACACTAATAGAGTATAATGTTCTCTTTTGCATGTACCTCACCAGACACATGCAACAGCTGGAGAGAACACAGGGGTTTCTCACCAAGAAATCACAGGGCCTACAAACCTTGCCATGATGTATGTGGATAGAGTGAAAGCCATGTTACTGTAATCTGGATCATACAAGATGAGGTGATGTCTGCCTGGCCTCCAGGCCAGTCTCTCACCCTGCTCTGGTGGGAATAGTGCACATCCACAAATCCAATCAAGCTGATGGCATTAGAAGTGTCTGTGGAGGAGAATTTGGTAATAACAGTGCTCCACATGCTGGTGTAAAAGGCTCTGTCTAATGTCAAGCAAGAGCACAAACCCCCACACACCCCAGTTAATTGCAGTGAGAATTGAACCCCTACCTAAGTACACCAAGTACAGAACTCTGTATTTAAGGCAAGCACAACATCTGACTTGGATTGTCTCAGTCACCACTTTATAGCTGATGACATCAGCGGTGTCTGGTGAGGAGAATATGGTAATAGCAGTGTCTCACATACTGGTGTAAAAGGGTATCTCTAATGTCAAGCAAGTGCACAAACACACACTCACACACACCCCAGCTGACTGCATTAAGAATAGAACCCCTACCTAAGTACACAGAGTATAGAGTTCAATACCTTATGTAAGTGTCTTGGCACAAGTCTGACTTTTACAAGGCTGCGGGACAACTTATATTGGATGACATCAGAAATGCATGTAGGAGAGAAAATGTGGGAGGCCTGCATGAAATGGATATGTAGACCTGTACATGTGTCAAAATACTGTCAATTCATGGGATTGGATTGGTAACTGTAGGAAACACACTTATGCTCTTCTGGCTACACACACACACACACACACACACACACACACACACACACACACACAACACACACACACGCGTTTGACTGCAGTGAGAACAGGTGCAATATTTGTCAGCATGGAAATGATCAAGAGACCATACTGCTTTGCCAGTGATGGTCTGCACCTCTCCTCTCTAGGCTTTCGAATATTAGCTAAAACATTGTTTTCCCCATAGTGCCTTGTTTAGGCAATGCCAAACTGAAAGCTCTTCTGACATAGCAAATCAAAAACCAAGAAAAGTATTACTACTCAGTGCTAAGAGTCTAAACAAAAACATTCCACTCCTTAGAAGTTCTCTTGACCCTAGAGAATGCTGATGTCTGTGTTGTCGATGAGACATGGTTAAAAGCCACAGAGAGCACACTAACAGTGCAAGGTTATAATGCTTCCACACATTTAGGCCAGCTACTTGACAGTCAGAGACTAAAGGTGGAGGTGTCTCTGTTTACACCAAAAATAAATATACTTCAAGGTTGGTCAAACAGGGCAATGCACTTGAGCTACTCCATTTCAAATCACCATAGGTAAAATCCAATACCACTTCCTTGCATGCTATAGGTCCTCCTCTATGACTCAGAAAACCCATACCATGTGTTTAAACATATTAGAAACACTAACTTTCCAACCCAATATCATATTCATGGGTGACTTTAATTACCCCACTATTAACTGTGAATCCTATACAACACCAAACATATATGCACAGAGATTTCTGGATTTTGTAAACATAAACTATCCGGACCATATAGTCAATACACCAACCATGGGTGCAAACATACTGGAGCTGGTTCTCACTAATATGGGAGACTGCTGCACACCCCCTACTGTAATGCCTTCCCTGGCAGGGTCAGACCACAAAATGGTCTCCTTTGAAGAAGAAATAAAACCTGGACCCCCAGCTGAACCTTTAATATTCAAGAACGATTCTAAGGCTAACCTCTTTATATTAAGTGAGAACCTGGCAAAGTTTCAAGCCCCTATAAACTCTAAGAACATTGCTGCCTATGCAGAACTCTTCTCAGAAACCCTATACAAGCATGTTAATAGCTGCATAAAGGCAGCTGTACCCACCAGGAAGAAGTACAGAACTAACTCAAAAAACAAACCACCCTGGTGGAATCACAATATCAATAGGCTGTATAACAGGAAAAATAAAACCAAGGCAAAAATTAGGAGGTGCAGCATCTAGCAGTATAAAAGCACTCCCAGTAATCTAAACTCAGAGGATAAATAAAGTCTACCAAAGCCAAATTTGAGGTAACTTTGGCCTCCCAGGTCAAGGACAACCAAAAAGCATTCTTTAGCTATGTCCGTAACCTCAAAGGCACTACACAGTTGTGTGCAGAGCTCATTGTAAATGGAGTTATTGAGTCAGAAAATATAGCAAACCTCCTGGCTGATAAACACATCTCCAACTTTATCTCTTTCTCCCCCTCAACCTTCTCTCAGGAAATATCATCAAATATAACTCTCCCTACTATCACTAGGGAACAGGTCCTTAATGGTCTCTCTAAGACTAAGAACACTGTATCAGTGTGCTCAAACAATATCCCAGGATACCTTCTAAATAGCATGAAACACGACCTACCAGGCCCTCTGGAATTATTATTTAACTGAAGCATCCAAACAGGCTTCATGCCTCATCAATGGAGAAAAGCAACAGTCATTCCTCTGCACAAACATGGGTGATATACAGACCCATAAGCCTCACTAGTCTTATATGTAAAGCCATGGAAAGAATTATTATGGAGATGATTGATAGAGAAATAGAGATCAATAGAGAAATAGTAAACCTCCATACCATACCTCCCAACTGTACTGAATTACTCATTTTTTACCGAGTTTTGGGGTCCAAATAATGGGGTGCCACGATTCCTGAGTGGCACCCCTCCATTTCTGACTTTTCCAAGCTTTTTATTTTTAATTTTTCCCTGTTTTGAGCTGATGTCATCATATACACAATGACGTCAGCTCTGTCAAGGCTATCAGCCTGTCAGAATTGAGCTCAAGGGCTCCACATTTCCTGCTGGCTCATTTTTATGAATATGTTTCCATGATCTGCGAGTGCAAGCGGGAAACAATTATTCAAATGAGAGCTTTCGCTTTATTTTCAAAAGAGCTTTATTTCTTTTGGCTCTAGATTTCAAATGGATATATCTGTGGGGATTAGGCTACACTTGTGAGTGCCATTCAGGGAACCAGGTAGGAACATTTTTTTCTGGCTCAATGAAGAGATGTTTATCATCCTGTGATGTTTATTGGCTGCACTTGTGAGCTGTTATTCTGTGAAGATCTTCTGGCTGAATGAAGTGTGTGTGTGTGTGTGTGTGTGTGTGTGTGTGTGTGTGTGTGTGTGTGTGTGTGTGTGTGTGTGTGTGTGTGTCCAGCTGTTCTTAGTTTTGACTGAGGTACATGCAGCTTCTGAAAACCGATAATTGTTTGATAAAAGGTGGCGTATTATACTAAGTATTATGGGTAATTACATGTCTTTAGTTATGTTGTTTTGCATTGCATCGTCTGACCATTTCTAGGTTAATAGCACGCAGCCCCCCTTTGAATAATTGTCCCTGATTCTGATGGCATGTGACGCATTGTTGTAAACCTGAATGTATGTAATAGGAATGAATAACAAATGTTAAGTTAGCACCGTACTAATGATTGGAGTTCGGATCGGAACTTTTTTTTCCATTAGTACACTGTGGCCAGTGCCCTCTCCTTTTACTCACAGCCCTCGGTGCATGTCTGCTGTGGACCACAGCTCTGCTCTCACAACCTTCCTTCAACAAAATAAGAAACCTGGAAGACTTTTAATTTCAGACTCAGAGGGACATTCTTCATAATGAGGTACACTTGTTGAGATATGATCCCGGCTCTTACAACCTTCCTTCAACAAAATAAGGAACTTGGAGGAATTTTAATTTATGACCCAGGGGGACGCTCTTCATAATGAGGTACACTTGTTGAGATATGGTCTTGGGGAAAATTAAACTGCAATTCTTGCAAGGAGCAGTGTATTCAGAAAGTGGCAGTCACATCTCTCAGCTCACCCTGATTTTCACTCATATTTTAGCTCCATCCCTCTTAATACCTCCTAAAACTGGTGACTGTTGGAGAAAAGGTGGCAACTGCATTTCATAAATGATAATAATTAGAGTGAGAGAATTCTTTTACTTCAGAAAATGTATATTAATTTAGATTCTCTTACTCTCTCAATTTTTCATCATGTTAATAGTGCTGACATTTTAAAAGTGTCCCTGATTATTTCTGGATTTCTCCACGATTTCTTGAGAGCTGTGTAGTACAGCTGGACTTCGTATGCTATTTTGGAGTCCTCCAGCTCCTTGCAGAAGTGTTAGTAAATGTTGGACATAGGCACATGAAAAACTAAGTGCCCCACCTCACTTCCCCTTTTACCAGTCCTTCTGGCACTATGAGCGTGCACATTCAGTAGAACCTAAGTGGCGCATGTCATACAGCCCTACACACACGCACACACACACACACACACACACACACACACATTGTTAGTAACGCACATTGTGTGCAATAGTTGGATTAGCATGCCTTAGGGAATGTGAAATGTGCACTTACAGAATTCCGATGTAATAACATAATGGAATTACTGTCGTAGTGCACTGTGTTTCCAGGAAACAAGTGTGTGTGTTACTTTGATACCTCTCAACAGTTCACATGTTGATTTATAATGTTGGTTGGCTGTTCATAAAATGTGGTTGTCTAGTAAATCCTGAGAATTTAATTCACTAGGTAAAATATATTGGAGTGTCAGACATCATATCCTTCAGAAAATACTTGCTAAGACATTCTATCTTTCTAGCAACCTTGTTAAGTTTATAAGAGCAATATTTAAAACTGTTCCTGAATTTTGTGTATTTTCGGCTTTGCTCACATTTCTTGAATTTAGAGGTTGAGAAGTATTATTATTGTTAATGATGTCCTCTCAGTCTTGCTGAGCTGCATTCAGTGACTCTCCTGAGGGGAATGGCAGCACTACCTTTGTCCTTCTGTTACGATGATTTTAGTACAATGAAAATTAGGCAAAGCGCTTCCGTCTTTTTTTTTTTTTTTTTATTTCACTTGCTTGACAGTGAGAAAAAAATATTTTCAGTCCGTCAGGTTCAGAAAATAACAATGTCTTAAACTTAAAAATGTAGCACAGAGCAGAGAGAGAGATGGGTTAACTTTTATTTGGAAATACCAGCTTTCAGAAGTTGCTCTATGGGCATGTGCACTCTTTGTTTTTGTTTTGTTACAATGCTGTTTATGTATGTGAAAATGCCCTCAATTTAATATACCTGGTGGCTAGAGTTACTCAGTCTCAAACGCTGTACCTTGGGTATAGGGTAAAAAGAGCCTAAAGTCCCTAGCCACCACCACTTCTGAATTAAAGCCTCATATTTTTGATCTGTTCCTCATAAAATTTGTGGTTTTCAGGATTTTGGCAAATTGCTGAAGGACTGAATTCACTAAATAATGACAGGCATTTGAATTTCAGACTTCATATTCTTCAGAAACTAAATGGTAACACAAAACCTTTTATTCTAGCAATTTTCTAAGTTTATAAGGTCAGTATTTGCAATTTGTCCCTATTTTGGGCTGTATTCCCCAATTATTGGCTTTGTCCAGGCTTTTTGTGCTAAGATGTTGAGACTAGAGCTATGGTGAGAAGTAAGAACTGAAGTCACTAAATGATAGCCATTAAAGTTTCAGTCTTCCTACCTTTCAGGAAACTGCTGATTTGGTATAGTAGTATGCTACCCTGACTATAGTGCACAGGGCCCTGGGTTCAAGACTTGGCAGTGAAATGCATTGTGGTAACACAACATTTTATTCTAACAACTTTCTAAAATGTTTATCCGCCCCCCCCAAAAAAAAAAATTTAATAGAAAATAAGTGCAAGAAGCTGTGCAAGATGCCTATGGCTTACACTAATGTCATTTTATATATATATATATATATATATATATATATATATATATATATGTATATATATATATATATATGTATATATATATATATATATATATATATATATATATATATATATATATATGTATATATATATATATATATATATATATATATATATATATATATATATATATATATATATATATATATATATATATATATATATATATATATTGTGGGTGTGTGGAAGTAGACTTTTATAATGAACATGTTCTGAATTGGGCAGTTTTGTCATTTTTGGTTCATGCATTTTGTTTCATTGCCTACTGGAAAAATCTTCTGTTTAAAATGTGCTCTCTCTAACAAGTGTGCAGTATTATACAAGGAATATAATTTAATAAAGTCAGGAAGATGTGTCAAACAACACATGTATGTTTCTTGTTTTGTCTACAATGGGGCCAATTATTTGAAAACAGCCCACAGGTAATCTTTATCCACCACTGGTCAGATGCATTTTCTTTGGATGTGGTGTGTGGATTTCAATGCTGTTTCAATGAATGTGAGTTTCAATGGCAGAGAAGTTTTAATGCCAAGTCTATTTTCATTGTGAGACAGTATTGCGTTATTTAGTAGATGTCTTAGTGCTTGTGCATTGTGCTATAAAATGTAAAAATAAAATCTAAATAATCATTGTAGAAGTAAAGCAGTATGCACACATTAGTTTTTATGGTAAATTGGGAAAAAATAGACAGGTAATGGGACATTTGAATGGCTGCAGGGGGACTCTGGTGCCATATTTTGGTTGCCTGTTCTTCAGTTTGCATTTGAAAGATGGTATCCCACAATTCCATTGGGGTGGGCGGGGTTACATAATTATGTATACAAATTTGATGTTAATCAGCGTACAGATTTGTACCTATTTTTTATGGGCCTTGTCCAGATTTTTGATTTTTACAGGTTGAGAGGCATACTCCAGACACTGGACCCAACCCAGTTTGGTTTGGTGGACTTAAAGTCAGCAAAGCAGTGGATGAGGACATAATCATTCACACTGCCTACCTTGACATGGTCAAGTCATTTGACACAATACCCTACTCGGCTGTTGTTGACAAACTCAAGAAGTTAAGTACAAACCTGTATGTCACCCAGTGGTTAGTCAACTGGTTCACAGACACGACCCAGGAAGTTAGAATTGAGGATTCCATCTCTAAAAAGAGGTCATTCACAAGTGGAGGCCATCAGTAATCAGTCCTTGGACCACTCCTTTTTGGTATTTAATTCTCAGAAGTCAAGACCAATGTCAGTGGTCTCTGGCTGACTACATTTGCAGATGATTGCAAATTAGGAGCTGTCATTGAATTTCACACTGACACAAATGTTCTCCAGAAGGGGCTGACATAGACAAACATCTGGTGTCAGAGCCATGGACTAAAACTAAATGTGAAGAAATGCATAATAGTATCCTTTGGGAAGTCATCCATCCATGGAAACTATCATATTGACAACACACCCCTTAGAGTTGACCCAGTAGTCAGGGACTTAGGGGCACACATAGAGAGTAATGTAGCCTTTGACCATCATGTGTCTACAGTGGTGAGGAACTCATTATATGTGGAGTGACTTATAAACAAAGATATGGCATCTAAGTTCAAGGAAGTCATTGTTCCACTGTATTCAGCATTCATCAGACATATAATTGAGTACAATTGCCCCTTTGGAATATACCTAACCAGGCATATCCAACAATTGGAACGTCCACAGAGGTTCCTCACTACAAGAATACAGGACATAAGTAAAATGCTCTATGCAGACTGCCTCAAGGCTTTATCCCTGTATTTTGTCTCCTACAGGCTTTTGAGGGAGATCTATGCCTGGCATATAGGGCATTGTCAGACACCACTCTGATGGGCCTCCTGCATATCCACAAAACAAAAGCACCATAATTAACCTTGCATGTGATATAAATAGGACCTGCTGGAGAGATAGGTATGTATCTCAGAGACTACCCTATCTATGGAACAGGTTGCCTATCCATGTTAAGCAGGTTCCTCCCTAATGCAATTCAAGTGCAGCTTGGACAATTGGATTGGAAACCAAAAATTAATTCCTGGTTTGTCACCTATGTCTCTAATGGACAGAGGTAACCTGTAAATGGTTCATCTCCCAGGCCCATGCTTACACTTATCAAGGTTATCAGAATTTGTCAAAGATTTGGGATGCATGGCTAGGCTTAAAAAGGTCCTTGTCATCATTATACTAGTAAACACCTATAAACTTACAAACCCCTACCTATCTTAGTACACAGACTTGCCAATTTTATTTTTAAATTCAGTAAGATAGGGATGCTGGATAAAAGATGAAGGTATTTCTGGATGAGGTAAGTTGGTAGGTGAGGAAGCAAATGTAAGCGAGCAAGACAAACAAGATAAGATAGAAGAGTGGTGATGGACACAAAAGGTTAGGGGATACCATGATTGGGGTGAGGGAGGGGATAACACACACTCATGCCCATCAAATAGTAGACAGTGAGATTTGAGTCCTCATCCACTGGACTGTCATTGGTGTCCTCTTACTCCATTGGCAGTTGGAATGCTTGATGTGTTGTCCTCCTATGTACCATGAGAGACAGCAACCTCTCCATCTGGCATAAGTGTACACCAATGGTGCAGTGCATGACCCTACACACCAACTCTGGCATCTCCCAGTGGGTGATGAAATCCCCACCTCTGCCACTGCTTCCAAAGGGTACCACTGTACCAGCTTCTGAGACAGTACTATTGGGGGCAGCAGAGGCAGTGCTGCCACGTTGAGTCCCAGATTTGATTGGCATTAATGCTGGAGCCAGTGGAGCAGGTGCAGGCTGATCCACTGGGGATGGCCTACCTTGCTGTGCTGTGTAGTATTTAGTGATTTGGCACACATGAATAACATGGAGACATTTTGATGACACATAATAGAAAATAAAAAAGAGAGAAAAGGTTTGGGATGAGAGAAAAAGAGATACATTTAGTACCATCATATGTGACATACAATGCATTAACACAATTATACATCTATTTTATCTGAAGTATTCCATTTAAGTATACATCCTAACAAATGTACACTATATGTACAGATTACTGAAAGTAATCCTTGAAATGTGCATATATTGGACATATGCATGTTCCAGTTATACAGATTACAGTTAACAGCAGGGTATTTATACCACTTGTATAAATTTTAGTTTAATGTAAATATTAAAGAAATGCAGAACTGTATAGTTGTAACTCATGGTATCTGAACCCAGAACGTCTGACTACAGTCTTATATTTGACACCTAAATTTGGTTTGTGCTAATAACTAATGTATGCATACTTGCTTTTACAGTTAGGATATGCATGCTCAATTTGTTACAACTGTATAAAAAACAAAAATCTATCTTTAACTTTTAAAGCTTCTATAATACTTCTCTTGTGTTTTATAAATACCACTTGCTTCCCTCAGTCTCTCCATTCGAGCAGCATGAGCACGGTGATTGAACTCTATGTCAGCATTAGCTGTGGAAAGAATAGAAAAGAACAGCAGAACATTATCCATATCAGTCTTGCCTATATTTAGCTTTCTAAGTATGACAAATACTCTCTTATTGTCATACTTATACAGCTGTGGTATGTCTACAGTCTCAAATTCAGTCAACCAGTGGTTGAGGGTATTCCTTTTGTACCTATGTAGGTCATTAAAATGGTATCTTTACTGTACTTAAGTCCGTGGAATGCTGGTAACACTGAATACAGCTTGAGCCAAACTACTGCATGCCTCAGACTTGGACTGGGAGCCAGAAAAGTCCCCCTTCAGAAGCCTTTGGCTGTGGCACTTTGCAAGGAGTCCAGTAAATATTCTAGACTCCTGGACACCCCACCTCTGTAGCCTAAACTAGACAGCTGCCTCACTAACTCCAGCCATGTCAAACATCCGAATTAGAGCAATGGAAAATGATGCTTTCCCGCCAATTCCAGTTATCATGTCTACTGGTAGTGCCAAACCTGATCAAGGATGTCAACCAGGTTTGCATGATGTTAAGCAGAGAGCAGCAGTGCCAAGCAGGGATGACATAAATATTTGAAATAGGAAGGTTAATCTGACACTTGACCTTAGTTTGAGGGGTGTCTAGTGAGGCTTGGAAATATGTATTTTATTTATTTAACATTTGTTTACTGGGAAAGTTTGACTTATAACAAAGTCAATTTTCAGCAGAGTCCCAGAGAGAAGTGCTCCAGAAGTATGTCTTTGAAATGTGGGAGGAAACCAGCGCACCCATTGGAAACCCACACTAACACAGGGAGAGCATGCAGACTCCACACAGAAGGCAGCCCAGTTGAGAATTAAACCAAGGAACCTCTTGCTGTGAGGCGACAATGCTACCAATGCACCACTGTGCTGTATTGAAAAGTGGAAGGTAACTGTTAGGTGAATTAAGTTATAGACATGCATTTGAGGCATATATGTCATGACCTGATGTATTTGTTTTGGGCTTTATACAATAATAAAATTGATTTTTAAAGTGTGGGAGTCAAACGTAGGCATAAGGGACTAAACATTTTCTTCCACAGTGTTGATTTTCCATCTTTGCCTCAGAAGAATTGGCATAGTCAGGGATGATTCATTAATTCAGCTGACAGTCTGAGGTGTTACACATGTATGTGTGTGACCTGACAAGGTTCTTTATATAGATCCAGTTGTGTATGTGTCTTACTTAATTGTGAAGGACATACAAGTCTAGATAACAGAATTATACTTACAGAAATATAGTAGACAGTATACTCTCAGTCATACATCTGAAAACACACTAAGGATGTTTTATCCCTCATACATATAATTCATATCAGTCTGGGATGTCCTGTATTGGAACCCATGATAATGTGTATGACAGTCCTACACTTTCACCTGTTGCCACAAGAATGTTGAAATAGCACTTATCTGTCTTACAGTTCATTACTATAAACTACACTGTCACAGCAGTAAAAACAGATTGTATACCCTGTACTAGAACCCAGGACCATTTGTACTCCACCTCTACACTTACACTTGCTGCCACAGGAGTAATTTAATGACAGTTCCGTAATTTCCTACTCATTCTAAAGTCCTCTGTGTTAACCTCTATGCAACGCTGCTTAGCGTGTTTGCGTGGTGCCCAACAGAATTAGTTGAATGCATCCATTTTTAATTGTTGGCTGTCTGTGCCCTGTCCACAGGTGTTTCGTGACTGCAGCTGTTGAGGAAAAAATGCAACCATGTATTCCTATTGAGACACCCGGCAAGCTTTCTGTGTGGGCCACTAGTCCAGTTTGCACATTGTTAAGCATTGCACAAATGAGATAAGCACAGACAAACCTGACATTCATTTTTCCCATTTCTCCTGTTTGAGCTAATCACTCACTGCACAAACAATGGCTAAAAATAAATAAAATAAAAAGGAAAATTAGTTGAAATGATGAAAACCAATTTGTGATATAAACACTACAAAATGTTTATTAGTACACATGGAATATTTTTACATAGCTCTGGATTTGAACTCTAACTCCAATGAACATTCAGAACACAGTAAGTGTGCCTTATTGCTCTATGCCATGCAAACAGCTTTGCAGCAGGGAATTGAAATCATTCTGCATGCTACCAACTGCAATACCATCCACAGTACTAAGAAACCACATATATAAATTTCAGATGTTGCTCACTAAGTGATCACACAACCATTTATGACTATTGCTTGCAAAAATGCAGCTCTGTCTTACTTCTCTGTGTTTGTTGCTCATCCTTTATCTGACCAGTAATCTGAGATATGCAATTTGTAAGGTATTCTATATCCTTGTCCTTAAAATATATGAGGATATTGAATGGCAATAATATACCATTGTCAACTGAAGGGGAGGTTGTATGATAATGAAAAGAACCTGTGAATTGAGTCCTGATTACTTAATTTCCAGCCTTGATACAATTAATTATATACACTTTGTAAGTTTAACCTGACATACCCACTGGAGGTAGGGCAGTCTACAATGATGTTGTGTTTTCCTTTTCCCTACCTGTAATCATTCACAGATGCAATCCTTTAGCAACAAACACTGAGGGAGTGCCTGCACTGTGTTTTCATCTGCTACACAGAGACAAACATTTGGGATTTAGCAATTCTAATGAGTTCACACCTCATTTGCATCTAAACCATGTTAACAACTCTGAATCTGCACCATAAAAAGGCAACCATATAGCTAAGGAACCCGAAGGTGAGGAGACATGTTTATGTGGAGAACAAGAACAGAGAAGAGGCTATTACTTTGGGATATATCTGCACAGAAGACTACTGAACTTCAGAAGGCATGCTTGTATTTTTCAGCTATTTACTGCAGATGCTGAAATGTTATTAAAGAAAAATCTATTTCATATTTATATAAATATATTAATTAGCCTAGCTACTGTTATCTGTATGCAATACTTGAAGTGTACTGATGACATGCATATGTTTGTCAGGGCATTTCACAGGTATACATGATTGGTAATAGCATAACATGGAATGTTCTGTATTAAATCTGTACATATTTCAGGGAATGTCCATTTGATAGCACTTTTAGCATTTCACTGATGGTTTATAAGTGAACTATATCATTTGCCTGTTCTTTTGGTGTTGACATGCAAAGCTTCATTTCTGTTTTGGCACAAACAAGGATATGTTGCTATTATTACTCTCCCTTGTTTTGCATCCAGTCTTGCTTTGTGTGTGAATGTAATATGTTACAACCACACAATTCTAGATATTTATAATATGAACAACAAGAATTGTGTGAATGTAATATGTTACAACCACACAATTCTTGTTCATATTACAAATATCTAGACTGTTTTATGTTCCTCCAGTGGTTAATACTGAAATGCTACATTTTCAGTTTTACCTGGGAACAGGTATTTTTTAGTTATGTGATACTTATTTTTATTATCCTTTTGTTTTGTTTTAGGATGCCTAGAACTATGGCACCCAGGCATCTCAGTGCCTGAAAACTACCCTTCAGTGACCCTGAGAATCAGGTCCTTGTGGAAGCTCTTAAGTAATATGGTGCATTTCAGTTTGAGAGGGGACATGGAGATATGTCAGGCAGAATGCACATTTGGCAACAGATAGTTGCAGATGTGTAGGTGGCCACAGTGGGACATATGATCAGGTGTGCCATAGGGGCACTGGTGTGATCTCATCTGCACAGAGGAGAGCTACTGCAGCGGTCTGTTTTTGGATGGGTACCGGGGGCAGGCCTGCTACAGACTGACCGCTAACAGCAATGAACAGTTCCTTATATGACATGACATCAGAGTATCAACATACTCTAATGATAATGGCAAAACAGAGGCCCAGTCAGGGGGTGCAAAGGTTGAATTTGATACTGAGGTTGACATACAGCCATACCTTGTAACTCCATCTGACACAACCTGTATGCCTACCCATTCCAGTGAGCCATCAGATATTGGACAGGTGGAGGGTAAGACAATTGATCAGGGACCTGTGGTTACTGTGGCTTCAGTGCCTCTTAACTCTGGCCATAGCCAAAGTGTGGGTGAGGTGTCATGTAGGAGGGTTGTTAGGGTTGCTCGGATGATGCTTGCTATCCATTGTCCACCTGATCAAGGTGTATCTTCCTGTGCTCATCAATGTATGTGTAGGGTCATCATGTTCAGGCATGTTCCCATAGGTCCTCCATAAAAATACTTATTTAAAATTTCATTTTATTTATTGTTTAATACTTCTACTTGCATTTTCGTCTACAAATGATTTTTATTTTTTTCAGCTTTTACTGACAAAAGTTTGGATTGTAGATCTAATAATTCAGAATCCTATTCTCTGATTTTTTTTTTTTTATACCAAGTTAGGGTTTTAACATATATGTAAGCTTTTAATGAGTCCCATATCATTATTTTATTTATCTATGTGGTGTAATTAATATCTAAAAAGAACTGTAATTCAGATAATAACCAGGGTTTGAATTCTTTAATTTTATAGGTTCATAGGTAGGTAGTAGGCTATCAGCCGTAGGGCCTATACAAGCCTAGCCATAATGATTCTCTGGCTATTGCTGGAATTTTGGAGTTAAAGATTAATGGTTTGTACCCATTTTGAAAGTTTTAGTATCAATTAATTGTGGTCTGAAAAGGGGCAGGGAGTGATTGAGAAATTAATGATTTTAGAGTGTAAGTCATGGGCAGCAAATATTTTATCTGTTCTAGTTTGGTTACGAAATCTGTGATCTTGATGGGAAAACAACAAAGATATGTCTCCTTTAAATTTGAAAGTATCTACAAGATGAAATGATTTTACCCACTTGTTTAAAGCTTTTGATACAGCAGATGTATGCAGTGGTCTTTTATTTGTAGTTTCAGAAAAATCAAATATACAGTTAAAATCTCCTCCCAATATTAAGTTGCCTTTATAATTATTGGAAATGAAATCCAAGTGTTTTTTAACAGTTCCTGTTCCAATGCCTGGGAACCAGTATAGATTGGTTAGGGTCCATATTCTGCTATTATATTTAACTATTACTAATGACACAAGGCCTTCATTATCTTCATACTTATAAATAATTTCTGGGTTAATCACATTTGTTTTCCTTAAAATTGTTACTCCTTTTGTCTTTGTCTTATAAGTGGATTGTGTCAATATATATTCCTTGGGATACCATTTGTAATTGTCATTTGTTCTGAAACAAGTTTCTTGAAGGAAGACAATTTGTGCTTTGTTCAGTTTTAAATATTTCATTAGATTTGATCTCTTGCTAGGATTATTTACGCTATTGGTATTTAAAGATAATAAAGTTTAATCCATCTTAGGTTATTTAGACTATGTATTTTTTGTTTTATTGTGACTATTAAACATTTTCCTCTGATAACTATAAAGTATATGTTTGAGCTTTTAAAGGAAATTATTAGTTTTATACTTTGTGTTTACCAATAAAGTAATGTTTTGGTCAGGCATACTAACATTTTTTTTTGTGAAATAGCTAATTTAAATTAATAAATGTTAAAAAAAACTAAGATCCGCACTAGCCATTGAATGAAAATCATTACTAATCTGATGGATAAAACCCAAGTCCATCAGATTACCACTCATACCTTGACAATCCAGAACATCTGAGCTCCATAAATTGAATTATCATATGGAGAATATTTGTAATAGGAATAAGCAATGTTTATATTATTTTGAACAGATATAGTACTATTGTAGATGAGACAGAATTCTAATACAATATAAATGTCTACTTATTGTATAAGCAATTAATATTTACATGAAAGATAGATGACAAGCAATTCAATTATAGTAAAGTAGGATGTATCATATATAAAACCTCAGTAAAAGATTATAGCACACAGTCATTGAACATATTCATCCTTATTGATGAAGTCTTTCAAAACTTATTACTCAATATAAATAGATGGTAATAATATTTATATCTAATGTTTATAATACAATATATTTTACTGGATATATCAGAAGTTATATTTCATTGTTTGCCAGCATTTAAGTAATCACTTTATTTGTTGCTAACTTACTTAAAGCATCAAGTTTGTTTTATGTGAACATTGATGAAAGTTAGTGCATTTTAATTATCAGTGCATCCCTTTCCCCCATTTCCTATACATAATGATTTTCATATCTCTCATTTCTTATTATAAAATGAGTGAAATTATTGGTTAAAAACAACAAATTCACTTATTGTGATTAATGATTACAAGTTCCCTTTCCATATTCATAAATTGCCATTTTATAGCATATGCTGAAAGTTTTTAGATTTAATTGACAACATTCTATTTTGTATAATCAGCAAAGATTAAACTGAGTGATTATTGTCAATTTAATACTATTTGTTCAGAATGTGATTGTTACATTATGTGTCATTCCTAGTTCAGGCTTCTATTGTTTCCATTGAACAACTTTGTCAGTTTGATGTCACGTATAAAACATTAGTTACCTTGGTAACAGCTTAAGTATTATGTATGGTCAAGATGGGTTACAAAACTACAGTTCAAGTTAAAGCAATTATATGACTTTTTATGCACATTTACTTATATGAGAAAATCATCATGCTTCCCCTTGATGTTGAATATAGTGTATGTCATTTATGAAAAATTGAAACTGTAGTGTTATTATACACAAGCCCATGTTATTAAACTGAGTGTCTTTTTCAATTTAATACTATTTGTTCAGAATATGATTGTTACATTCTTTGACATTTCAAGTTCAGGCTTCTATAGTTTCTTTTGAACAACTTTGTCAGTTTGATGTCATATATAAAACATTAGTTACCTTGGTAACCACATAAGTATTATATATGGTCAAGATGGGTTACAAAAACTACAAGTCAAGTTAAAGCAATTACATGACTTGTTATGCATATTTACTTATATAAGAAAAACATCATGCTCATCATTGATGTTCAATGTAGTGTATGTTATTCAATATCTAAATTCAGCAGAATGCTTCATCTTATATGATGATTATATATTTTATGTCTAGAGTTACTAAAATCATGCATTACATAACTATTGTGTGTGTGTGTTTTTTTTTTTTTTGGCTATTGCTTAGTTATTTGAGAGACCACAAGCTGTAATGCTTATTCTTATTATTAGCTCCTTCCAAGCCTGTTAATACAGTCCATAGACGTTAAACTATGAGACCCTTCTTTCTTATTTGTTATAAGTATATTTCCATCCTTACATACACACATATTAGTACTTCAAGCACAGGCAACAATGCCTATCCAGTTTTGCCATAATACCATTCACTCGTTCATGTGGTGTATTTCTAGACTGTTCTTAAAATATCCAAACCAATATTTGTCCTGTTCCATTTTACCAGCCTGTTCCATGCAGTGCCACTCTGCCAGTGAACCACTCAACACACCTTCTATTCCCACAGATATTACCATGAAGGAAATCTGATGACACTCTAGCAATTCCTGGCAACCCCAAACACCAGTAAAATCAGCTATCTCCATATGCCCAACACGTCCAAGCAAGCTCACTTTCCAGAAAACTGCAAAGGGTACTGCACAAGACCGAGTGATCTTAGTCTTTCACAATAACTCAGACTTCCACTGTTATGTAAGTCCTTAATGTTTTTGGACCAAAATACATTTTAAATACAAAATTGCACTTATTATTTTTATTTTTTATCAAGTATCAACTTAATGAGCTAAACAAAGTGTTGGGAAACCATCAATATGCATACATGCGGTTTAAAACAGCCCTTCTATTATATACATATATATATATATATATATATATATATATATATATATATACATATATATATATATATATTTTTTTTAAAACCAAAAACTTCATTGCCGAAAATCATCTCAGAGGCTCCTCAGACCCGTTAAGCATTATCATCACCCTGTCTCCATTACCATAGCAACCTGGGAGCATCTGTTTCTGTTAGTGTGTCTATGTGCTGCACACTAGAGGCTCACAATGCACCTGAAGCAATGCTTCACTTCACTGCAACTTTAAGCATAAATTCTTTCCCTTTCAGCGAAGCAACAGCCAGGAAAAGAACGGAAAGCAAACAGATAAAAAAAAAAAAAAAACTCCCAACAAGCCGCCACAACAAGAAATAACACATTCTTCCAGCCTTCCCACTTCTCACTCAGCACATGTATAAACAAACTATTCTCTTCCAAAATATCCCAAATTACAGTTGTATCCACCCCTCCCCCTGGATCCAGGCTAAAACTCTAATACACAAACATCAGTAAACCTTGATCACAAGCCACAACCCACAGCTTACCGGAGACGAAAATGGCAACATACAACAGCTACCAGACACTGCTGCATCCACATACACCATGTCAGCCTTAATCAAACAGCCCTCAAAGCTATGATACCTGCCATAATTGATATTAACTATGTTTAGACAGAATAATAATGACATTTATACTAGCTTCCAGTCACAGCTGCATCCATGCACGCCATATAAGGATTGATCAAACAGCACTCATATCTGTGA
Source organism: Protopterus annectens (assembly GCF_019279795.1). Lineage (NCBI taxonomy): Eukaryota > Metazoa > Chordata > Ceratodontiformes > Protopteridae > Protopterus > Protopterus annectens. The sequence continues at coordinate 637,904,550 of NC_056748.1, read as the reverse complement.
TACCTGACATAATTGATATTAACTATAGTTAGACAGAATAATGATTACATTTGTACTAAGAGCTTGCTACTATTATTTAACCAGGATATACATGACATTTCTAAATCATACTTTATCTGAAGAAGGCATTAGTCTCCATGACAGCATTTTTTTTTTCAAAACACTGCACTGTTACTGCTATTATATATGATGTTAATTTGTTACATTTGAGTCTGAACTCTGATGAATGGTACCTTGTTGAATTAGCTAATTAATTAATTACTTAAATTATTATAAGTAAAATCAATGAAAAATGAACAAGATAAGTATTCATTGAGTTCATGTAGGGGAATAGAAACTTTTATGTTTATATTATATGTTGCATTGTTTGGCTTATATATAATTTAAATAGTAACACATCTTGACCTACCTTTGTTTGTGAAGAATTATTAGACTCTTTGAACATTCTGAATAAATTATTACTGTTTCTCAATTGTTTAAGAAATCCTCCTTTTTTAAAAAATAAAAACAGATGACAAGTGATGTAACATAGTTGATACTTTGAGAGATGTAGTTGTACGATTTATTTTTTGGGACAACTATCTTGGAATCAGTTTTTTTGTTTCTTCTTTCTAGCATCAGTCCAAGGATTTGTTTCTTTTATTCTTTTAAGAGTAGCATCTATTCCATTTCTTCTGGGATAGACACTATGTTGTTGTTTTTGATGACTGTAGTAGCTTCTTCTAAGTCATTAAAGGTTCTCATCTCATTGGCAAAACTTTTTATCTTGGCTGGAAAGGCCAGCTGTGCTTTAATGTTGTTTTGTTTCAACAGTTTTATTATTGGCTAGACTTTTTTTCTTTGTTCTAATATTCTGGAAGAATAATCATTGTCAAACCTTATCAGGGTTTAATTGTATTTTAAGGGTGATTTTCTCCGGGCAGATTTTAATATTAGTTCCTTGTCCAGAAATTAAAGAAATGTTATAACTATGGATCTAGATGGAGTATTTGTTGAGTTAGAAGTAGGTTTCCTAAGTGCTCTATGTGCCCTTTCAATTCCAAATGAAAGTCCCTCTTTCAAGTCTAAAATTTCAGGAATCCAGGTTGAAATAATGTCTTCTCCTTCAGTGTTTTCAGGCAGACTAAAGATCCTTATGTTGTTTCTCCTTTCCCTGTTTTCTAAGTCATCTATTTTGTTAAGCAGCCATGTATTCTGTTTAAGCAGAAATTCTTTTTGGAATTCTTCCTCTTTGAGTCTCCCTTCAATGTCATTTGTTATTTTTGTATGGTGTTGCTGTAATAGTTTCTTAAGAGTATCAGTCTGTTTTTGAAAATTTAATTTGAGGTTTTCTAAGTCATTTTTAAAGCCATCCATTATCAAAGATAGTTCCTGTAAGGTAGATGTCATCAATTGCAGTTCTTTTTTCAAAGCAGCATCTGGATAAGAATTCCTTGAGTTGTTCATATTCAGTGATTCAATATATCTCCAAGTTACTTGACAGGAACATTTTTGTATATCTTCACCAAAATTTATATTTATGTAGTTTAGATGATCTGCTGTGGCGACCCCTAAACGGGAAAAGCCGAAAGAAGAAGAAGAAAGTAGTTTATCTATAGTTTTCTGACATTTTAAACTTAAAAATAATACAATTTTCCTATATTATTATAATAGCTTATGGAGCTCTCAAAATTCACTGCTCTCAGTTGGCCATCTAGGCTCTGCCCCTACCAGCAGTACTTTTGAATGGTATTACTGTGTGAATCTGTGATGCCTTAGGCCTATTCTTAATAATGGACAGATATAAGTCAAATAAGCATTTGCTGAGACATGTTAAGGTAATTGCTGTACAAATCACCCAGCTTATACTTGCTCACATTACCAAGTAACAACATGCAAGGTTATGCTGGCCATTCATATTATTATTATACAATACACTCTATGTTCAACACTTATCTTGTAAATCCAGCAGTTGCAACAGTTTTAGTTCAGCGCTGACTCTGTCTGATGTAAGCAGTACACAGCCAATACAATGGGAAGAAAAGGTTGGGTGAGTTGCCTGGCATCAATGTTACTATATGTATGTGTGTAGGTGGAAGGTTTTAGCCCCTTTGGTGGTGAATGAGTGTGCTATGCATTGTCTATTAGCCAATGCAAGGGCATATTGAGCACACCTATGTTTGCCTACACACACAGTAACTGGGTGGGATGTGTGACCCTTCCCTTGTTGATCCTGCTGAAGCTGTTTTCTCAGGATGATGTGGTGTAGCATGACACATACAATGAATATTTCAGTACATCTACATGGATTGTACTGCAGGGCTCCCCCAGATGTATCCAGGCACTGTAACAGTGACTTCAGCAGTCCAAATACATGCTCTGTGATATTTCTGGTTTCAGTGTGTACCTCATTATGGCATTATTCAGTGGGTGTGTGTGCATTTCTCATGGGTGTTCTCAGCTAAGGATCCAGTGCATAACCTGCATCCCCCAGTAAATGACCCTCTGAGATATCCCGCTAGTGAACATCTGATGCAGTTGAGAGGTGTGCCAGATATGTGAGTCGTGGTAACTGCCTGGGTTTACGGCACACACGTTCAAGATGATTCTCTTGGCATTACACATGACTTGGCAGTTAATAGAGTGGAAGTCCTTTCTATTTATGTAGAACCTTCCCTATTTCCCAAGTAGTGTCTTAATTTCTACATGTGTGCAGTCTATGGCATGCAGTACTTCATGGTAGTGTGCTACAGTGTAGAACTCCTGAATATTTTTGGCATTGTCCTAAGGAATACAGGGAGAATATGTGTGGTCACTGGCATGTTGGAGCATAGCATTCTGGAAATGATGGAGGATCCTCGATGCTGATGGCTATGACACCCTCAGAATTTCCCCTGTTGGTGTCTGAAAGGTACCTGTAGCTAAAATTCTAAGTGCTACATACTCCTTTGTCTCCACTGGGATCGGTTTCCCTTGGTTTGCCCTGGCTCTGAGTTGAGGATGACATAGGTTGCAGAGTTCTTGCAGAGTGTCTCTATCCACCCTGTAGTACTCTATAATGTCCATGTCGTATAGATTGTGATAAGTTTACCGGGTGTCTGAAAACTCTTCTTCTTGGCTATGGTCTATTAGCAGCAGCAGCATAGACTTCACCCATGAATTAAAGCAACAACTGCCCCTAGCATTGTTTCTTTGTAGACTTCTCTCCATGGCTGTGTTCCAATAGGTTTTGGAATTCACAGGTAAAACCAGCACTGAGTCTACATAGTTGCTTTAAAGCTTGTTGAATAGCTGCTCCATCTTGGATTGGTTGACTAGCATACAATTCAGATGCTTATTCTGTAATTGGCAAGCCACAGTGTTTGCCTTGTTTGAGTAGCTTTGCTTAGCTCTAAACACTGTGTAGAGCATCTTATTGAATCTAAAACAGTTGCAATGTGCACACAGTGTAAACTGACCATTTAGGCTTTATTGAATCTGGCCAAATGTCTTTATTTCTATAATTCAGATTATTTACACTGCTCCTTTTACCACTGTTGACATTTTAACTGGCACTATTTCAAGATACACATTCATAACTGGAGGCAAATTCTGTTTAGTATGATTAATAGTCACACAGCAATTTTAATGACAAATACCGAATGTATTTTATCTTGTGTAGTCATCTAAAGAACCTACATCTCTACTTATCATCCAAGTAACTGATATTCCTTCTTTTGGCTTTTTAATGACAGAGTACTACTTAAAGACAAATAGAATTATGGCTAGAATTCATAGATGACTGCTGCTTAGCACAGAGCAAATTAGCATGGGAGGCATAAGTAGCATGTTTGTACAAGAGGCAAATAATGCATTGTATAATGGTACGAAATGAGGAATCCCAAGCAAACGACCCCCATGAATTATGAAAATTACAACATCCAGCATGGTAGACTAATTCAAAAATGTATAAAACAGGTGCACTGTGCCAAGGTACATACCCATTTTGAATGCCAATATTCATGACGAGCACAGTGATAGTGTTGCTACTATTATTAACAACTGTGTGGTGGTACAGCAACATATGCTACTAGCTGCCACTAATGTCAGTGTTGGCAATGGTGCATTACCTGACCATTTGCGCCAATTGTAGGTATTAACCTCCAGCTCACATAGCAACAGACTGTGGCTTAGTTGAAATGTGTTACTCACAAGCAGAATTGAGTGGGATGCATGGTATGCTCATTTGTGTGGATACTAACCATCTTAGTAACATGGGTCTTTCAGTGACCCATTGAAGGGATGTTAGGATTAATACAAGATGCAATGATAAGAATCCTAAACCACTTTAACATCACAGCAAAAGACATCACCACTATATACCCAGCTGAACACACCAAATTGCTAGGAGTGGAAATAGACAATAAACTAAAATTTGACATTCACATATCCATGACCATAAAAAAAGTCCACAAAAAACTAGGAGAATTATACAGAAATAAACAATTTCTCACCAAAGCAGCAAAGATTTCAATAGCAAATTCCCACCTTATCTCCACCCTACTTTATGCCTCTCCAGTATATACCAACCTAAGGCAATGTGATCTAAACAAGCTAGAGACCTGCTACAACAAAATCGCCAAATTCGCCACAGGGGCATCCTACCGTAGTCAGCACTGTCTCTCACTTGCTGAACTGGGCTGGCTTGAACTCCCTCACCTCCTTCAGTGGAATCAACTCTCACTCGCCCACAAACTAGTAAACCATCCACTAAATGTCCCATCCCTCCAGAATCTACTCCAACCCTATCACACCACCAGACCACTAAGATCCAGCAACAAAAATCACTTGCAGATCACTAAAGCCAATAACTCTGCTGGTGAAGCACTATTCTCTTGTGCCATAGCCAAATTATAGAACTCACTCCCACCCACAATTACCTCCGTACCATCATGCACCGACTTCAAAACTTTATTAAAAGCGCACCTAAAAACATGCTGGCTATGCCCTTGCAACTCCCACTCTAATATCATCCACCCCATCCAACTACTACCTTTCTTTCCACTCCACTAACTACCTTGATTATAGCAAGCTCAGATGCTCATAAGCCTAGTACTTATTATACAGTAGGAACTTCTCATTGTTACATTTGTTAATGCCTGTTATGTACTTCACAGATAAAGATTCTAGTTGTCTACTAATGTACTATGTTCTTCACCTGTAAATATGTTGTAAGTAATTTCTATGTTAAATTGTTAATTGCTATGTAATCCAATGTAACTACTGTCTGTTTATTTTACTGTGGAGCTTTTCTCCCTGGGCCTCCGCTGAAAATGGACCCATGTCCAGTCGGATACTCCCGGTCAACAAATTAAAAAAAATAAATAAATAAAATAAATAAATAAATTGTCTCTGTGTTATGCAATAGCATGCAGCGGAGCCTATCTAGTTTTACAGGACTGCAGAGGAAAGAGCCAGTACCACGCAGGTATTTTGCAACACAACCCAGTTCTTTGAGGACCAGGAAGCCACAGATTGGGTCTTGATGGTAATATGTGTAAAATCCAATGCAGATGGGCAGCAATACAGTAATAAGAAGAGCTTCTGCTCCCTGATCTGCCAGATGATCTGTCACATCCAATGCATTATTTATAATGTGTCTGTATACCTCCTGGGAAGTTCACACGATTCACACAATGGAACTTGTTTAACTTATAGCAAAGGTTCCTGCATTGGGACTTCATAAGTGGTCATCTAGTTGTTAGGTGAATGAGCATGCTAGATAGACTGGCCTGTATTCATAGGTATCATGTAAGCAGAGAGCAGACCACACATAATATGCTGTTTGTTGAGTGTTACAGGTGATACTGTGTATGCCTTGCATCCCTGGCTAATGACCCTAATGTTCCTACCCAGACCTTTCAGGAAATGGCCTATAATGATCTCATGCAGAAATATGAAATATGGTGGACAAGGGGATGCTTCTTTTATCTAAACACCTTGGGATCAGCATTACAATGCAGTCCCGATATCTGCAGCAAGTTTTCTATGGCACCACAATTGGCGGCAAGTTTTCTATATGTGCCATCATGTACAACATGGTGATGTTTAAATAGAGCAGAAGCTGAACATCTTGGTAGGGCATTGCTTGTCACTAGCATCAGGAGCAGCAGAAGGGTAGACAACAGCAATACCACAGTAAAGGCAGATGCAGGTTTAATGCATTACAGTGCTGGCAAGTAAGCAGGAAATAATCTACTAGTATGGGCCATGGAGCAGACAACACAGAATAAAATAATGAATTCACTGTCACACCAAGGCTATAAAAAGCAGTGTATGAACTGGTGACAGTATGCATAAGATATCTGCATGAGGTTTGGTAGGGTATGGTCATTGCTACCTGCACAAATGGGGAACACAGTTACAGGTGAGTGCACATTTTGAGGTGAGTCAAGGTCAAGAAAGCATTGGAGCCATTTTCTCTTGGAATTGCTGGTGATTAAGACATCACATCCTCTAGTAGTGTGATGAAACTACCAGAATATTTTCATTGGTTGTCTCCATCATATGAGCTTGCAGTGCCAGAGCTTCAATTGGGTCATGGCACAGAAAACATAGAAGTATAGGGCCCATGACATCCAGCTTGATGAGGTATACTGTGTGTGTTGGTCTCAATGAGAACACAACCTTCTCTCCCCTTTATATACCTTGTTATCAGATGCAGTTAGTGCTATGTACACCATCTCCCCGTTAAATACTGCAGTATTTCCATGGAGCCTGGAAGTCCCATACCCTTACAGTATGTCCTTTCTGAGATTTCCAATTTACACATTTTGCCCTCCACTATAGTCACAAGCAAACAGTGCAGTACCATGCTAGTTTTATGAGTGTCCAATGACACATAAAGCATGTTGTCTGCCTTGATGCCATTGACATCCACCTCAGAGTTTGCTTCTCTTGCTGAGGTATTTTATCAAGCAGGAATATTTCTCTAACTCTGCAAAACACCAGTGCACATAATATTCACAGAAATTCCTCTATTAAATAGCTGTATGATTTTAAGTGGTATTTAGTGAAATAGTGCTGGTGCTTAAAATTTCATTGGCAAAAGCTTGTTTTTATGATGGCTCTGCCACTGAAGTCACTTAATATCTCTGTATGTGAATCACTAATGCTGTTAAATGCACTAAGCAAACATGTTAGCACTAGCTGTGCACATTATAGTTATCACAAAGCATGCAGCCAGTATCCTCATGTATATGGCATGCATATCACCATACAGTCATTTCATTAATGCCCAAAGGATCTGAGCTCATCCTGAGTACATGCATGTCATCATACCATTAATGTCATAAAGGATCTTGGCTCTCCCTAAGTGCGTGCATGCTGTCATAACTTTCATATCATAGAGAACTTTGGCTTACCATGAGCACATGCATACCATCATGCCATTAATGTCATAAAGGATCTTGGCACACCCTGAGTGCATGCATTCCATCATTCCATTAATATCATAAAGGATCTTGGCTCTCCCTGAGTGTGCGCATGCTGTCATAACTTTCATATCAAGGGGGATCTTGGCTTGCTATGAATACATGTATACCATCAAGCCATTAATGTAATAAAGGATCCTTGCACACCCCGAGTACATGCATGCCATCATGACATTAATGTGGGTTTATGACTGTCCATCAAATGGCATATGTCATTGAACATGCTGTTCACTGAGCCATTCCGGAAAGATTGCATTATGGTAGGGATAAGGAAATTTGCCCTTTTCCCACTGTAGTGTGATCTTGGCCTTGATATATTTAATTAGCAGGGGGTTTGGGGGTGCAGTCCCCCACACGAGGAGGTTTTGGTGAATGGCATTTACAATGTAATGTAATTCAGCAATTTTTCTGTTCGATGGCTAAACACAGACCCCATTAATGTCACAAAGGATCTTGGCTCACTCCAAGTCAGCATGTGTATGCTACCATACCATCTTACCATTAATGTCACACGGGATCCTGGCTCTCCTTTAGTAAATACATGCTATCATGAATCTTAGCTCACCTTAGATGAGTACATACTATTAATTTCACAAAATATCTTGGCTCACCCCAACTGAGTACATAGGTTCATAGGTTATAGGTTCATAGGTTAGTACTAGGCTATCAGCCCTATGGCCTATACAAGCCTAGCCATAACAATTCCCTGAATATTTCTTCCCACATTATTTACTTTCCTGGACCCCTGTCTAGCAGGGCGATTGACGTGATCCCTGGGGTGAATTTCCTTTCTCCCATCCAATCGTCAAGGTTCCTCTTGAAGAGGTCCAAAGAGGCACTCTGCTTGACATGTATGGGCAATCTATTCCAGAGTCTGGGGAGTCTCTGGGTCAGGAACCTATCCCTCCAACATGTTTTGTTTATTGTGATGACAAGGTTTAGATCCCTGGAGCGTGTAGCTCTGAGGGATTGGGATTTCTTTAAGTGTAGCATGTCCACCAGCTCTGGGTTTGACATGGCCTTGTATGTTAAGCAGAGATCGCCTCTGAGTAGACGATATGCGACAGAGTATAGCTGGAGTTTTTAAGGCGGTCAGCATAGGGCATCTGCTTTAGGCCTGTGATTCTTTTAGTGAGGTATTTCTGAGGCCTTTCCAGTTGTTGCAGATGTCTTGAGAGGTACATACCAAATTGGGCATTGTATTCTATAATGGGTCTAATGAGGGATGAGTACAGTGGGACAATGACCTCCTTTTTCTGGATGAAAAGCCCTTCGTGATGAGGTGTGCCACATAGAAGGATTTCCTGACTGTTGTGGCGATGTGGTTATCGAAGGTGAGACCACTGTCCACCTGTGTCCCTAAGTCTCTTATCACACTTTCTGTGTTTAGTGTACTGCCACCTATATGGTAATTCGTGGATACATGTTTTTCCCAAAGGGATAACAATACATTTATTGGCATTGAGCTTGAGCCCATGGCTCTGGCACCAAGCATCTGTTTCTGTAAGGCCCTTTTGTAGAGTATCCACATCATTTGGGATTCAATAATGGCTCCCAGTTTGCAGTCATCTGCAAACTTTGTTAGCCAGAGTCCCTTAGTGTTGACCTGTACTTCAGAGAAGTAGATGCCAAACAAGAGCGGCCCCAGGACTGAACCCTGAGGTACTCCACTTGTCACTTGTCTGGAGCTGGATTTGGAGTCGGCTACTTTTACAGTGTGGGTTCTATCAGTAAGCCATTTAGCAACCCATTGGGTGACATAGGGATTAATGCCCAACTTAGTAAGTTTATCTATGATTCCAGAGTGGGGGATGGTGTCAAAGGCCTTGGCAAGGTCTAGATAGGCTGTGTGAACCACCTTACCCTTGTCCATGGCTCTGGAGACTGATTCAAAGAAGTCAATCAGGTTCAGGAGACAAGATCGGCCCTTCACAAACCCAAACTGGGTGGCGTCCAGTGTTTGAAGGTTGCCAATGTCTTTGTTTATAAGTTCCATGATAATACGCTCCATGGCCTTGCAGATAAGGCTTGTCAGACTGATGGGACGGTAGTTTCCGGGATCCAAGGTGGATCCCCCCTTGTGGGTTGGGATAACTATAGCTCTGCGCCACTCAGTGGGCACGAAACCTGAGGTGAGGCTATGATTAAACATGACACTTAGGTGAGGTGCCAGTTCATATTGTAGTTCATGTAGTACACAGCCCGGGATGTCATCTGGTCCCATGGATGCTGTATTCTTGGCTTTAGAGAGTGCGTTTTGTACCTGTGTGGCCATTATTACTGGAATTTGGCAATCTTCCGGTATTGAGATGGGCCATTTAGGGGTGAGAGTGGGGTGAAGTTGGCACTGAATCGATCTGCCAGGATATTGGCAATATCCTTCAGATCAGTATATTTAATGCCATTCTGTTTTAGCTCAGAGCAGATCTGAGCATTGCCATTTAGATTCTTGACATAATTATAGAATGCTTTGTGGTTGTCTTTGGAATCTTTGGCAATTTTATTTTCGTAACTAGCTTTGGAGGATTTTATGAGGCATCTCAGTTTCTTACTGAGGCTAGTAAGGGAGTTTTTTGCATCCTGGGATTTTCCTCTTTTCTGCAAAAGTTTCTTCCTTTTGTTGTAAAGTTTGTTTATGGCAGGGGACCACCAGATTGGCTTCCTTTTTTTGGATGAGAGCATTTTGGTTCTATTTGGGATGGCACGATTCATGCATGAGTGGATGTGCTCATACAGTGCCGTAGTGTAGGATTCAGCAGTTGAACTTTCAGTTCCCGTCTGCATGGGTGTCATGAAGTTTGTCACTTCTGACTTGAGTAGCATGAAGTTCGCTTTAGAGAAGTTTTTTATGGTGGTTTCTTTACTGCGGGGTGGGGATGGGATGTGGATGTTAAGGGTGATTCGCTTATGGTCAGACCTGACTAACGAGGGGGTGACCATAGGTATGGAGCATTGATTTCCCATGTTGGTAATGACCAGGTCTAGGATATTGGAGCCCCTGGTGGGACTATGGATTAGTTGATCCAGGGCATTGGAATTTATGAATTCCAAGAACAGTTGCGCAAAGGTGTTGGGACACGAGTAGTTTTCCCAGTTAATGGCAGGGTAGTTAAAATCACCCAGTATTAGGGTGTTTGGTTCTATCTTAATATTTTCCAGTATGTTTAGAAAGGTGTAGTGAGAATCTTGGGGTATGGTGGGGGATCTGTAGCAAGCTACAATTTGGATTGCAGTCTTACCTAGTGTTAGTTGCACTTGGAGAATTTCAGACACATTGTGTTGGCCAACTAGCCTGGTGGTGTGAATATCCTTGGTGAATATTGACACTCCTCCACCTTTAGTGTTTTGGTCCTGGTTTGGTGGCCGAAAAGTGTGGTAAGAGTTGTAGCCTGGTATTGCAGGGGTACTCTCTGGAGCCTTGAACCAGGTCTCAGTTACTGCACAGATATCGATGTTCTCCATGTGAAAATGCTATTAATGTCACAAAGCATCTTATCTCACCCTGAGTTTAATGCATGCCATGATGCACTTATAGATCTCTGTCTTTCCAAGTGATCATTCACTCCCCACAAATTCAAATCCCTGACCTATGTCCTGTTTGTTACTCTATGTGCTGAAACTCAAGCTGTCATCCTTTAATATTGTTCATGCAATTGAGAGGTAGGTCCTCAGATAATATTACTGTATGTGCTGTTTGCCTAGGGCACCTCACCTCTGTAAAGTATTCTCATGTACTACTTTTGATCATTTGTCCAGCAGTCAAAAGAGTCTCCCTTGCTCCTCCTCATCATACTGCAAGTAGGTACTTAATGTATGTATCCTGTTCCCTACTTTTCCTTTTCTGCCATTAGAATCCCCAGTGGTTAGTAGATCACAGATCTCTGTTTTATTAAAGATGTGTAACTCTCTATAAATCAAATCAAGTTTTGCTTTACCTTGGACAAAATGAAATGTCAGGCGTTTAGTCCCCCCTCTGTTGTCAGCCTAATAGAATTAGACATCTTAAAGCAATGTAGCAACTGTGTTATGCCCACGGATAACAAACACCTACTAAATACATATAATTTTGCTTGTGAGAGGTACAACTGTTTAAGAGACATGTAGGCCTCACTTTCAGAAAAAAAAAAACACCACATACTGTGCACCAATATGCTTTAAGGAAATCCTTACATAAACCTGCCAGACTCATAATTAAGTGTCAGCAAAAATTAAAAAGAAGCATCACTTCACATAATATGTTATCTGTGACAGAGTCACCATGAGACAAAGGGCCTCAGTTCCAGTACACCAGACTGCTCCCCAAACAAAAAAAAAATGCTCAGTGATTGGTGACTCCAAGTTGAGACTTATAGACACTTCACTCACTAAGATGAGCAAAGAGAAAGAAGGTCATGGAGGTATTCTAACTGGTTGAACAAAACTATCTCCCCTCCCTTGTCAGGTTTCATAACCTTTGTGGCTATGTCATGCCCCAGCGTCTTACGTTGGTAAAATGGACAAGTCAGTAAAAAACAGAATTTACGAGCATATATATATCACAAAAGAAAGCAAATACTAACAATGCCTCATATAGACACATGGAAGATAACATAGAGTGCCACACCTTTAGATTTGCTATTTTAGAAAAGTTTATTGGTGATCCCACGTGAGGCAATGACAAGCTCTTGTTGGAAGAAAAAGACGTTAAATGGCAACTAAAGCTGAATGCATGCAACCCACTGGGAATAAATGATAATATTCTTCTTAACCTATTTTAGAGCTCAGAGCATAATTTGAATTAGTATAACATATTATAAACACATTTGTTGTATTTTATGTATTTATATAATAGGATTATATAAAATATGTATATTTTTTATAATATTTTAAACATCACTAATTTTTTAACCTTTTTAATATTTGTATATTCATTCAGTTTTTTAAGTACTAAGTTACTTTATTTTTCCTTTTTACACAAGTTAAATGCATAGGTTAGGCAGTTTTGTTAGTTGCTTAATTGTTTAATTAAATAATTATAACATCATTTCCTTTTTTGTTGCTAATGTTTGTGGGTATATATAGTCCTTTCTTGATATCATTATTGAATCTGAAGAAGTCCTGTTAAGCAGGATGAAAGCACTTATTCCTTTTATGTAATAAAGTGGATTTGTTTGTACCTAAGCAGTAGTATTTATATGGGATTCTTTATGGTCTTTTTCACTATACCAGCCTGATTTAGCAGATACATTTAGTGTGATACATTATCTTCCTTCAAATGGGACCTGGAAAATTGGTCAGGCATTCATCTGTATTAACCCAGGCTTGACATGCCTATCTGTCCGTCAGATAGGATGTACAGTAAGAGATGGGAACAGACAAGGGGTAATGGCCACTACTCACTAGCCTTGAACGTTGTATGATTCTTATGTTTCTCAGCCCTACCCCATTATTCTGTGAGTGAGCAAGCCAGACTGTCTTCCCACCAGTGCAATCCTAAATCACAATCTGCTTATTTTTCCTGTTGGGTTATATGAAAGACACTTGTTTTTTTGTGTGGATTTTTATAATCATGCTCTTCTTTTCACAGTTTGTTACTTTAAAGAGGAATGAGTCAGTGTTGTCTTTGTTGTTGTTGTTTGTCTTTCAGCTTTTCCCAGTTAGGGGTCGCCACAGCGGAACTCCAGTCCGCTAATGATTGGCAGTTGTTTTTTTTTTTTTTTTTTTTTTATGGTGTTGAGTTGCCAGCCTGACGCACAACCTTCAACGAAGGCACATCCATTCAACGCATGTCTTTCAAATGCCCACTCGACTGGGGGGAGGACATGCAGACTCCACACAGAAGGCACTCCCAACCCAAGCCGAGAATCGAACAGGAGAACCTCTTACTGTGAGTCAACAACGCTACCGCTGCACCTCCACAGAATTCTGTTGAAAAGTCTAAATTAGGAATATGCTACTGGAGGATGATCCTTTACCCTCCCACACAATGAAGTGACCTTTGGGACATGCCTATATGTTATTACTAATATAGATGAGAGGCTTGAAAAACAACAAACTTCATTTAAATAATCTTTTACATGCAGGACCGCAAACACATTTTCATTCTGTTATATCAGTCCTCCTTGCTTATGATAAACAGACCTGTACTAATATTTTAGCAGTTAAAACTTAATATGGCTTCTCTTCACTTTCTTCTGCTCTTCTCAGTCTCATAGAGTGACATTCTACTGCAGTGTATAGGAATGCTGCTCTCTTGAAAAGCTGTCCTTCAGATGATATGCTAAATCAAGGTTCCTTCAACCTAAATCGGTAGTTATTTGGGTGGATATAAGGCATCCCTTGGCACTTACTGCAATGCAGATTCATTATTTTTTATTTACAACTTCAAAACAAAATGCAAAAGAATATGATAAGGGAAAACTCTCATTTAATCATTATTTCCTTTTTCAGTCATAGTCAATTAACTTTCTCCACTTACGATATTTCATTATTTATACACATTTCATGAAATCTTCAACTTTGAAGAAAACCCATCCAGTAAGGATAACATTAATGTCCCACTGAGTTTTTCTTCCATTCTTTTAGTACATAGTTAACTCTTTCATGTATTTGATAAACTCAGTTTTCTGGTTCTTCTTCCGTATAAGTATCATATACTGACCGACCATAAAGCAAGCATTTTATAAATGTTAGCAATAAAATATAATGTCATTATACGTATCTCCCACTTTTCTACTTCCCACAGCCCTTACTCAGTTTTATGGTCTGAATAATTCAGTCTAAAATAAGAAAATGTTATGAAAATGTTCTGCATACAGGATACTTGATGCAAGGCCAGAAATGTAGTTGAAATTTACAAGTAAAACCCACAACTCTTAGTAGGTCACTACTTAAGACAGTTGTTTTACAGAATTTATTTTCAAAAAGCATTTGAAGTACAGTAAGTCTAAACATATATTGTATTCTTAGATACTTTGTGTCAGGTTTCATTTCTTTAATTAGAAACCAAGTTATTTTTCATTTTTTACAATATCTCAAGAGCAAAAATACAGCTACTTGCATGGAGTAAATACTGGCTCTTAATGATTTGGTCACACTGATTATGTGAATGTAACACTCCATGTAAAAATGGGAAAAAGAGGGGGTTGATGATGATGTTGATATATATTAAAACCCATAAAGGTCACACCATTACTCTTAAACTCTTAGAACAAGAACTCTGGACAAAGTAAAAAATAATGGGTGTTTAAAGGCCTAAAAAATAGGGACAGATTTTTAATATTACTCCTACAGACAGATAGTTGCTAAAATAACAGATTTTGTGTTATATATTTTCTGTATGATATGCATTCTGAAACTCAAATGTCTGCCATTATTGATTATTATTTAGTGACTCAGTCTTCAGTATTTTGACAGAAAAAAACAAATATTATGAGGAAAAGACCAGAAATATGATGCAAAAAATCTGGATATTCTGCAAAAATCTGGACGGTTGAGAGGTATGAGTCACACAGGCAAACCATTCAGGGGAAAGACTCAAAAAAGACCCAGGCCAATAAAGGTAAGCCCCACTAGCTGTAGGCATGCCATGCTTAACCCTTTTCTGAGCTCATAAAGGCAACATAAGGGGACTGTTTGTTTAGACTTTGGAAACACAGAGCTTAAGACCGTGGTGTACTCATTGTTAAGCTTGGAAGTTCCCCCTCATGAAGGACAGTAATAAACACCTGACAAAATAATATTATACCTGAACTTTATTGTGCTTTGTGTGACCGCTGGGGGAGACTAGGGATATCACAGCCCAAGGCCCTATCATGTCCTGGAGATCTTCAAATTAATGGGGTCTGAGGGCAGATTTATGTTTTATCTTAAAAGCTTAGATAACACCACATTAATATGTGTACATTTCTTACTTACCTATTTAAGGTCATGCCAACATCTTACAGACCCACAACTTCATCCAATACATTATTAGTTTCTCTATGAAGTTTATCTTTTTCTCTGGAACATTTTTCCTTCTTTTCTACCCTTCTTTAAACAGTAATCACATATCATTCCACTTAAATCTTCGTCATACCTGCTTCCTAACAACAGAAAATCTACACTTATGCTAGCCACTCAGCTGTATATATCCTGTCTGTGCACACAGCTCCACACACATCCTGAAATCATCACCTCCTGCCTGAAAGGAATTCAGCTAATTAATAGAGTAACTGGTAATACAGTGGTAAAGCTCTCTACTGCAAAAAGGGTAGGTAGTATCTATCCTTCATTCTTCAGTCAAATACTTCTTTTACTTTCATACACTATATTCTAAACTCTTTTGAACTCAAAATCCAGGAATGCAGTGTGCTTAGTCATTTTAAACTTAAATAGTCCTTGCTATACAAGATCTATGCAATCACATCTTCAGTGTACCCAGTTTTCCTGTAGTAATAAAAAGTACCTCTACCAATCTGTTAATAGCACACACGTTCTGAAATATAGGGTAAAAGTACTTCTTAGGAAAACTTCTACTTTTTGAGTCAATTCTTATTTCATTAAGCACACCCTTAGGCTACTGCTAATTGCTGTAATGCCTCAGCATACCTCCATATAAGAGAACTAGCAGTATCTGGAGCAGATTAAGCTCCATGTGCTGCAACCCAATTCTGATCCAGTTTCTCTGCACATAAATATGTAGTTATATGTTCTCAAAATGGATGCCGTGATTTACCTGTCGAACTTCATTCTAGGCTTCTAATGAATTTCTTGACATCCATCTGTTGAAACTATAATAATTTGATTATGATCACATTATGGTCAGGTTCATACATAAGAGCCTTGTTATTGCCAAGGTTTGTGCTTTGACATGCTGCCGCTATGACAATGCAGCATTAGAAACCTTCTGACAGCTTTGAAATTATAACATACATTGCTCTGTTACATGTCCAGCAAAACTGTAACAGAGTGACACATTCAACAGATTTTAAATCAGTTGTGAATTAGACATCCACTTTGCTTCTGGCCGCTGTCTCAATGGTAGCATGTAGGGTGTGACAGTTTTTAAAGCTAGCACACACTTCAGACTCCTACACTTTTTTAACTTGTTATACATCAGGGCAGCCAAATCTCTATGTATTATAAAGTATTATTATTTGGTAGAGAAACTTAGCCATTTGCTAATGTGTTCAAGATATCAGTTCAAGAAATTTACTTTTTGCAATTTTCTCTTGAGCTAAAATTGTCAGGTTCATCTTCTCAGACTTAAACAATTTGTTATGACTGGTAAATTGATCATAATTATGTATGTTATGTGCCAGAAAATTTGATTTTAGGAAATGCATCTTGAGTGTGAAAATTGAGACATGAATTTCTTGAAATCCATTAACAAACTGAAGTTGATTAGTGGCATAGGTACCTGATAGAACTGTCATGGGTAGTTCATGGTTATAGTTAATTATACAATGACCCCCCCATTAATATTCCAAAATGTGCACGCTGATTAGTCAGCATGCATGTTGTAAATCAAAGACTTATACTAATGGAAAAAGGTCCGGTCGCCCGGACTTTTTCCATTAGTATGTCTTTTTTTTTTTTTTTTTTTTTTTTTTAAAGCAATGGAGAACGCAAGATCTCTGTTATTTTTTAGAAACTGTCTTGCTATGTTAAAGGAGTTTAACATAGCGAGACAGCTTTAAAAAAGTGACAAAGATCTTCCTTTCTCCGTTGCTTTTTTAAAGCTGTCTCACTATGTTAAATGGGTTTAACATAGCGAGACAGCTTTAAAAAAAGCAATGGAAAATTCTCTGTTGCTTTTTTTAAAGCTGTCTCACTATGTTAAACTCCTTTAATGTAGCGAGACACTTTGTAAAAGCAATGGAGATTTGCTTTCTCCATTGCTTCCACTCACAGCTCTGATGTACTGCGTAAGCATATGCATGCGCAGTACATTAGAACTGCCACAGAATACCAGACAGCTGCGGAAGGGTAGCACGGAGGCATTGTACAATGCCATTATTTAAGAAAAGTAAGTATTTATTTTCTTAAATAATGTCATTGTATAATAGCAATAACCCACTTCTGGGTGTGTGTAATGCTGGATTTACCCACGGCTGTCTTTGTTTGGCCACTCGGGCTTTGTCCTCATGACCAAACTACACCAACCGTGGGTAAATCCAGCATTACCCATACCCAGGCTTGGATTATTGCTTAAATGGGGCCCTATACAGGATAATTGATGGTCACCAAAGCCATAAAAATATCCCATTATATGTCTCTCTCTTTCTCTTTCTACAGTTACCATAAAATACTGTTTAAACCTGGTAGTGTGCAGGCAGTTTTCCTCTTTACTTTTACAATGATCACAGAGATTTGGATTTGATTTAAGACTTCAATTTCAAATTTTACAGCAAAGGCATTGACAGACGCAAAATACTCACTTTGAAAACAGACAGTATGAATACTATTAAACTTCTCTTCCCTTGACAGTCATGGTTATTGAAAATGCATCCAGGCCCCAATAAGCTACAAGAAATGTATTGTGATTCATAGTCAAATAACATATAGTTAAACACTAATTTGCAGCTACGTGAAAGATGCAGTAATTTGAAACTGAAATGTATAATGAATTTGCTAACACCCTGGAACATGTGTCCCCTTTCAAGAGCAGCCTAGGAGCACTGTCTGCTTAAGTGATTTAAACAACAAAAAAGACAGTCTGAGACAGTCAAACCATGCACTACCATAAACAGTGCATTAGCAATAGATATCCTTACTCATCTGTTCTAAGTGCCAGATAAACTGCTATAGCCCAAACAAAGTGCATTTTACACCAGCATGCCTGCAAAACATAAATAAATAAAAGACAAATTAAAATATTAGTATTAAACTTGCAGACTTCATGCTGTCCACTTTATTCACTGCCAGATAATAAACATACTATTCACAGTAAACAAAACAAGGAAACTAAGGTTCATACCCCAAAACATAGCTCATATGATGATGCTCTTATTTATTACAATTGATCTCTTCTTTTGCACTACAACTTCTCTGTGATGCAGGAATCAAACATACACACACACACACACACACAAACACACACACACACACACACACACACACACACACACACACACACACACACACACACACACACATGCATGCACACGTGACCATTATTACAGTCCCTTGTATGATTGTGTACACAGCAGATGTTTGCTTGTGATCAAATAAATGAACAACTACATAAGTAATGACCTGGGATTGTTTTTCAGCTCACTGCTATGGCAATCATATACTTCAACTCATTACACTCCCCCATGCTCACCCAACTTCTTATCTTAAGAATCAGAGACAAAACACCCAAAATCATGAACAGATTTTAGATATCGGTCTTAACATAACTAGAATGCTGTTAGCATTTCTGGTTTTGCATTAGCAAGCATTTTTCAAAAGGTATGAAGTCTGAAACTCAAATTTGTCAATAATTAATGACTGTGGCTGCACACTGAGTAATAGCTTAATATCAGCTCTTCCAGTGTGAAAATGCAACTCAAAAAAGTGAATCTGTTTTTTTGTGTAAATTTCAATTACTGTCTAGTAAGTGCACTGCCTGGATATCAGTAAAGAAGAAAATCAATCACAGAAGGTGAGGAGAAAACACTGACTGGGAAGAATCCTGTTGTTGTTCAGCAAAAAGCAGCTCAAGCTCCAGCTTTGGTGAAATACATGGCTTCCGGTAATCAATAGGAAAAAGTAAGTCAATTGTCCTCTGACAAAACACTGAAGGAGTATATCAAGTAAAAAAGTATAGAAAAAATGGAAGCAGCTTTAAAAAGATATTCACCTGACCTGATAAAATTGCACAAATCAGAGGTCAAAATGAAGAAAAGACTGGCTGAGTATGAGACTGCTCAAGAAGAAAAGTTTCAAAAATAGTAGAATTAGAAGACAGAGCACAAAGGGAAAACCAGAGACTTTCTGCTATACCAGAGAAACTGGAATGAGCAGACTGTATTAATTTTTTGAAAGCACAAATAAGCAACTGGACTGATATTTCACAGCAAGAGGTATTAATCAAAAGGGCAAATTGTGTGTCTGCTCCAAACCTGGCCATGAGAAAGTGGCTAAGATGTTTACTAGTAAATATGCAATCCTACCAGCAGAAAGAGTTGATTCTGATAAAACTGTGGCAGAAGGACAGAGTACTAAAGGTTGAGTAGAGTGCTTGTGGAAAATGATTATTCATTGTACACCAGGCAGAAGAGGAGTATATCTATTCCAGCAATTTGTTTTATTTGAATTTATATTTTATTTGTTATATCTGTTTTCACTGTTTTTAGGTAGGAAAGGATAGCTTGATAAGAAGATCTATTTTCATTTTTTTTGTTTGTTTTTACCTTTAATTTCACTGTTGGTTGTTAGAAAGGGATAAGTTTTAGAGAGGCAAGCTCTAGCCATCCCAAGGGGCCTAGACAGCTATAAATTCACACAAAATCCAGAGCACATCAAAACAATCCTACCCTGCTTTGTGATTTATTAATCTTTATTGTTTAAAAGAAGTGTGCCTGTGAGCAATAGTAAGGAATTGCAGCTTTTGTCTGGCTTGCAGAACTTGTACAATCAGAACAACTTTACTATGCTTACTTTAGTATTTAGTTGCATACTGCTTGGTGATTTTTGTCGTAGAAGTTGATTTAAGTTCTCTCTGAATTCTGTGGTTACAGACTTTGATTATTCTTTTCTTTTACAATATTTTATTTGTTTGAAGCTGGATATGGATTCATTTAAATGATTATGCAATTAATGATTTCCTAATACACAAATATCTTGTACAGTGTAATAAATGCTATGCATATTTAAAGGTAACAGCTGGTAACACTGGCAATCTGTGTTCCTCGTGTCAAAAGTTGGATGACTTGCTTACCATTGTTAGAAGTAAATCTAGACTTAATAATGATGATTGCACTTGTGCAATTGGCATGGCTTAGAGAACTATTATTTCATATATTAATCACTGGACTGGTGTGACAAATAATGTTAGACAAAGAACAAATACAACACATTTAGGAAATGATGGATCTATTGTCTGTAAAGATCATTCAACCTCTATGAAACAAGGCAATGCCCCTGACAGCTTTGGAATTCTGGGTGCAAGTACTCAGCAATCTGAGGATTTGGATTGTTTAGAAGGAAACAAAAAAAAAAAAAAAAAAAAAAGAAAGGAAGAAGTTCACAACAAGTAACAAGGAAGAAAAAGAAACTGATTAATGTCTGTAAAGTAAAGAGAACATGTTCTAAACAGGACACTGTTTTGTTAAGTATCACACAGGTTACAGAGAAAAAACAATATTTTTCTATCAGAAAACCTCAGTCTACAGGAAAAAGGCATCATTTTTCCAAACGAGAAGGTAGAAAAAAGAGGCAAGGGCACAAGTGAAAAGGAAAAAATCTAAACTGAACGTGGAAAGATTGAAGAACATTACTGTAAAAAAAGAAGAGAAAGATAGTTGTTGACTACTTGGCCCCAAGCTGTGGATTTACAGTACCAGCTGGATGAGAATTTAATACACAATGAAAACAGTGGGATGAATAAGAATAATAGTGATGAAGATCTAGCCTTTGTAATGATTGATAGAACAGATATTACTGTATTAGAAGTTGAAGATTGAAGATTCTTCAGAGTTGGTCAGCAAAGATATTCTTGTAATTGGAGATTCAATTATTAGAGGAACTGATACTTACATTTGCAGAGAAGAAAATGAACATTGAATAGTGTCATGCTTGCCAGGAGCAAAAATAGAAGATGTGAGTTAAGCCTTGAAATGCCTTAATGTAAGGCAGTACAGATCTGTTTTTATTCATGTTGGTACAAATGATCTCATCTGCAAGGATTCTCTAATTGTTACTAGGGAACTGACAGTCCTCATAGATAGTATAGCTTGTACTTGTGTTAGGACATATTTTTCAGAAATCACCTATAGAAAGGATAATCAGGTCACCGTGAATGAAAAGATTTTTTGGGTAGCACCTACATGGACAAAATGTCCTGTTTTAAAAAAATGGAAATGTGTAGAGTATCCAAGCCTAGTTTTGGGCCCAGATGATCAGACAGGATGGCGTGCATTTGTCAAGATCACAGAAGAGAATTTTTGCAGCAGATATTTTGCAATATTTGACAAACAGTAGGCAAGATTTTTGCCAGGTCTAAAATTTAACAGTTCACAGATAGCTACAACTGATGCATATTAGGAGCTTTAATAATAAATTTTCTATTGGAAAATTTGCTACGTTCCCACAAGATTAATGTCACTGTTTATGAAATATGGTTAAAGAACAATGGCGGGAAGCCAGTTCTGTCAGGGTATAAAGGTTTTTTACTGTAACAGATATTCTAATAAAAAAAAAAAAAAAACAGGTGGAGGTGTTATGATCGGGATTATAGATAGTTATGAGACCTGTTATTATTACATGTTTAGTGATAACACCAATACTGCAGACTGTGTGACTGTGACAGCAAAGACAATCCTGGAACATATAACAATTATTGGAGTGTATAGACCACAAAAGTCAAGTGCACATGATCTAGAATAATTAAATAATTTCTTGCATGAAACAACCGAGGAATGATATTGGCTGGGGACTTAAATTTACCAGAAACAGATTGGAATAATATTGATTCAACAAAATTGGTATGGAAATTATTCACAATGTATATTCAGGAACAATAATTGCTTCAGACTGTAAAAAAAACTACTGGGGATGGAACATACTAGACACTGTCTGTGTTCCTAAAGAAATTACTGTTACTTCAAGTCTAATTTTACCACTGTTGATGTACAGTGATCATGGGGTTAGAAAGATTAAAGTGTTGCTTGATAATTCTGCCAAATTGAAATCTAAACCAATGCACAAAGGTTAATTACAAATTATATGGAAGCAAAACAGTCACTATGTAAAACTAACTGGAGTGAGGTGTTCAGTGAAAAACATTATAGATGGAATGTGGAAAGTTTTGAAAGAGAAACTGAGTGCAAAAAAATGTTTAACATTAGGATCTAGCCTTATAATGGCAGGGGGGTATACTTCCATAAGAACAAGATATCTGAATAAGGTGAGAGACAAAAAATATAAAAAATGGAAAAGAGGTCAAATTACAGCTTTGAAAACTAAAATAAACAAGCTGGATAAACAAATTAAGCATAGTGTGAGACGAGATCAAGAAAAATTTGAAGAAAATTTATATAAAGATATTGAACATAACAGGAAACCTTTTTATGGATACATAACATTTGAAAGGAGTAAAACCATACAAATTAATAAACTGTGTGCATATTCTAAAATTTATTCTCAGACACAAAAGATTATAGATATATTTACAAAATCCTATGCAAAATAGTTTGGCTCCACAAAAGGGGTGATAAGTTGTCTTAGTGACATCTAGGTGACCTCAGATACTGGAATCAAATTAGATTGTATTGAAAAAGAACTGTCCAAACTGGATTAAAGCAAAGCAGATGGAGGAGACGGAATTAGTAACAATGACCTGAGAACACTTCAGCAAGAACTTACGGTGCCATTATATCTATTATTCACTATGTCATATAAATATGGGGAGATTTGTCAAGATTGGAGACATGCACTTAATAAACCTCTCTTTAAGGGAAAGAGGAGTAGGACAAACCCAGAGTCATATAAACCCTTAGGTCTATTTTCATGTTGTTGAAAAATAATAGAGAAGGTAATATTGGATGAGTTATTGTCAGAACTGGATAAGTTGGGACTTGAAACCATATATCAGAATGCATATGTTGAAAACAGATCTATTACTACCTGTAATATGATGTTCTATAACAAAAAAATAACAGCTATGAATGATAAATTTTGCAGTGATGTTATTATATAGATTTACCTTCAGCATTTGACAGGGTCATACACAAAACACTGATCAATAAATAAGAACAACTAGATATTCATGTACTCTTGATAAGCTTGATAGATGCATGGCTTACAGATAGGACATGGCAAGTATCATACAGCAACTGGACAAGTGAAATTCTTGGTTACAGTCTGGGTGTCTCAAAGGGCTCTGTCTTTGGCCATTACTAGTCTAAACTGTATCTTTCTAACCCAATGTTTTCATCTGAGGTGTTCTACAGCCTATATGCAGATGACCTGAAAATGGATAAACTGATTGCATGTGTTATATATAAAGCATGTCTGCAAAATAACTTGTCTAAATTGACCATTTGGGCACAGGAGAATAATATGCTGATAAAAAACATCAGAAACTAAGCATATGAGATTTCGAAGACATATATTGAAAGGTGAATATTTAATACAGCACACAGTGATTGAAACTGTAGACCCATTTAAGGACTGGGGTATATTGGTAGATCCAGCTATGAGTTTTTCTAATCAGATCAACAAACTGGTTAATGATAGTTATAGAACTATAGAGTGTTTAAAAGGATTTATAAAGTCTAGGAAATCAAACATGATGAAGTCATTGTTTGTTAGTTACATTAAACAAAACTTGAATATCGAATAACAATATAGAAACCCTAGAAGAAAACAAGCATGAAACTGGAAAGAGTACAGTGGAAATATACCAAGGGCATCTATGGATGTGAAAATACAAGTTATTATGAAAAACTAAAATATCTGAACTTGTACAGTGTCTCATAGATATCTAAGAGAAGATCTCATTCAGGTATTTAGGGCATTTAAAGATAACTACCTATGGGAATGTTTGGGGTTATCAAAAAATACTAGAGAATCATCCGACAACCTATGTAGAAGATTCTATAGGAATGAGAAGTATACTAATTGGTTCTCTGACAGAGTAGCTGATGCATGGAACAGACTACCAGATTACATTAAAACAAGTACTAGTTTAGATATTTTTAAGAACAGCCTAGACACGTATTATGGGAACACGGGTTTTGGTATATTGGCAAGCTAGAAGGGCATTAATGCCAATGCTTGAAATATTTGTATGTACGTATGTATGTATGTATCAAAAAGCACAAGAGTTGACTAGAAGAACCAGGAGTACATTGAAAAGTAAACAGAGACTGGATTTGGGAGGATTTGAGAGATAAAGATCAACAGGAAGAAAAACAGCATGTCAGAAATTAATGAATAGATCTGGGATTACAAAACATTAGTTAAATTTGTAGAATATGGAAAGAAAACCTGCAAATATTGGACTTTTTGACTTTGTTAAACTTGTAGGGGACTCCAAAGCATATGCCCTACTTCATGTCATTAATGTTTGAAAACATTAAGGTGAAGTAAATAGGAAGACAAATGGTAACTGTAAGTAAAACAATTTTTATTCTTAACAGTATTTTTATACACATGATGTATGCTACATACTATAAAAGTAAAACATTTTCAGTTAATTTTTGTGCAATAGGGATGCTAAAATAAGCAGGTGCCCCTTTTTCCTTCTTCTTTCTTTCTTTTTGTTAAGTTTTATGAAATGTGCACTACAATGTAAAAAGAGAAAAAAGCCTGGACAAAAGAGGATGATATAAGTAAAATTGATTTTTATTACTTCTGCATATGGGAATGACTCAGATATATACAAAAATGAAGATATATACAAAAATGAAAGATTAGTGAACTGTATTAATAATGCAGAGCACAAACAATTATACTACAGGAGACACATTTGGAAATAACTGAGCATATGCATTTGATAAAGAAAGGATTCAAGGATGGTTATTCAGCAGAATATCTGGGACAAACGAAAAGGAGAAAACTGATATTAATTGTGAGAGGAGCTCCAATAACGATAGAAGAAGAAAAAAAGACAATAATGGTAGTTTTGTAGTAGTAAGGGGCTACTGGCAAGGGAGGAGGATTATGTTGCCATATATTTATATTCCACGTGAAACTGCTACAGTGGTGCTTAAGAAAATTCTGGGAAAAAAAACAATCATCTTTCACCAGGGAATTTTACTTATAGGTGGGGAATGGAATTTGATTTTCACAATGAGGATGTATCTGGGGGCCCCAGAAGGAAAAATGTAGAAAAAGGAGGGTAGACTGTTGAACATTGTTATGAAATATTTGATAAGTAAGATGCAAATTCTTCAGTAGTAGAAGTTCAGATAGAATGTACAAGGTAAAAAATTGGACTAGGCTAGACAGAAATTATATTTCACAGGAACAAGTGTAGTTAATTGAAAATTTTGACATGCATCCAATGACTATTTCAGATCACATGCCAATAATAACTAAAATAAAAAATGCAGGGTAACTAATCAAAAATGAGATACTGGCACTTTTCCACCTATCTGTAAAATAAAGAGTGGATATTAATCTGGAGTTATTAGGGAAGACAGCAATTTCTTGAGAAAATATAGCTAGGGATTTGGATAAAATTGAAGTGGGGTTTCAAAATAGAGTGGAAATAAAAGAAAAAGAGATATGGTTAAGACATAATAAGAATTATTTAGAAAGGCTGACAAATTTTAAAGTATTACAGAATATGTGGAATCTCACAGAACAAGTAGATGCAGAATTGCAGAGTGCTAAAGAGAAAATAAGGGACTACCTCAATAATATGCATGAGTTTAGAAAGATTGATGCAACAGAAAGTAGAAAGTGTTTTTTGCCCAACTTAGGGAGCCTATAACAAGGAAAATAACCAGAGATTCTGTAGAGGAATTAGAAATATTTTGGAAATGTTATGAAAAATTGTAGAAAGCAGGGAAATGTTGAAATCAGGAAAAAATACAAAATGAAATGTTCAAGAAATAATTAAATATGCCACGGTTTGAAGTCGATGAGGCTCAATTACTAACAGGATAGGTGGGCATGATATAAAAATGGTGAATTAAAATCAATTTACAGGAATGTCTCCAGGAATAGATGGTATTCCACCAGAAGTTTGGAAACTAGGAGTGAAGAAAGTAATAAAGATCTGGAAGGTTGGGTTTAACATTATTTTAAGAGGAGGAGAAACACCAACATCCTGGAAGAAAGCTGTGGTGTCTATAATACCTAAAGATATTAAAGACCCAGCAGATCCAGCTTCATATAGGTGCCTGTCAATTCTAAACTGATTATAAAGTGAAACAAAAAAACAAATCGAACCAGGCCACAGCAATAAGAAAGCATACAGTTCCACAAAAAACGTTTAATGTAAGCGCTTTCACAGTTCACACTGACTGCTTCATCAGACAAATTCACAAAGTAACACACCCCACATTTAAAAGCATAACCAACCAATAATAAACATCAATCAATCATCAGATCTAATCACATAATAAACTAATTAAAATTTAAAATACAATTTATGATGCACAACTGTGAAGGCATTTCCTAAGAAAATCATGAATAAAAACGATTGAATAAATAAATAAAAACATTTAATTTAACTAGAGGTCTATTATTGAGTACTGGTTTAATACAAACTTTGTCACTGAGTCCTTTGCCCCTATGGGCTCACATCCTAATGATCCATTTAAGCTCACTATTCTCAACTTTATTACTAACGTCATCCCCACGAGGCCCATGTGGTACAATTTCTACCACCATAAATTTAAATGTATGTGTTTCATTTAGGCTTACATGCTTGGCAAGAGCATACGTTTGAATGGATTTGTTGATACTGTAGACGTATTCTCTGATACGATCTCTCTCATGCCTATCTGTCTTCCATAAATAAAAAGAGCTACATTGTTGGCATACTGCCGAATACACTACAGAAGTAATACTGCATGTTGCTGTTAACGTAAAACAAACCTGTTTCCCTGTGTCAGGGTGTAAAAACATCCCTGAACTATCTATATATTGACACCAATTACAAGTGGTAAAGGGAAAAATCCCAAATGTCAACCCTGGTTCCACTCTACTCTCAAGAATTTTGGGATAGCAAAGCATACTCTTCAAATTTTTCTTGTTTATATAAACAAAGCTTGGTTTACTACTAACCACTTCACTGACCTCACTATCTGACAGCAAAATATGTCAGTTCTTCCTTATAATTTTTTCTACTTCCCTTATATTGGAAGAATAGGTAAGTGAAATCCTAAAATTATTAGTGGTCATAACAGGGGGTGATTCCCAAGGTCCAGAAGAAAAGTAAGGTTTGCCATATGTATCTCTTAAACCTGATACCCTGGCCAGTGTACCATCTACTTCAGATGCTCTATAACCTCTATCTTTGAACCTCTCTCTCAAAACCTCTGTCTCTACTCCGAAATCAGAGTGTGTGGCATTCAATCTAGAGGGTCTTAACCCTTGACCCTTCATTATATTGCTAAATATGTGTGGAGGATGCATGCTCTTCCTGTGCAAATAAGCATTCTTACTACATTCTTTATGATATGTTTTGGTATTAAGGGCACCATTGCCCAAATTACGGATAGTGACATCTAAAAAGTCTATGTGTTCTCTGGAGCTATTAATAGTAAATTTCAAAAAAGATGTGGTCAGGTTGAGATGATCAAAAAAGGGGTCCAAAAATTCTTCTCCACCTTCCCAAACTGGGAAGAGATCATCCACAAACCTCCGGTAAAAGCTTATCTCAGGCTTCACCAACAAATGTTCGTCTTCCTAACTCGCTAAAACCATGTTGTTGTAGCTATTGGCACAAGACGTGCCCATAGCTATGCCATCCTTCGGCAGAAAATAGGAATCACCATATGTAAAAACATTATTCTCTAGCACTAATTCCATGAACAGACAAGCTCAGTAGATTTATCTGTATACCCACTATGTCGACAGGGATAATCTTTAAGCATATTAATGCCTATTTGGTTAGGTATGCATGTAAAGAGATATTTAACATCCAATGTTACGAAAATTAGATCACTGCTGGAGGTGCCTGACGAGACAAATAAATATAAGTCATTCAGGAGATGTTTTGTGTCTCTTAACACATATGGATTGCTATCTAACACTGGTCTTAACTGTTTTTCAATATAGATGGAAAGACCTTCAGTGCACCAACCCCTGCCTGAAACTATAGGTCTAAGGGGAGGCTTATATCAATCCTTGTGGACTTTAGGTAAACCTTGAATACTTGGAATCAACGGTTTATCACAGATTAAATACTTATACAAATCTAAAGAAATATCTCGTCCTAATAAACAATCCATCAGTGTTATTCAGTCTCCTCACCATTCAATCTATCTGCTCTCTTGTAACTCTACTGTATGTCTTGGTGTCACTAAGCATGTTATACATGGCTTCACTGTAAAAATCAAAGTCCATTATAACTTGTCTTTATTAACAGACTCTCTAATTGATTTAAACGCTTTTGTGAGGAATGCAATGTTGAAAGTGAATTTTTAAACTTGTAATAACTATACTTCTAGTGTGAATGCTATTTTCAGAAAACCAAGTACCTTTATGCCTAATATGAATTTTACTCTAGATGTGTTTGAAAGAATGTGTGATGACATATACTAATTGTTTGATACTAGAGGGCTTTGTAAAAAACAACAGAAATTGTCCAAGGAGGAGCATGTTGCACTTGAAAGTTTGATGCATGATGTTACTATATCTATTAGACCAGCTGATAAGGGGGACTCAGTTGTTATAATGGACATTGATTTTTACAATGAAGCCATGTATAACATGCTTAGTGACACCAAGACATACAGTACAGTTACAAGAGAGCAGATAGATTGAATGGTGAGGAGACTGAATAACACTGATGGATTGTTTATTAGGACGAAATATTTCTTTAGATTTGTATAAGTATTTAATCTGTGATAAACCGTTGATTCCAAGTATTCAAGGTTTACCTAAAGTCCACAAGGATTGATATAAGCCTCCCCTTAGACCTATAGTTTCAGGCAGGGGTTGGTGCACTGAAGGTCTTTCCATCTATATTGAAAAACAGTTAAGACCAGTGTTAGATAGCAATCCATATGTGTTAAGAGACACAAAACATTTCCTGAATGACTTATATTTATTTGTCTCATCGGGCACCTCCAGCAGTGATCTTATTTTAGTAACATTGGATGTTAAATATCTCTTTACATGCATACCTAACCAAATAGGCATTAATATGCTTAAAGATTATCTCTGTCGACATAGTGGGCATACAGATAAAACTATTGAGCTTGTCTGTTTGTTCATGGAATTAGTGCTAGAGAATAATGTTTTTACATATGGTGATTCCTATTTTCTGCCAAAGGATGGCATAGCTATGGGCACGTCTTGTGCCAATAGCTATGCCAACATGGTTTTAGTGAGTTGGGAAGAGGAACATTTGTTGGTTAAGCCTGATATAAGCTTTTACTGGAGGTTTGTGGATGATCTCTTCCTAGTTTGGGAAGGTGGAGAAGAATTTTTGGACCCCTTTTTTGGTCATCTCAACCTGACCACATCTTTCTTGAAATTAACTACTAATAGCTCCAGAAAACACACAGAAATTTTAGATGTCACTATCCGTAATTTGGGCAATGGTGCCCTTAATACCAAAACATATCGGAAAGAATGTAGTAAGAATGCTTATTTACACAGGAAGAGCAGGCATCGTCCACACATATTTAGCAATATAGTGAAGGTTCAAGGCTTAAGAGCCTCTAGACTGAATGCCACACACTCTGATTTTGGAGTAGAGACAGAGGTTTTGAGAGAGAGGTTCAAAGATAGAGGTTATAGAGCATCTGAAGTAGATGGTACACTGGCCAGGGTATCAGGTTTAAGAGATACATATGGCAAACCTTACTTTTCTTCTGGACCTTGGGAATCACCACCTATTAGGACCACTAATAATTTTAGGATTTCACTCACCTATTCTACCAATATAAGGGAAGCAGAAAGAATTATAAGGAAGAACTGGTGGATTTTGCTGGCAGATAGTGAGGTCAGTGAAGTAGTTAGTAGTAAACAAAGTTTTGTTTATAGAAACAAGAAAAATTTGAAGAGGATGCTTTGCTATCACAAAATTCTTGAGCATAGAGTGGAACCAGAGTTGACATTTGGGACTTTTCCCTGTACCACTTGTAATTGGTGTCAATATATAGATAGTACAGGGATATTTTTATGCCCTGACACAGGGAAACATGTTTGTTATAGGTTAACAGCCACATGCAGTATGAGTTCTGTAGTGTATTTGGCAGTATGCCAACAATGTAGCTCTTTTTATTTAGGGAAGACAGATAGGTGTTGAGAGATTGTATCAGAGAACACATCTACAGTATCAACAAATCCATTCAAAACGAATGCTCTTGCCAAGCATGTAACCCTAAATGAAACACATACATTTAAATTTATGGTGGTAGAAATTGTACCATATGAGCCTCGTGGGGGTGATGTTAGTAATAAAGTTGAGAATAGTAAGCTTAGCTGGATCGTTAGGATGCGAGCCCATATGGGCAAAGGACTCAATGACAAAGTTTGTATTAAACCAATACTCAAGAAAAGACCTCTAGCTAAATAAAATGTTTTTATTTATTTATTCAATAGTTTTTATTCATGATTTTCTTAGGAAATGCCTTCACAGTTGTGCATCATACATTGTATTTTAAGGTTTAATTAGTTTATTATGTTATTAGATCTGATGTTTGATGTTTTTTATTGGTTGGTTATGCTTTTAAATGTGGGGTGTGTTACTTTGTGAATTTGTCTGATGAAGCAGTCAGTGTGAACTGTGAAAGTGCTTACATTAAACATTTTTGTGGAACTGTATGCCTTCTTATTGCCGTGGCCTGGTTCGATTTGTTTTTTATTTCATTTTATTAGTGCTGTGCTTTGCAGCCCTAAGTGGAAAACCGCTTCTTTTCCTGGTTGCTGTTTCTTTCTGATTTTGTTTGAATCATTATAAAGTGTTTATTTCTATAATGGCTAAAAGAATGGCAAAGATGATGCTAAACTTGAAAGATATGGATCAATGTGGTTCTGTGGAGGTGAGGCAAACATTTGACAACATTAGTAGAAAAGTGATAATCCAGATGGAATATGAATATAAGAAAATAGCACTTTTGAAGGTAGGTCTTGATGCAAAGAAAGAATTCGGCAGAGTAGGCTGGGATTTAATGAGTAAAGCAATGGACATATTTGCATTCCCTGATAAAATTATAAAATTAATTAGGGGGATATATGAGGGACTGGAGGTGAAAGTTAAAGTGATGGGGTCTGATAAGTTCTGTTTGAGCAGAGGAACCAGGCAGTGGTGTCCTCTATCTCCTTTGCTCTTTGCATTATATTTAGAACCACAAGACAAACAATAAGGTACTAAAAAAATCAAGGATATAATTGATTTGGTAATCAATAAAAGTTGGCCTTATTTGCAGATGATATTATTTTGTAACCAATAAAACTAGAAAAGGACATTTCAGTGTTCTGGAACATTCTGAGACATTCTGAGACAGTTTTAAGTCTTTTTGGTATATACAATTAATGAAGATAAAACAAAGGCAATAGCTTTAAACTGTGTGCCCAGATATGAATTGGCTCATCAATACCCTTATTTATGAGTACATGATAAAATGATGTAGTTAGGAATTTGGGTTAAAATGATTCTGGCAGCTAAGGATTTGGGAAAAAAATAAAATAAAATTAGACAAAAGCTGAGAAACTGGAAGCTCTTGTTGGGTATAGATAGCAAGCTCAAATCAATGAAAGTGTTTTACTACCTTTAATTTTGTACACAGATCAGTCATATTTTTGTCAACCAGAAGACAGGTTGTGTATAGTAATTGAAAAATAGTTGAAATATTTTATCTGGGAGGGGAACAGGGCAAGAGTCAAATGGGATAAGGTGATCTTTCCAATAGAATAAGTTGCTGTTGATTACCTGATTTGAAAGGGCATTTCAGAGTTACACAAATATAGCTCTTATACTTAGCATGAGTAGACAGCTATAATTCAAAGTGGAAAGGGATGAAATTTTGGATGCAGATCCTTAAGGAGAATAACAGACTATTATATCCATAAAATAACAAAAAGTATTCTAAGAAATAGGCCAATACAGGAATGGAAAAAGGAAAGTCTGCTGATAGGGATGACTGCAATTAGGGCTACAGGGAGTAGGCAAGAAGGGGCTGGAATTTACTAAAGAAAACTGCCAAAGGGGTCAAGGTACTGGGAGCAAATAATTAGAGAGGGAAAGGTAATAAAATGGGAAGAAACCAATAATTAATTTGGATTGCAGGCTACAGATTGTCTTCCCTATCAAGGATTGATATCAGAGTATAGGCAAAGAAAAAGCAATAAGGGGATCCTAAGTGAAAGATCAGCACTTGTAGAGTTTTTAGTAGAATCTAGAACAGAAGCTGCTTCCAAAGAAAGAATACTTAGTAGTGCATATAAAATGCTGCACAATAACTATAGGAATCAATCAGAGGAGGTTAAAAAGGGAAGAGAGACTTGCTAAGCAATTCACAAAGAAACAATGGAATGATATATATCTGGCTCCTAAATATGCAACAAAGTCTAGAAGATTTGGGATCTTTGCTTGGAAGTATTTGCATAGGTAATTTTATACCCTAAGCAGACTCCACAGTATTTTTCATTAGGTAGATTGCAAATGTTGGAGGTGTGATATGAAAGAAAGAGGTGACTTGGTACATATTTTGGGAGTGTAACGAGCTGGCAGACTTAAAAAATTCCCTGTAAACTGTTCTGTCAGAAATATTGTGTAAGCAAACTGGTGTAACTAAGGAAAATATTTTTTGAGTTGTGATACTGAATCAGAATTGCATAGACATACTAAAACCTTGCTTAGTTTAATTCTGGTGGCTGGCAAAACGGCCATTAGTAGGAATTGGAAATCAAAGTCTAAACCAATTGTACTAGATACAGTGAGTATTGTAACAGAGATAAAAGAAGTGGAAATGGGATCTGTAGAAAAGGGTAGGATCAAATTCCATAGAAAAAATTGGAATTGTGGGAACAATATATGGAGAATAATGTTTTGGTGTAGAATGAGGCTTTAAGGGAATGCAGGTATGCAATGAGCTATGTAATTATTGACTGACATTGACTGCATATATTATAAGTGATGTATAATCTTTGCAACTGAAAATTTCAATATGGTTTGTATTCATTATATAAATGTTTGCTTGCCTATAAGTGATAATTCAATAATATATATATATATATATATATATATATATATATATATATATATATATATATACATAGTACACACATACCACATCATTTTACCAGAACGGCATAGGTTTTATGAGAAAATGACCACAAATATGAGGAAAACAAATCAGGGATGGTCGAGAATTATAACCACAAATGTAAACATACATACACACACACACACACACACACACACACACACACACACACACACACACACACACACACACACACACACACACACACACACACCAGTTGTAGCCATATATAAAATAATATCTATTTCATATTAAGTAAATTGATACATTTTAGAACTAATGACCCCAAAATGTTTCTCAACCCCCTGCACAGAATCACACAGTGCAACCCACTGCAACTCTCCTATGTCTTTTCAAATTATTAGGTCTATATTCAAAAATAAAGATACAAAACCCATAACAGAATTTAAATATTTTTTTTATATCCATAAGGATTTTGCTGGAAGACAAAGTATTGCAATAGTTCTTTGAGACTCGAACCAAAACCTCCAGCATTCTGCACTGGCATCACTGATGCTGGACCAGCACAAATCTCTACACAGAGTATATTGAGTTTTCCATAAGATCTTTTTCTTTTTAACTAGAAAACCTCCAGCATCGCTGGAGGTTTGTGTCCCAAATGAGAGCTGATATTTTCCTTTCACTTTTGTGTTTCTAGCAATGCCCATGCAGATGGCCATTCTACTTGTGTGTGTGCGTATTTCAAATCTGACTGACATTTTCTGAAGGATACAAAGATTGAAACTCACATGCCTGTTATTAATGACTGCGATCCACAACTATTTGCCAGAAAGCCACAAGCTTTACAAGAAAAATAAAAAAAATACCTGTCAACTACTTTGCTCAAAAACTGTGAACAAATACAAAAATAATGAGGAGGCAAACAGGCAAACCCAGTGAACAAAGTGTCCATTTCAAGGGTGACATGGGAGCACTCTCTGTCTAAATGACTTGTCCAAAGTCACGCAGCTGATAAATGGATTGAAGTATTTTGACTTCAGGAAACACAGCTCATTAACATCTCAGAGCCTGGAGTATCACACTCTGTAAGTTACTTATAAGTAAAGAGAAAAATAGGTGTTAGAAGCATATGGATTTTCTGAGCAATAAGAATTATGAAATTGTAATCACTGGTATTATTGACTGATGGGAATCCTCAGTGGTGTATTAAAAAAAAAAGCTAATGTGGTACAGGACATACATATGAAGCAAAATCACAGATGTTCTGCAAAATCTGAAACAGACATGAGATGAACTACTGTAATTATCCTAACATTTTAACAGATCAACAGGTATTGTATCAATATGCATTTTCTGAACAGCAAAACTATAAAACACCAATGACTGGTATTACTCACTAACTGTAATAATTAGTGATTCATGAGAAAATCTAACATCTGACAGGTACAGGATTTGAGTCTTTCTGTCTCTGTCTGCCTTCTGTGTAAGTTACTTAACCAGATAGTACTGTTTCACCCTGCAAAGTTAATAAGTGTTTAAAATGGCAGGGTATAAGTGTTCTTATATGCATTTTCTGAATGTAATAAAAATTATGAAATTCTAATGACTAGCTTTTACTCCACTGCTTAGTGATTTACCTTTATTGTGTATTCATTATGACTTCAGATAAGTCTTAGATTCTTAATGTCAGACCTTGTATTAGGAAAATAGTGACTTCCATGATCCCGATCTTCACCTGCAGGCCAGACACACACATGCATGCATACACCTACACACACACACACACACACACACACATACACACACATATACACACACACACACACATAAACACACACACACACACACACATACACACACACACACACACACACACACACACACACACACACACACACACACACACACACACACACACACACACACACACACACACACACACACACATAAACACACACACACACACACACACACACACACACACACACACACACACACACACACACACACACACACACACACACACACACACACACACACACACACACACACACACACACACACACACACACACACACAATGCAGTGATGAGCTTTTAGTCTCACACTCTGTCATCTGTTTTTAAAAAATGAAAAGACCAGTCAAACACACAGGTGACTTTTTCTGGAGCAGGTGCTTTGCAGACTGGTTTAGATCCAGAAAGTCTCTCAATCAGTCTCTTAGCTTGAATGTAGAATGTTTGAGCCAAAGAAAGAACCAGAGCAAAATAGAAAAGCTAAGTAGATTCTGATAATCAGGATGTGAGATAGCAGCGGGACAGTTTTTTTAAGCATTTATGTAGCCCTTCTGTCAACATCAAACTCTAGGCAGATGCTGACATTGCCTTGTGCTGCACCTGGCCATCACCATGGGACAGAAGAATACAGACAGACAGGTCATTACCTGCTCTCCTAAAGGTGGAGGAATTAGGGTCAAATGCTGAGGCTGCTACTGTAATTAGACTGTGGCAAAAGATCTGAGAACCTCAGGGATGTCTATCTTGGATAGGCAGTGCTCATAAGGACATCACTGGAAAGGCAGGATCATTCCTTTTAAATAATACACTACATGCCCACCCTTTGCCAGGTAATGAGCATGCAGAGGGGTTTTGTAGGGACATTCCAATCTGTCAATCCTCCTTTGTTAGCAGCATTGGTGGTTCTCAGCTTCACTGTCCTCCTGCTGCACCCTTTGTCACCAGCCTGGAGGGAATTGGTGACTCCAGCTTGAAGATAATAAACATCTGAGTGAGGTTACCAAAATACTGTTCTTCAGATTGGGAAGAGAAAGAGCTGAGGAATATCATGCTGCCACAGTAAGGGGGAACTCTCAAGCTCAACTTTAGGAACACCAAGGCAAGAAAATGGACACAGAGCTATGATTTTTCATACCTTCTCTTTTTTTTCCTGTATTAACTTTCATAGCTATATGTACTAAGATTGTTATGCTGGCAAATATTATGGCAGTATTCTGTTGTATTTTTTCTGGACATGTAACTGTTGCTGAAGCTGTAATAGATTGTTGCATATCAGCATATCATCATAACAAGTCTGCTTCTGGACCTCTCCAAAGCCTTCAGCACTTTTTCCCACAGACTATTTTTATCCAAACTAACCACCTTTAATGTCTCAAACTCTGCACTTTCTTCATTTTCCAGCTACCTCTCCAATAGATTCCAAGCAGTTAAATCAAATCCCCTGAAACTACCCTACTCCCTATTTCTTATACCTCCCCCTACTATCAGCCTGCATTTTTATATACCTCCCCCTCTATCAGCCCTCTCTTTCTTATATTAACCACTTCTTCATCTATATGTTTCCCTTCTATTCCTTCTTCCTCATCTTCCTCTCCTTCCCTGTCTGTCTTAATCAACTTCTACCACCCTGTCCCACTTTATTAACACCTCTTTCCCCTTGCTAATCCTTGTACTTATACTGTATATAACCAAACAGGAATTCTAAACACATTATTCCCTGCTGACATTGTACCTGAGTATTTTTTTTTTTCTGTATTGAATTATTGTAAATGTCATTTTGATGTTTGTCTTACTGCAAATATGATTTCTCAACTGTTGTTTGTAAAATTTATAAACTCACTGTGGAGCTTTTCTCCTCGGGTCTCCACTGAAAATGAGCCTAAAGGTCAGTTGGACTAACCCAGTCAACAAATGTAAAACAAATAAATAAATGGCAATCTAACCTTTCTTCATTGTTACCTGTACAAACAATGGTACCCCAAGGCTCCATCCTTAGACCTCTATTATTTAATATCTTTATTGATGACTCCACTCTTCCTCTCCACTCTATTCAGTTATGTAATATGCTGATAATTCTACAATCATCTCCTGCTCTGACAATATCTCCCATCCTCCCATCCTCACACCCTCCCCCAAGACACCCTGCACTCAGTCAAATAATGGCTAATTTGCAACCAACTTCTACTTAATCTAAGAAAACTAAACTTCTCCTATTCCTCTCCAACTTCATAAAGCCACCTTTACTGTCTCCTCCCTAAAAACACTATCATCTCAGCTGAACTTCACACAAAACATATAGGAGTTATAATCGACGACCAACTAAAGTTTGATCTCCATATTCAACAATGTATTAAAAAGACTCATCAAAAGTTAGGCCTGCTGTACAGGCATAAAAACTGTCTCACTAATGCTTCTAGGTTCTCTCTGGCAAAAGCTTTCCTACTCCCCACCCTACTCTATTCAGCCCTCATTCTTACACACATCCGATCCAACCTTATGTTTAAATTGGAACTCACCTATAACAAAACTGGAAGATTTGCCTCCAGCCAACCCTACTGCTCTCACCACTAGCTAGCATTGAAACACCTGCAATAGCTGGAATTTCATCATCAAATCTTACTACCCCAGCTCCTCATGACTCATTCTGTCTTACATGAATGCTCTTCCTGCCCTTCTCTCTCTTCCCTCATCCAACCTGACACTCCCAACTGTACCCACCGTAGCTCGCAACAGAATCTTCTGCAAGTATATCTGCCCAACAAAAATATTGGCAAACTCCTTTTCAGCTACTCAGAGGCGGCTGTCTGGAATAAACTACCACATTAGTGTTAGATCAATCCCAAACCCTAACTCTTTTAACACAACTCTTAAGGATACCTTTCACAAATCTTGGTCTTTCCTATGCAATCACCCAACTTAACTCTATCTTCCTCTCCTCCTACACACCTTTAATACTCCTATAACAGATATCTCTTCTCTATCTCTTACTCTCTGACTCTCTGACTAGAGCACTGCAGACTCAGATAGTGATCTGTTGCCTTCAGATTATCTCCTGTATGTAGTGTAGTTCCATAATTTAATTCTTCGCTCTATTTTACATGAATGTGACCATTGTTTTGCTTCTTTCGTAATACTGTTTGTACTATTGTAATCTAATATGTTTCGAGTCACTATACCTGATCTAGCATGTTTGTTTCTCTGACTACTTTTGCCATATTAGCTTACTCTAAAATGTTTTTTTACTATGTCATTTGATTACTTATTTTACGTGTATTACTTGGAGCTTTTCTGCTTGGGCCTCTGCTGAAATGGGGCTGTTACCCAGTGGGACTAACTCAGTTGAATGTCAAACAAAATAAAAATTAAATAAAGGTTGTTATAATGAGGCTCATGCTTAAGAAACTCTCAAAAAAAAGGGGATGTTGTCCACTCATTTTCAGAGTATAATAAATGAGGTTTGGGAACAAACTTGTTTATCCAGAGACATCTTCAGTTGAGGGTCAGGTAGGAACAGTAATGGGGATTAAGGTTCGGGGAGTGGGTGAAGGGGTTATTAGTGCTGGGATGGTGGTGGGTGGGATGGAAGGGTTACATTGGAAAAGCAGGAAAGTTGGGAGGAAATGAGGTATATGTAAGGAGGGACTTAAGTGGTTTTGTGTGGGAGTAGCTGGGGAGGAATCAGATTTTGGCATGAAATTGCTACTCAGTCTCCCTACTTTGTTAAGGAACATTAAGGATCGTGTGGTTATTTCAAAGTTTGGTGTTTCAGTGTAGAAGAGCAGAAGGCATGTCCCTCTTCTTTTCCCCCTCTGGTGTTGGATGGGATGCTGGTTGATAAGTAAAGGTAAGTGAGTGGAGATGATAACACTGCTTATTTGGTCAGGGTCAGTGAGGTTACACTGACCTAGTAAATAGATATATGGATGTTTATTCTGTGATTAATAAATTAAAATGTAGTTCAATAAAGTTATGTTTATGGAAGTTTAATAAAGGTCATCAAATGTCATTTGGTGTGTTTTTTATTGAAGGAGTCTAAGACAAAAGTGCTTAATTTATTTTAACTAAACTAGCCCTTTCTCTGTCCAACCTGATGATTTGGCATGTTATGGAACTGGCATGGATTTTTGGGCAGGGACTCTGAACACTAATAGGTGACATCCTCACTGACATAGATAGAGGCAACCTAACTGGAACCATGTTCATTCACCTAATTCACACCCTTAAGATGGGTGATCTCTTGGTTCTACTAACCCACCATTTTAATGTTGACATTAGCCCAGAAACCACTTAGTGGTTTAAAAACATGTTCATTAACAGGCTGATTACAGTAAAAATTGGCACTCTGTCACCTCAGACTGCCAGCACTCATTCATATGATCCACAGGGCTCAAATAGTACATGACTCTCTTCTCAGTTTTTATAAACAAACTACAATTTTAACTTCCCCACCTTCAACTTTTTTTGTAGGTAAATGGTAAGGGCATCTATAGATCTAGCCCTGAACATCATGTCATCCAAAGATGACTACAAACAAAGCCCCAGGAAATAAACAGATGACATATTGCCAAAAAAAGCTATTGCTCACCCCTAATAAAGGGCTCACTGGGACAAACAGAAGACTCCTTTAGTCTCAAGATTACACATCAGTACAGCAACCATACTGAAATGTCCACATTATTAGACACTTGGGCATTTGACCTGATCAAATCCCTTAACTTTCAAGCCACATTCAAAACTTTAAATCCAAAACCTACTGCCTTATATTCTGAACCTCAAAACTCTGTTAATTTCTCTTTATAAATGCCAGGCAACCATAGGCAAAGTCATTGCCCACCTTAAATATAGCATACCACTGTTTGTCATTGCCTCAAGCAAAATCACAACAGCATTACATACTTTATCCAATAAAATAAATCACTTGTTTGTTCACCATAAAATGAGCATCACTGCTTCACACTACCTAAAGCAAGATGTCTACCATCTGAGAAAACCTTCTTCTGTGCTCCCTCCTCTTCAAACTATTCCACCAAGACACCCCATCACCACTCGTTATGAGACATATCATAGCCATCTCATCCTATAACTTTAGAAGCCATACAACAGCAAGCCCTACATTTCAAACCCATTCTAGCAAACCAAATAGATTTCATCAAAACTTTCTGTTCTTGGTTCCAAACTATGGCAGTCTTTCCTAGCTCATCCCACTGAAATATTAGTCTACTCCAAGTTTGTGCCACAACTTAATTTTTTCTACATAAGCAAAACAAATGCAAAGCGCAAAATAAAGAAAATATCAAATTATCTAGTCAAATGCTCACTTTCCATGCTAGTAGTCTACATCTCAGCATCTTTGTAATCATGATTCTTCAATGTACATATGAATATTTCCTCTGTAAATATCTATATACTGTCATTACTCTGTGCTAATCTAAAACTGCACACTTGCCTTACGTAGAA
This sequence comes from Protopterus annectens, assembly GCF_019279795.1. NCBI lineage: Eukaryota > Metazoa > Chordata > Ceratodontiformes > Protopteridae > Protopterus > Protopterus annectens. The sequence continues at coordinate 637,863,820 of NC_056748.1, read as the reverse complement.
CCCTCTGTAAATTCATGCACATTGTTATTATTGTCTTTGTTTTCCTTTGATTGTTGCTGTTTATACTTGTTTTGCATTTAACTTGGGCTGAGAAGGCAATTGGTCATGTATTGATCAGTGTTCTATCTGATAAACAAAATGCAAATTAAAAAAAAAACTTCTTCTAAGAATTATTTCTGTTACATCTAACTAATTCTTATAGCTTAATAAATTGTATCAGAATGTAACAGTCAGATTTTTCTCTTGCTGTACTCAGCTTTATGTGTATATATATCTGCAGTGATTCATGTGCATTAATTCTTTCATACAATATGAAGATAATAACCAATGGCAAATAAAGGCACTATATTGTACGTCTGTGTCATGTAAAATGTAAACCTAATGAATAATCTATAATGTATTAACAGAATGTACCCAGCAGACTGAATATGATTGTGCCTGAACTATTTGCTGTACACATGAGAATGTACCAGAATATCTTTACTTGTTCCCCGTTAGAGCTTACACCTGCTATCTACACTCGTGATTGATTTATAGAAATTATATTTTTGTGTCAGTGCATTACTTTTTAGTACTAGTCCATAACAATAACGCAAACCAGAAGAAACTACCAGCTGATGTAATATCATAAATTAAAACAAGCAAAGCAAGTACACAGAATGAATCATATATAATTTTATTTTATCTGTGACCGTACAAGAAAGTATACATCTTTATTGATGGCTTTGTCCATGTTTTGTTACTTATAAAGGTTCTTTATGTGTACGAAATATGCAATCTATATTATTAAATTGTATATGCATGGTTTTAATGTGTTAAGGTTCTGTTTTTTAGGTCTTCAAGTTTCCAGGTTGTTAGACGCCATAGCCAAAGAATACGTAACATCAATTTAATGTTTGACAATTTCATGAAAATAAGTGATATTTCTCACTATTATTAAACAACGTTGAGAGATTTCATACACGTCATGATATGAAATTGAAGCATTCATATTTCACTTGCTTTTTGCATTATAGGTTTTAAACATAAATGTGTAAACTTTTTTTTTTTTTTTTTTTTTTTTTAAATGTTGTTGCAATGGGCATTAAGCACTTTAATAGCAAGGAGCACTTTAAATAATTAATCATCCATTAAGTCAGTTAATTGATTGATTGTTTGGTTTGACCGCCAAAAAGTTTTGTATAAAACAAATGCTTTTTTTCATTGTAATTACATCTGAAGAAGCGTAGTTATCCTACGCGAAAGCTCTCATTTTATTTCTTGTTTTGTAAATAAAGACGTTTCTGTGTTACAATGGAGGTTTATTTCCAAGTGGTGATTCCTTCTGCATCTGCTTTCATCTGCTTTCATAAATTAAAACAAGTAAAGCATTATAATAAAATGTGAAAATATGCAGAAAAATATGTATTATACTGTTGCATCGCACAGGTGCAAACATGCTTCTTTATAACTCATTTGCACTTTTAAAGTACAAAAATGGATTATAACAAAGGGACAACATAGTTTCTTGATGTATATTATTTTTGGGGTTCTGAGCTGAAAAACAACTTGACTAGTGCAGAACAGCTTTTTGAGTCAGGTCATGGCCTTTTGTAATGGCCTTACTAGACATCACTCACCAAAGTCAAATACTTTTACCTATTTTTTTAATCTTGATATTTATAAGCTGAAGTACAGGCAATAGTATCGAATGTATTCTAACTGATGTAGCCACATGAATTTAAAGTAATAATATTCTTTTAAAACAGCAACGTGCTGTGCTCAGGAGTCTGGTTGCATATAATACTAATAAATATCAACACACTTAGAAAAATGGAAATTTAGAGAAACCAAATTACTTTCCTTTGTGTACTAATGATTTTCTTTAATATGTGATGCCTCCATTTTATGAGCATTTAGACCATGCTAGTTTCAATAATAAAGACATTTTAGATTACCAAAAATCATTTACAATTGGGAACAACAACTCGGGACCAAATTGTAACAACATAATTTCCTCCCAGTACAGTGAATCAATTACAATACAGTCTATCAAGTATTTGCTGTTTACCGTACCTGTGAAATAGGTAAGAACTTTTAATTTTTAAAAGGATATTAATTTAGTAATAATCCATAAGTGGATGTGGGTTACCACAGAATTTACCCCAAATTGGTGTGGTTTTATCACAAGGGGTGCCTGGATTAGAGTTTGTTTTCTCCATTTTGGAAAGATAAAAAATGAGTAGTTGTATCTATTTCTTTTGATAGTTGCAGCTGCATGAGGACTAGCTTGTTTTCTCTGCTTTCCAGAGATGAGGATTTGGCAGCTTCTGTTGCCAATTGTAAAATTTGTGTTCTCGGATTTGCAGACATGGTTAGAAGGAGTTGGCAAGTGGACTTGTTCCTGTTGGGAAAAGTTGATTAACAATGGACATGCTGATTAGTCTGTCCAATTAGACTGAAGAGTTTTTGATTACAACATAGCAGTTGTTGTATTATACAGGTTAAGTTTGAATGACTTCATAATTTTTAATTATCCACTACTGAATAATCATGTATTACACTGCAGATGTCAAACTTAGCATTGCTTCAACCCCGTTTGAAGATTATTAAGATTCCAGACTTCTGATAAGCAATTGTGCTGCATTATTGTAATATTAGTTTTATGTTTCTTGATATTAAATTTGAGTAAAAATATATGTTACCACTATTTTGGAATTATCCACACTCATGTTTTGGACATAATAACATATTTATGACATGTTGATGTGCTTTATTTACGAGCAGAAAAACATGCATGGCATGATATATTGCTTATTTTTTAGATGCCTACCATATGTTCTAAGTAAACTTTCAATGAGCTTTCTTGGGCAATGCATGTTCAGTTTTTCTTCATTTAGACAAGACATATTTTCAGAATAAAAGGATTAGATGTCAAGAGCTGCATACCACTGGAACATTTATCTGTGTTGAAACTTAATTGTCTTATAAGAGAATTCTCTTTTCATTATGGCAAATAAATCTGTAATCAAGATGTTGACATATCACATCACTCACGTAAATGCCATCTTATCCTTTTTCTTTAGCACCCAGACAGCCATTCTAAGAAGAGATTTGAGAGCAGTTGTAAGTCAGCCAGTTATTTTCTGCTTCATGTCATTCAGTCATAACTCACTGTCACATATCATGATGAAGAACTCATGAATCATAAAACACCTTAACTTGTGAAACCCATTTTTTATGATCTTTGCCCATCATAATTCATAAATCATGATTCTTATACATCATGTTCTTGTCAAAAGATGCATTGATCCAGTATAGAACTACCATTTGCGGCCACTTACTACTGGATGCTCTTCAGGCAACCTGTCATGTCACTGGTTTATATTCTTTTCATCACATGGTAGCCATCAATCTCTGTCTTTCAAAAACCAAGTAAATATCAGCTCTTCACAGACACAATTTATTCATGCAAGCCTTTGTCTGTCTCAAAGTTCACAGAAGTTCTGTCTGCCTTTTTTTTTTCTCTTTATTGTAGTCATCAGGGCTGTAGTACCAGATATGTTCTGACAGGTTTCTGAACATCTATAAAATGTTTTCCTATTTCACTCATCATGTACACTGTAGTAGAACTCATTTTCTCTTTACTAATGACTTCATATGTGTACATCTTTGTGGTATGCTGAATAAAAAGAGGATGAGCATATTTCCTTTTATTTTTTCAGGTTTTTAAAATATATTCTGAAAGCTAAGCAACACTGTCCACATATTTTAGTTTGCAGAAATTTTGCAAGATCAGTGCACAGCTGCACCCTACTCATTTTTAGATGAACAGAAAGGCAATAAAGGTATAGTATTATATTATAGTCATCAGCACATATATTTTATAAGGTTTTATACACACAGATATACACACAGATACATATTTGCATTACATCAAAAGTGAGATATTCATGTGTTAATGAATTCTACATTTCATCAAATTTATTTGGTTGATATATGCAGAATCCATTAAAGCAGGTGATATACGCATGTGCTGGCATTCAAACACACATACATAAGTAGAAAATAGAATACCTCACTCTCGATAAAGGAACTCAACAAGTACAAAAATAAATGTAGAAGTAAATAAATACATAGGTTCCAAACAGAGCAATCATTTAATGAAACAACGACAAGGTAAGCGCTTTCACGGATCTTACTCCGCTTCTTCAGACCAACATAAGATATCCAGCAACAAACAAAGCATTTAAATATACAACAGCCAATGAAAATAAGGTTGTAATTATCTACTTTAGGTCTGCATTAATACAAGGATCTAAGATGCACTAAGTCAATGCTCACCTAAGAAAATGTCTAAAGAATAACATATAAAATCAAGTTAAAAAAATCAAGTTAGAAATGACTATACACCATAGTGATGCTATATAAACCTATAAAATATATATATGTATATAAAACCTACATACATAAACATGACAAATATACAAAAAATACATGAAAAGTCATTGAATATCATAACTAAAAAGAACTTAGCAATGTTTCAGAGCTCTAGAAAAGGTTTAAGACAGACCCTACTATTTAATCCTGGGGGCTTGTCAGCTTGAAGCTGTAAAATCCATTTCTGTTCTAATGCTTCTGTCTTATTTTTGAGGTCACCAACTCTAATACTAACATGCAAGAGTTCTAAAACAAAGAACTTAAACTTATGGTAAGGGCCTTCATTAGCCACATGCATTGCCAAAGCATTAGTCTTTTTGGCATTTCTAATATCTCTAAGATATTCCAAAATCATGTCTTTGAAGGCTCTATTAGTCTTACCTAAGTAGTATGAAAAACAAACTGTACAGAAGCAAAAGTATACCAAGTTCTAGGTATGGCAATCTGCATAGAAATTGGTATCAATCTTGAACCCATGTTGTGGATGTGAAAAATGACCCCCACCATGTATACACACATGCCATACACCTTCTGCATGCATATGTACCCTATCTATCAGACAGAACTTGGGTGCTAGGACTTGATATACTTTTGCTCCTGTACAGTTTGTTTTTCATACTACATAGGCAAGACTAATAGAGCCTTCAAAGACAGGATTTTGGAATATCTTAGAGATATTAGAAATGCCAAAAAGACTAATGCTTTGGCAATGCATGTGGCTAATGAAGGCCTTAACCATAAGTTTAAGTTCTTTGTTTTAGAACTCTTGTATGTTAGTATTAGAGGTGGTGACCTCAAAAATAAGACAGAAGCATTAGAACAGAAATGGATTTTACAGCTTCAAGCTGACAAGCCCCGAGGATTAAATAGTAGGGTCTGTCTTAAACCTTTTCTCAAAGCTAGAGCTCTGAAACATTGCAAAGTTCTTTTTAGTTATGATATTCAATGACTTTTCATGTATTTTTTGTATATTTGTCTTGTTTATGTATGTAGGTTTTATATACATATATATATTTTATAGGTTTATATAGCATCACTATGTCGTATAGTCATTTCTAACTTGATTTTTTTAACTTGATTTTATATGTTATTCTTTAGACATTTTCTTAGGTGAGCATTGACTTAGTGCATCTTAGATCCTTGTATTAATGCAGACCTAAAGTACATAATTACAACCTTATTTTCATTGGCTGTTGTATATTTAAATGCTTTGTTTGTTGCTGGATATCTTATGTTGGTCTGAAGAAGCGGAGTAAGATCTGTGAAAGCGCTTACCTTGTCATTGTTTCATTAAAGGATTGCTGTGTTTGGAACTTACGTATTTGTTTACTTACACATACATAAGTGTATACATTTGTGTGAGTGTATGCTTCAGTGTGTGTGTGTGTGTGTGTGTGTGTGTGTGTGCGTGTGTGCGTGTGTGCGTGTGTGTGTGTGTGTGTGTGTGTGTATATATATGTATATATTTATATATATATATATATATATGTATTTATATATGTATATATATATATGTATATATATATGTATATATATATATATATATATATATATATAGCTATATATATATATATATATATATCTATATATATATATACACATAAGTCATTAATGCACATTTAATCTAAAAAAGTACTGAAGCCTTCCGACTTTTAATTGGAACACTATTTTCTTGATCCATTAAGCATATCAAAAAAAGGAAAACAATTTCATTTTCTGCTCAGTTAAATCAAAGGAAACATATGATTTTTGCTTACTTACAGACATCATTTGATTGAATTGTGATACTGGTTGGGAGAGGGAGTTTTGTAATCTAATGTTTAGGTTTGGAGTTAGAAGAAGGGGAAAGGATAGAAGTAAGGTAAGGGTAAGCTCACATAGGTAAGAGGGTGCACTTAGGAGTAAGGTGAGGGTGAGCTCACATAGGTAAGAGGGTGCACTTAGGAGTATGGTGAGGGTGAGCTCACATAGGTAAGAGGTTGCACTTAGGAGTAAGGTGAGGGTAAGCTCACATAGGTAAGAGGGTGCACTTAGGAGTAAGGTTAGGGTAAGCTCACATAGGTAAGAGGATGCATTTACTAGTTGCAATATTTTTTTTACTTGGATTTCATACTTAAATTGACTGCCATTGATAAAACCTAATCATTTGGTATTGTGAACCTCGTGAAGTGTGATTTATCTATAGTTGTAACAGATAAACCTTCATTTAGTGCATCTCATGGCCTCTTGTCAGCTTCAGCATTTTGTATACAAGTGAAAAAAAACATAGATTTACCACTACTCAAATACATAGCCAATTATACTAGTCAGTATGTGTAATAAAAACAGACCTGCATTCTTTTCCTAAGAAGGATCATTGAATTCTGCAAATCCTCTGCATACTAAACCGATTTTTCATTGCAATAACTCTATAACATAGAAGTGTTAAGAAAAGAATATGATAAAGACAACCCAGTGTAGCTGGCATGGGGAGAGGGGATGAGAGAAACTTTTGATGGAGGAGGGAAAGCTGGTAACATGTTGGGCATGGCTGACTTTATCTGCTTCTTGTTAAGACTGAGAAACAGGAGACTGATGCTGCTGAGCAAGACGTTTATATGGGGATCAGTAGGGTGCTTATTACCATAGTGGCAATGTGCCACCCCTTGTTACACCTCATGGCATTTAAATATACAGTTGCTGTTAAAGCCATCACTTCAGTGTGGGTAAGGTCAACACTATCAACAACCCAACAGTCTTAGACAGTATGTCATGCCATCAGTTGTCTACTCCACCCTTCCAGTATTGTGGCAGTTAAGCTTGTGTAAGCCAGAATAATATTCTCATCTGGGCATATTTCTCTAAAGCCAATGGAACATGTCAGGGTCTGCTCTTTTAATGAAGGTGCAGAAGGAAGGATGGAGCTATGGGACAAATGAGAGGGTCATAATACATCAGTAACTGACTCAGGAATGGTTAATTAAGCAAAAAAAAAGAGAGATTTAGAGGAATTGAAAAAGAACTATCATTGCAGCAGTTTATTTCTGTATTACTGGCAGTAAATCCAATAAAAATGAAGAGCAAGAACTGATCCTTCTAGAATTCCAGTTTACACTAGCTGTGGTTGATTTGGGAAATACCACTGACCCATCTGATTGCCTGGTGTCTCTCATCTAGGTAACTTGTAAACCATCTATTGGCATTAAATAAAAGACCACTGTTTGTGAAAATGTTAAGTAGTTTGATATGAATAACAATGTTAAATGCCTTCTAGAAAGCCAGGAATAGACAGCCAACCATGTTGCAAATGAAAATATTCAATAACATTTAAATAGGCAATACTAGTCTTACAGTCAGGCCTAAAACCAGGATGTATGTAAGGCAACAGGTTATTGCTAACTATGATTTTTAATGATTATAGATGTATGCCTTTTATTAAGATATTAGGCAAAGGATGGAGGATGGCAGTGTAACAAGTGTGGGGGGATTGAAGTTTTGTTCAGTAATATAAAAAAGTGTCATTTTCCAGATTGAGGGAACACAATTTTCCTTAACTAAACAGCTGATAAAGACAATGATTAGTTGTGTAATAACACCTGTACTGGCCTAAATAAATTCTGGGGCAGATTAGCAAAAGAGACTGAGTCTGGTTTCATTTATCAGAGTAGTTTATAAATTGAATTCAGTGAGATAATATTTATTGAATAAATGGACATGGACGGTGAAAGGAGGCATACCGTTTATCATATGAATTAATTCAGATAAGTTTGCAGCTATGAAACTAAAGTAATAAATTTAACTGTGAGCTGTGATCTTATGATCTTAGCACTGCTAAAATAAAGAAAATTATTAAAGATAGAATTATTGCCAGGATGTCAGGATTAATACCAGAAATTCTTGGGGTTGTTTTGACTTATATTTTTTGCTCCAGAAAGTATTTTTTTCATGCAGAGTTATATCATGATGGTACTGAATTAAATTTGATAACAGTATGTTTTTTTTAGAAGACAGTCCATAAATTTCTTTTGCAACATCAAGAACTTTGATTTGTATTTATATCTAATGCTCATTAGCCTAACTCATCCATTCTGGGAAGCATTCATGCTGTTAAGATTGTTGCAAAAGGATTCTTCAGTGCACTGTCTAGCATTATCCTTTTTACAGTGTAAAACAGAGTAAATAATGCCAATGAAAGTATTGGAAAAGATGTCAAGGTTAAATGCATTTGTTGTTCAAGTAGAAAACGTATATATTTTTAAGATATACTAACCGCACTATAACCTCTTTTCTGTTGTCTCTCTCACCTCAGAATATTCTAACCAAAAGGAAAACATTATCATTATAGATACCCTAACATGATTATTTCTCTCATATATTAAAAATGTCAGAATTATAAAGGGGCAAGATTTAGCTGTATAGTAGACAGGTGTTGATTTATGCCAGTTCCATGCTTTGTTATGGACATCCATTCATTTTTTAAAGAGTCAGTGATGATATTATTTTACTGCTCCTTGAAATGGACAGAGGTCCCCTGAAAGAGGATTTTTTCAGTGCATGTTTGTTTCAGTTTAAAGCTAATCATATTTAGAAGGCAAGTGCAACATAGGGGGACATTCCTGAAACTGGCAGCTAGTATAAATAGTGTAGCTTTAGTTTTAAATACATTTATTTGAAGAGCCTTGGTACTGAGCCATGAAAAAGACTATTTCAAGGATGGAATTAACATCACAGAGTAGGAGGTGAGATCATTGTTGCATGTGAAAAGAGTCAACTCATTTATGCATATAATATAATTAATGTAATATATAGCAAAAACAATAAGGTAACCAGAGAGAAGCAGATTAATTAATTCATTAACTGATTGATTAATTAATTAATTTATGTATGTATGTATTTATGCGGGTACTTATTTGTTTATTGTGCTTATTGACCATGTAAGTGGACTAGACCTGGAATCCTTTTCAGCCACGACCTGGCTGCAGAACCACTGTAAAAGTAATATGACTTGCAAACTGAAGTACCATATTTACGTAAGTAGTTAAGAGTTTTCAACATTATAAATTTAACATTACAGTACTACATGTTCCATAACATTAAGTTATTTATGTTGGAATACAATGCTTGGCTTGTAGAGGAGGCACAGCACTGTTTGCCTAACATGTTATTACAACACATTTCTTGGTAAAGGGAGCCAACATAGTAGATAGGGTGTACACCAGTGTCAAACAGGCATTCAGAGAAAAGCCTTGTCCACACCCTGGAAATTCCAAATAATCTATCCATTAGGCTGACACCAGCCTACAGACCATTACTAATCAGAGAGAAACCATCCAAGAAGCAGGTAAGACTTTGGCCAGAAGGAGCAATCTCTGCACTTCAGGATTGCTTTTACTGCACAGACTGGAACACATTCAAAGAAGCCTCCACTGCAGATCAGCACACCAATCTGGAAAAGTACACTGAGTCAGTAGTAGGATTTATATCAAAATGAATGGATGACATGACAGTCACTAAGAACATCATCACACATGCCAATCAGGAACCCTGGCTCACAAGTGAGGTATATGAGTTCCTGAAGGCAATCAACACAGCCATCAAGCTGGGGGATAAAGATCTCTTTAGGTCAAGCAGAGTAAACCTGAACAAGGGAATAAACACAGAGAAAATGGCATATGGTCAGAAGATCCAGAGTCACTTCAAAGACCTCAGAGACTCAAGTCGATTGTGGCAAGGCATACAATAAATCACAGATCACAGGCCCACATCAACACAGTGCGATGACAATATTGACTTCCTCAACAAACTAAACACCTTCTTCAACAGGTTTGAGGAAAGAAATAGCACAACTGTAATGAAAGCCCCTACCAATCAAGGGAATGAAGTATTACTTCTCAACCCTACTGATGTTAGAAAAACTTTGAGCAGGGTTAAACCAAGCAAGGCGGCTTGATTCAACGGCATCCTGGGACAGCTGCTTAGATAATGGGCTGACCAGCTGACATCTCTTCTTGCAGATATCTACAACATCTCATTAAGTCAGACTATTGTACCCAAATGCTTCAAAACTACAACTAAAATACCTATCCGAAAGAAGTCCACAGCATCGGACATAAATGACTATCACCCCACAGCACTCACCCCAGTAGTAATGAAGTGCTTTGAGAGGCTGGTCAAGAACCATATAACATCCAGTCTCCTTGCATTCTTAGGGCCATTCCAGTTTGTATATCAAACAAATCACTCCACAGAAGATACTATGTCAAAGGCGCTGCAATTATCCATGGCCCACCGGGAAAACAAGAATTGTTATGTGAGAATGTTGTTCATAGACTTTAGCTCTGCCTTCAACACAGTGATCCCCCACATCTGATAAAGAACCTTGACCATCTGGGAATAAACACAACATTGTGCAATTGGATATTGGACTTCCTCACAGACAGACGTCAGACAGTAGGCATTGGAAATAGCACTTCCGAGTGCATCACTATGAATATGGGGGCTCCTTAGGACTGTGTACTGAGCCCTCTGTTGTTCACCTTTTTGACTCATGACTGTACAGTTAAGTTTAACTCAAACAACATCATCAAGTTTACAGAAGACAACTGTCGTAGGTCTCATCAGCAATGATGACAAATCAGCCTATAGAGAGGAAGCTAGTCAACTCATCATCTGATGCGACAACAGCAGTCTCTCACTAAACATGAACAAGACCAAAGAGATCATTGTCAACTTCAGAGGAAGGCATAACACACAATCTCCACTAACAATCTTCAAAGAAATAGTAGAGAGAGAGTGGAAAGCAAAAATTCTTGGGGGTACACATCACAGATGACCTAACATGGAGCATTAATACTATGACCATTGTAAAGAAAGCATAGCAATGCCTTCATTTCATATGAAAATGAGAATGACAAACCTTGCTGTCTTTTACAGAGGTACTAGAGAGAGTATACTAACCAACAGTCTTGCAACCTGGTACGGTAACCGTTACACTATGGATGAAAAGGCCCTTCAGAAAGTGATTAAAGTAGCTGAGAAAATCATTGGAACCATGCTCCCTGCCATCAAAGAAATACACCTGTTGCAATGTCTCTGTAGGGCCAATAAGATTATCAGAGGCTTTTGCCACCGTCCATGGACTGTTCACCTATTTATCTTCTGGTAAATGATACAGCAGTATGGGATGCAAAACAGCCAGATACAAGAGCTTTTTTCCCCACAGGCCAACAGGAAACTAAACCCTAACTAACTGAACACTGTGCTGAACTCTGAACTCTGAAAAGGCTGTTGGAATTTCTAACAATTGTATCACATATTTTTGTACAATAACTTTGGTGCAATAATCCCACTGAGATTTTCTTAATTCGTATTCTTACACAATCCTAAATGTGCAATGATAATTACAACAATCCTAAATGTGCAATAATGATAACTGAAAAAAGTTCCTCATTTCTGTGCATTTTTTTATGTATAGTTAGTTAAGAGTCTTAGTCAATAATGTGTGTGATGTCTGTAGCAGCTGTTATAATACAGATTGTCCATGTATGGAAATGCCTCCACTTTGAAAAGGAGTAATGAACTTTCATTCAGTGATGCACACGTTGTGTAATCTGAATGACAATAAAGTTTACTTTGACTTTTTAAAGCATTGCTGGGAACAAGATATAGATAAGGGGCCTTTGGTAAGGAAGTAGGAACAGTAGAAGAAGGAGGGTGGAGACAAAGGGAGGAATATAAAAGCCTGTAAGTGCAGTGGTTTTATATATACATATTTACATAGTTGGATACTTGCATTATGCTTCAGGCCAGTTAGACAATTTGTAAGTTGCAGTTTTGTGGCAGATGGAGTAGAAAGCTAAGCCTAGACCTGTATTCAAGCATAACTTAGACTAGCAGATGGGAAAACTGGAAATTCACCCCTGGTCTGACACCTCTTTCTCTGATGGAGAGACCCAGCAGTTAAAAAACAAATCCTCTAGCTGGCATACACCCCTTAAAATAACCTTGAAGGTAGCATAACTCATGGAATACATTTGTGATTCATGGCTAGGCTAAAGGCCCTAGTGGTTGGTAGTCCAGTATACACCTATGAACCCATTGACCTACAGACCTTTATATTAGAAAGAGGAACATTTGTAGGAGTCCTTTAGGTGTTTACAAGGTTTTGTACATAATGGTTTATGATACATAAGTTACTTAATTTCCAGTGGGAATCTGTCACAAGAGACAGAAACAGTTTTGCTTAAGCTCGCTGTGAATGACAGTAATGTTCAGGTAGGATTTTGAAGGACAGACACGACAGCTTTCTTTAGTAAGATGCAGTGATGCCTGTTAGTGCTAGATTAATGTAAGCCTGGAAATGGCATTGATAGTGATTTGTGTGAGATTGAGTAGTCTGGCTCTGGCCAGACTACACTGTCAGTATGTGTAGGTCATATTCAAGTCCTGAATAGGGTTGCCACCTTTTAATCGGGCCAAAGTGGGACATGGGGGTGTGGCCATTATGACACTGGCCACACCCTGTACCATGACATCACCACAGGCATGGTGACAGAGATGCAGTTATGGGTACAACAGCTGGCTGGCTGCTGGGGTGGCTAGCTGGCTGCCTGGAGTGGCTAGCTGGATGGATGAATGGCTTGCTGGCTGGATGGACGTTTGGGTGACTGGATGAATGAATGGCTGGCTGGCTGGAGTGGCTAGATGGCTGGTTGAACGAATGACTGGCTGAATGAATGGATGGCTAGCTGGCTGCCTGGAGTGGCTAGCTGGATGGGAGTAGCTGGATGAATGGCTGGTCACTGCAGTGGTTAGCTGACTGGCTGCTGGAGTGGCTAGCTGGACTGGAGTAGCTGGATGAATGGCTGGTCACTGCAGTAGTTAGCTGTCTGGCTGTTGGAGTGGCTAGATGGATGGATAGATGGATGGATGGATGGCTGCACTGATGCATGAATGGTTGGCTGGATGTACACCTCTCAACTGTACAGATTTTTACAGAATATCCATATTTTTGCCTCATATTTTTATTCTGTTTCTAATAGAATTGGCTCCGTAGCTGGCTAGCTTGCTTAGCTGTTTGCTGGCTAGCTTGGCTGTTTAAAAAAATAATGTCACTGCTACTTTACGTAGCGGCTGTAGAAGCGGTAAAACAAACCGCTCTACAGCCGTGATCTTTGTAGGGTTCTTCCTGCCCCAGTCCCCACCCCCTTCCTAAATTGCAGCCAATTACTGCACAATTTAAAGCACCGGGACCTAACTGGGAACAGTTCTGCCTGCAGGTCTGGGTTGGTGACGTAACTGAATTGCTGTGAAGAATCCGGAAGTAATTGTGGCTTTTTCATGGCAATTCAGTGCAGCCGCAAAAGAGGGACTTTTCAGGACCCACTGCTTGATACAGCATGCAACGGGATAAGGTAGCTTAACCCGTGAGTGTCCCGCTGATAACAGGATGGGTGGCAACCATAGTCCTGAAATGAGTACCTTCTTTTCTATTGCTTTCCTGGCTTTTAGTTGTGAGATGGTTAGAGAGTTACAGAGAGAGTAGGTGACTCAAGTTATATATCCATTTTCTTAATATTCTTGGCATGAAATTTGAGAGAAAGAGAGAGAGAGGGTAGAATGTATACTAAATCCAGGGTACTTATATTCCTGCACTGATTTCAGGGTAGTGATACTCTTGGATGTCAGAATTTTTAGAGAGATTACGTTTATGAATTTATTTTTTGGTGGAAAAGTCATGATGGTGGCTTTGTTGTCACTAATTGTTTAGACGTTTTTTTTATTAACCAGAGGGTTAGGTAAAGTCTTTTTACAGAAATTGTTTGAGCTCATGAGTATTGGTTTGAGTTTTGTGAAGTATGATGTCATCCGTGTAGGCAGTGATGCCTGAGTATGAGATGACTATACTGATGTCATTAATACATACATACCTCTCAACTGCACAGATTTTCACAGAATGTCCAGATTTTTGCCTCATACATTTTGGTCCATTTCACATTAAATTGTGGTTTTCTGGCAAATCATTGAGGGATTCAGAAAATAATGACAGACAACTGAATTTCAGACTTTGTATCTTTCAGAAAATTCATGCTAATGCAAAACTTGTTATTCTATCAACTTTCTAAGTTTGCAAGAGCAATATTTAAAAATTGCCACTATGTTTGGCCTTTTGTCCCCCAGTTATTTATGGCTTTGTCCAGATTTCTTGTTCTAAGAGGTTGAGAGGTATAACTACATATCTAGAATAGTATTGGTCCAAGGACAGAACCAATGGGCTGATGCCCTAAAATAACCTTCTAGAAAAGTAAGGTTGCCCATCCAAACTTCAACTGTGTGATTGTGTAGATAGTCAGAAAACAGGGTAATTATCTCTTGGCTACATTCTATTACAGGGATGATTTTATCTCACTGTCTCTCTCTCTCTGTATATATATATATATATATATATATATATATATATATATATATATATATATGTATATATATGGTTTACTATCAAAATTTAGATCGGCACTTATACAAAGCTGGGAAGATCAAAAGGCTGTTTTCAAGTTTTCTTAATGCAGATCCAGAAAATGTTCCACTCCACATTAGTGAATGGTAGTGTGCATTTGCTAATCTGGAATCAATGTTCTGATACAGTGGGGATCCGGAAATGTACCCTTTTCTTGCTGTACTGTGATCTTGAAGTTGGAATATATAATATGCAGGGGGTGTGGGAAGCACAGATCCCCATGTGGATGTGATGGGGGGGCTTTCCCCCTGCAAAAATGTTGCCAGTAAGACGGACTTTTCGACAATGGAATTTCTGGTGTTCAAATGTTGATTCTGTGTTACCATTTTCAAAATTTGGTACTTCGTTAATACCAATTTTGCAAACTGGTTCAATCAAAAGGTCGAAAAATTTTGATTTCCCACATTTTGATAGTAAATATATATATATATATATATATATCTGAGAATGTGTTATACCTTTCCTGAAGCCAAGTAATGAATTTGTTATGAAACCGTATGTGTTTATGTGTTCTTGCATCTAGTTACAGAGATTTCTTTCTAACTTTTTTTTTACAGGGCATAATATGGAGAAGTAGCACAATTCAGGTGGAGGTGCTATGGAATTTTGGGGATATGTATAATAAGCCAGTGGTTTAGCTAACAGATTGGTGTGTAGTTCCAGAATGGCAGGGAGTATATAGTTTGAGTTGCTGTCTTTGTCCAGCTTCTTCAGTCATTTTCTTATATCCTTCATATTTATCTCCCTAAAGTACAAGGTAGGTGTAGGGTTATATTTTGTGAGTTTGGCATCTGATTTACAGTGGTATCATCTGTGGTGTGGGGGATTGTAGGTTGGTATACGAGTGTCTGATCATGGTCTGTCCAGTTTAAAAGCGCACCCAGAAACTTTTATTTTGTACCTACAGTCTTATAGTGTTCACACCTCTCAACCTCTTAATGCAAGAAATCTGGAAAAAGCCCGACAAATGAGAGGACAAAGGCCCAAAAATAGGGACATATTTTAAATATTGCTCTTATAAACTTAGAAAGTTGCTTGAGTAAAAGGGTTTGTTTTACATGCATTTTCTGAAGGATTTGAAGTATACAACTCAAATGTATGTCATTATACAGTTACTTCAATCCTCAGAACATGCCAGTGATTTGCCAGAAAAAACACACATTTTATGAGGAACAGACCAAAAATATGAGCCAAAAATGTGGACTGTCTGCAAAAATCTGAACAGTTTAGATGTATTAGTGTTGTCTCTATCTCCTGGTTAGTAATTGTATACCTTGCCAAATGTTGCCTCCTGGATTTTAAAAGAATCAGGGATCTTTTTCAATTTTTACCCCTAAAAGCAATTAGAGCAGGTTATTTTTCAAATGAGTAGACTTGCTGTAAAAAGGCTTTATGTAGATCTTTGCTTTGTTGTAGAGATGTATTTGCATCTATGAGAAATACTGTTTCTGAAATTTACAAAAAAAGTCCTCATTTGAATACACTGCATATGTATGCCGACATCCCTGGACCAGCTCATAGAATATGTGTGGGAAACTCAAAGAAAGATATGTCTTCATTAATTTCCAGGACAGCTTTAGGTTTCAGACTGTGGATAATGATTGCGTCCTTAGGTATACCAGTTTGGCTTCTTTGATTACAAGTTTACATCTTTTCACAGTTATAAATAGTTATTATAAATGACATGGTTGTTTTTGGCATTCAACTGTTTCTAGGTGATCTCTCTTTCTTTCTCTCATTAATTAATCTTTTAGTGTTAAACCATGAGCAGTGTCTGCCCCATATGCTCTTTGTGGTTTTAGGAAAGTACCAACCAAGTAGTCTTCTGAAAATGGAATTGATATGTTGATAAACAACATCTGAGTCAGATTTCCTGTATAGGAGAGGCCAGTCACTATGATGTAGTTGTATATAAACTTAATCATCTTTACCTTATACAATGGGTCTGGAGTATACAAAGATTGAAGGGGTGCACAATTTCTGAAGAACAGATTTGCTTCAATTGGAATGTTGTCACTCTGATTGTTAGGTAAGAATTTTATAATTTGTATTTGCTGTGGGATGTTTGTGATAAGTAGGTCAACTAGTGATTGTTCTCCAGATCTGATGTTTAGTTTGCTTGGGAAATTAAGCAGTTGATGTACATTATACAGTGCTAGTAAGGCCTCTATCTGTGTGCATTTGTCTGAGGTCATACCTATGCTGGAGTCATTTAAAGCTATTATATTGCTAGTTTTGTCTTTTTTGAATGATACTGGTTACTATATGAAAAATTTCTATGGATGAAAATCTGAAATGGATTCTTAATGATCCTGTAAAAAGAGCTTGTTAGAAGCAAAGAAATAAGACCCCTAGTTTCAATTAGACAAAAAATTAGTAAAGCACCAGAAACAGTTATTCTTACAGAAAATGTTTCTCTTATTGTGATACAAAATAACTCTAAAAATATTCTCTTTGTACTCTTCATCTTCATCTACTCTGTCTGCACCCCTTGCTGCAAGAACTTGCCTACATCTCTCACTCTACTTAACTCTTCACTGGACCATATACTTCTCGCCATTACACCTCATCTTTCTCATATATATGTATCCTCATCCTCAGCCTCTTTCCCTTTTATGTTTGTCCATCACCACTATAATTTTGTCTTCCTTATACGATTCTTTACTATTACTCACTGTTTAGACAGTTTTGTTTAGTATGCAGATATTGTTAAACTATACAGTTTATTCCTGCATTTTGAATTTTTTATTTATTTTGTTTGTTTGTTTGTTTGTAATGTGTTCTTTTGTCATACTGAGAAATAGCCTGAAATCAAAATTTTTGTAATGCTATACCATGTTTAATAAATTTAAGTAATTAGAAAAATAAATAGACAAATAAAACAGGCAGGATACAGAAGTCTTTAATGACCAAATAAAACACCCCATTAAGAAATCCCATTCAGACGTCAAAATAATAATTACTTTAATTGATTGTGCTAATAAAAAACTCTAGAATTGTTAGTCTAGGATGTCGTACAGAAGATAATTTAGCCTTTGTTTGCCACATATTATTCATACTTCATATTTATGCTCAGATTTTTATAACTGAGTGACCTACATTTTATTGAGGTACATGGTACGAAACACCAATGTGTGAGACAGGACAATTCACTGACGATGCTGGCTTATATCATACTATACTAGAAATATTGCTAGCGATTTCTTAGTAATTATAAAAACAAGCAATATATCAATATGTACTTAATACTTAAGAAAGAGACATAAATTGTTGCATGACATTAAGTTAAGCCATAGATGATGTTGAAGAAAACTGTGTTTGAATTTGTATTGTAAGTTGCACATCTTGAGTGGTATCCATTATGATTTGTATTGCTAATTATACAATTAGGCATATGTTTTCATATTTCTGTAAATATATCAGTTAACATGTATTTAATTACTTGTCATGCAAAAGGTTATGTCTGGTTAAAAAATGTGCTAATAATACATGTGTAGGTTGTATAGGTTTCATGATATGAAAATGTGTTTGTGAAAGTTTAGAAACAAATGCAATTTAGGGGCTGTGTGCATTATAATATAATACAATATGAATAAACTGCTTATTAATACTCAGTAAAAAAGAAGGAGAGGCCCAGTTATGAAGTATAGGAGTAAACACACCAAGGCAAATGTCAAGAAAAAACGTAAACTCCTAATACTGCTAAAACCACTCTGAAGGAGCAAAAAAGCCACTGTAAAATCCAGTATAAATTCAGTGCTCTTTATTGTAGCTAAGCGCTTTCGCAACCACCCCTGGTTGCTTCCTCAGACAAAGATTACGAAACCTGGTTGCGAAACTGCTTAGCTGCAATAAAGAGCATTGAATTTATACCGATTATTAATACTGTAAAGAGGACTCCTTACTGATAGCATAGCAATTTGTACAGCTGTAATAGCTTTCATTGTTCACAAAATAATCACACTTGTTTATCTTATTCTTTTTATGTTTATTTTTCTAAAAAATGCTCTGCAATACAAGATGTGTGTAGGCTTTTAGAGGTGTAACATTCCACATCACATAGGTGCTACTGAGTCAGACTGATTGTTCCTATGTAATAAATTTCAATAAAATGTTTTAAAAAAAGAAAATCCATTCAGAATACCAGGAGACTGGATAACTTATAATTAATATTTGGGTGTGGAGTACTCATAATTTGTTTCTATAACCATGTTTAGCATGGATTGAAAAAATAAAAATGGATATACCACTTTGTCTGTGAGTGATACTGTGAGTAAACAATTGGCAAGCAGGTATTTGTGGAATTCAGGATGTACCTTTGAAAATACACCCTGATTCCATCAAAGGCAAGGTATGCCTCTTGGCAACTTCATTTTCATCAAGGCAGCAGGTTTTCATGTGCCCCACCATCATTTTAATGTTATTTGTAGATTTTGTCCATGAATTTATCTTTGCCTGAAAGATAGATAGAGTGAATAAAAGAGCCTATTCAGTGTCATAACCTCTACTGAGCTATGTGTAATCCATCCTGTGTAAGGAGGGTCATAACCCCACACATTTCCTTCCAAGCAGGTAGACACTGAATCTCTTTGAATTGACATTACAGACAATAGTAAAAATCAGTAATCTTATCCACATACTTAGGTTCATAGGTGAAGATTAGGCAATCAGTCTACAGACTATTATATGGCTATGCAATAACTAGACAATGACAGAGGTGAGAATCAAACCCTGCACTTGCATTTCTAGGTTAATTACCTTAAGCATTATGCTAACTGCAACCCTATGATGCTTTAGGTGCTATCTTTATTGAAGGAAAAATCTGTAACTGCAAAAGATTTACAAGCCTTGTTTAATGGCATCTTTAAGTTCAGTCATATTTCTCTGCACTACTGGGAGAGAGGAATGTCCAATTTCATTAATTACAATGTGCACAATTGCAAAGTCAAAATCATTAAGAAACCTCTGAAAATGCTTAATGGCCTTGGTGATATCCCTAAGCTTAAGTCCAAGGAGATCTGACTCCCTATTCACTTTTGTGTGGCCAGAGCCAGTGTATCCAATCATAGTCACAAATTATGAGGGCTTTCCAAGTATGATTTACATTTCTTTTATGGAATTATTTAGCAGTTGAGTCCTTAACTTATTTACTTGTCACTGGCGCCTATTGAATCTGTGTGTGAGTGTATACGTGTGTGTGTGTGTGTGTGTGTGTGTGTGTGTGTGTGTGTGTGTGTGTGTGTCCGTCCGTCCGTCCATCCGTATCTGTGAGATTTGTGGGGTGTGTTTGCTATTCCATGTAACAAGTGCAATAGAATTAGAGATTTTAGCAGATAAACTGGCCTGTAGCATGATTAATTTTCTGCTGGAGGTAGAGAGGTGATAACTGACAGTTTTATGTATGGTGTGTTTAGTAAAATATCTGCATCTGTCACACGTGAAAACATTATCCTCAGCTAAAAAGAAATTGTCAGTGACTATCAAGCAATTTAGGCATCAATTAAGGAGTTTATGTCCAAGGAGACTGTTGAGGGAGAGGCCAGGTGTTCCTGCATTTTCTGATCTAGGATAAGGGTAGATAAAATTAGGATGCAGAGGCAGGGTTATGTTAAAAGGCTATCCAAAGTTAAAGTGATTTTAGTCTAAGGGACAGATTCAATAAAGTCTACACTAAGTGTACACTGTTCTGAGGAACAGACAACCCAGACATAACTCACACCTTCTTCCTCTTAATTTTAGTTTTCCTACTGATATTCCTGAAGCTTTGAATATTGACAGGGATTTATAAAGGTTATCAGAAAGTGTAGACTACGTGTACACTTAGTGTAATCTTTCTGAGTGACTAGAAATCACAAAATATTGATAAGAATTTTATTGAATACATATTGTGTATACTTAGTGTACACTTAGTGTAGGCTTTAATGAATCTTTATTTGAATGTTTATTGCATCTGGCCCTAACACTTTCATAACCAAAACAATAAAACAGTAAACAGTTAAAAGTAAAAAAATAAAATAATTAAATAGAAAGAACAATTTAGTCAGAGTGAAATTCAGGTAGAAACTGTGTTGACTTGTAACACACATTTTCCCCTACCTAGGCCTTTTCTAACCTCTTCGCAGGGAACTGTTAGGGAATGTCAGAGAATTAAACGAAAGCTGAAAAAGATGGTCAATGCTGTAGATAGTCCAGCATTTGGTGGTGAGAAGATCTGAAGTTTTAAACAAGCTAGAGGGAAGCCTTACCCATATGTGTTGTAGTGCTTACTAGTACAAACAGATGAGGTAAGAATAGAGGAATTTGTAAAGTCAGATCTATGAAAAAGGTAGGCAACTTAACATCCCCACTGGAAGTAAAGATACAACAGGAAAATTATAGAAAAAAATCAGAAATATTCATAGACAGCAATCTTACCTGGCAGTTTTCAGAATTAAGCGTGGTCCCATTCTCTGCACCTTAAATAAAAATAGCATTTCAAAAACTCCTCCAACAATTCATATAAAACTAATCACATTGCAGTCAAGGAATATAGAGTAAATGTTTCCTTCTTGTTTATAATGTAGAAATATTAAAACTTTCAGATCTTAAAAAAGTAAAAGCAAAAAAAACTGCATTGAAATAAAACAACAACAAAAGACAAGAAACATTGTAAGTAAAAACACTATAAATCAGAACAACTGTGCTTTACGGTAGTCTGAAAAATTATGTTTTGGAACATTAAAATTAAAATGTCACAAAATTCTTGTTAAGTCAGTATTTCACTGCTTTGACACTGTCTAGACCACCAATTGACTATCTTTTGAAGTTGAGGAAAGGGTGTGTGTGTGTGTGTGTGTGTGTGTGTGTGTGTGTGTGTGTGTGTGTGTGTGTGTGTGTGTGTGTGCGCGCACACGCGTGTGTGTGTGTGTGTGTGTGTGTGTGTATGTGTGTGTGGTCATTGAATGAAACAAATGGTTTGTTTCCCATCCCTATCATAGACATTTTTAAAACTTTTATAAGCTGATCCATAATGTGAACTGTATTTTTGAAAAATTATTCAAATTATCTTTTGGTTGGTTGAAGACCGCTGTACCACACTTTGCAGGAGGCTGTGACATGTAATTTGACTTAATATAGTAATTAACTACAAGAGTTTTGCAGCTTATTGGGGGGACAGTAAAATTTCTTGTGACTGGAATGTAAAGCTGATGCTTAAACTACTATTAAGTATTTTCGATAAAAGTTACTATCATGATAGGCATCAGGAAATTTGCAATAAAATGAGTACAGTCGTAACAGTGGTGTGTGACTGTAATAAAGTTTCATACAACCCTACTAGGCCACTAAATAAAATGTGTGCAAATCCTTTAATAAGAATTAAATAGTGCAACACATTTTCTTTGTATTCTATAAACAGATACAGTGGTTTACTTAGTTTAGTTCACCTTCTAATATCGCCAAAAAAAGAAAATGAGTGTTAAAACTCTGACATTTTAAGCTGTGTCTGTTGTAGCTTTCTTAGCGCAGTTCCTTTCTTTATTAGTAGTCAACTGTTGAAAAAAAGGTCAGGGCCCATGATGGGAAGGAACATAATAGAAAAAATCAAGAAGCAAGATATCATGGACAGTGTTTCTTTGATTTCATTTAAACATTGATCAATTGAAATGGTGAGTGGCTTTTCTTAGCTAATTTTTACTGGTATACTAGACTGACAACAAGTAATATTTTACAAACGGAGGCTAGTATCAAAACTTCAAACATCTATCAGTGAGTTTACAGTTCCATTCTTGTTTTCCTCTGCCCACTTTCACCAGTCAAACTCTATGTTACACATTTAGAATTAACTTTTCATTCACAGTGCTACCTGTTTTAGATGCAATGTTATTTCCTCATGAAAAAGCTGACCTAACTTAAAAAAAATGAGCAATCATGTACACAATTACTCATAATCATACCATAAAGACATCATTTATATTTACAAGAATATACACATATACACGCGCACATGTATGCACACACACACATGCTCATATACACTCATACACACACACACACGCACACACACACACACACACACACACACACACACACACACACACACACACACATATTCACTCACTCCTTCCTACAGAAATGCACACATATCCACAGGTACAATGTTTATAACAACTCATAATCATAGATGCAAATTTAACATAGCAGTAAGTGTGTGTGTGTGTGTGTGTGTGTGTGTGTGTGTGTGTGTGTGTGTGTGTGTATGTGTGTGTGTGTGTGTGCGTGAGTGTATGTGTATGTGGAGGATGGGGGCAGCTAGAACTGCAGCTTATATATGCACTTACTTGCAGATCAAGTGCTCATGCAGTAACATTTATGTGTGGATGGAATAGAAATGACAGTTACATTCTAACAACATCATACATTGGAATAATCCAAAGTCAATAACTAATGAACAGGAATTTTTAAATACTATAGGCTCTGCCAGGGAGGTAAATATACCATTCCCTGCTGTACAGCGATCTCCATTTAAACGGTTCAAAGTTTTGAAACTTCAATCTTTTGGTCTCGACCATAAAGAAAGTCGACGTTTTGAAAGTTTGAAATTCAGAATTAGGCCTACATACATATATACATGTGCAGCCAATTAGTTACCTGTGATTGAATGTCTTTTATTTATTCATTTATTTGTATTTATTTCTAAAAGATATTATACAAATGGATCAGACCACTTTTTTGAAACATACACAAAAACCCCAAAAATGTTATTTTTAAAACTTAGCAGCTGCATTCCTTAGCCTACTAACCACCACAGCAATAATGCACACACTCCAAAAAAAGACAAAACTGCATTGATATTTTTAGTTCATAAATGAATAGTGTTAAAATTCTAATGATAGTTTTTAATTAGGGTTATATTTTTCACTACAAAATAAGTCTCTGCATTAAGGTGATGATAATTAGGTAGCGGTACAAACCAACGACTCATTGGTGGTAAAAATGATACATTCTTGAATGGCACTTGCCAAATGAGGAAACCCTATAGCACCTGCCTTCTTATAGTCTCTACTTTGCTCCTGTATAGTTTAGTACTGACGTTTAGACAGCTTACTCAGAAAATATTGCATTTTCTCAATATACATACACAAAAGAGTGATGTTTCTAACATTTATTATGGAAGTCAGACTAGAAATATATGCAACATCTGTAGTATTAATCAGTAAACTGAGTGTCATGTTTTTTCTGCAGGTAGAGTTAGATATGAAATATTTTAAGAATAAAAGAAAACTAATATACCAAAAAGCAAAAACATGTAAATCACTCTATGCTGTCCTTCTTTATCAGCATTCTATTGTTCCCATCATTCCCACCCTAAAGCCAACAGTGATCTAAAGGTATGTTTTGCACATACAAAGAAATCTTATCTAGTGAGTGGCATTCAAATGCATTTCATTCTTCAAGTCATTAATTCAAAAGATCACTGTACTCCCACATACCTAGTTTACATCAATGAGAACATAAGGCAGATAAATACAAGGCAGTTATATAATCTTCAGCAGTATGAAAATAAATGGAAACTATAGCAAAGGGAGAGAATGACAGATATGCTGATAACTGGAACTAGTGGGAGATAGACATCATTGGTTTTATAATAGGAAAAGTATTGAAAAGCAGGGAAAACTTTGCTGAACCAGATAACATCTGATCAAAATATATTTATGAATGTCTGAATATATATATATATATATATATATATATATATTAGTATGCATGCACAAGCAAAACCACAACACACATACGTATATAGATATTTGGGCAGTGCAGTGGTGCAGCAGTTTGTATTGTCACATCACAGCAAGAGGTTCTCCGTTTTGATTCTCAGCATGTCCTCCCTGTGTTTGCGTGAGTTTTCCCCAGATGCTCCGGTTTCCTGCCACATTCCAAAGACATGTATCTGGAGTGCTTCTCCCCTGGCCTCCACTGAAAATGGGCAGTGTCTAAGTTGGACTTTCCTGGTAAACAAATGTTAAAAAAAAAAATATATATATATATATATATATATATATATATATATATATATATGGGTCTACTTCAGTAGACCGAAAGACCAGAACACTGAAAATCATAACACCGAGACTGTAACACCGAACGCTCACAATCATGAAAACCCACATCAGCGAACTTCACAATAATGTCAGTCAAAACACCAACAATCATGTGTAAATGCAATTGAAACTAAATATGCCACTCACTACAGATATCACCATTTATTTGTACATTCACAAAGCACAGTTATGCGTATGCTTTATATCACTCTATGGCACCCATACTGTAAATAACTTTCAGAGCATAATAGTACTCCATTGAGAATATAGTGTACATCACCTACTTATCAGCATAAGTGCACTTGTATGACAGCAAACAAAACAATTATACCATGACCCCCCCCAAAACGTGCACGCTGATTGGCCAGTGTGCCCGTTGTAAATCGAGTTATACTAATGGAAAAAGGTCCGGTCGCCCGGACTTTTTTCCATTAGTATAACTTGTTTTTTTTAAAACACTGTCTCGCTATGTTAAATGGGTTTAACATAGCGAGACAGCTTTAAAATAAGCCACGGAGATCTCCTTTGCTTATTTTAAAGCTGTCTCGCCATGTTAAACCCATTTAACATAGCGAGACAGTGTTTAGCACGGAAGAAGATCTCCGTTGCTTTTTAGTCTCGCCATGTTAAACTCATTTAACATAGCGAGACATAAAAGCAACGGAGATCTTGCTTTCTCCGTTGCTTTTGCTCACAGCTCTGATGTACCGCGCAGGCGCGCAGTACATCAGAACTGCCATGCGATGCCAGACATCTGCGGAAGGGCAGTAAACAGGCATTATACTATGCCATTATTTAAGAAAAGTAACAGTTTCTTTTCTTAAATAATGTCATGATATAGTAATAACTCACTTCTGGTGGTAATGCTATTTACCCACGGTTGGCTTTTATCCTCGGCTCGGGACCAAACCACGCCAACCGTGGGTAAATTTAGCATTACCCACACCCAGGCGTGGGTTATTGCTATAATAAGTACCGTATCACTCCCACTGTGTAACTAGCCCCATTTGATAGTCAAGTCTTTGCTGTGTTTCACATGTAAGCAAACAACAGGCTGAATTCTATATACTTTCACTGCCACGCTTCTTTCTAACCATAAAACATACATGAACTCAGTTTACATCTTTAGTAGTTTAGCAATAGTCTTCAAGAAGTCAACAGGTGAATACTCATCCCTATTGGCCAACACATTTTGGAACTGCTGATGTTGCATGATAAGCCTCCTCTTCTTAGGTGAAGGAATGTACCCTGTTGACATCCTCACACGTAATTAATCAACCCAATCTTGTTCCCTTACTGAACATGACAGCAATACTGACATGTTTGTACCCCTACTGCCTAGGAGGAATTTAAGCCTCCTATGCCAAGCCTCCATGGTATTTTGGGTACGTGGTAAACATAACTCGTTCAACTCACTGACATTCCAAAATGGGATCGGAAACAGTGGGGGAACCTCATAGTGGATGTTATTCTTGTGCTGAATTTACACTGTTTACCATAGACATACCAGTCAGAGAAATATCGAAGAACATCCCGTCCCTCTACTGGAAAGGTAGCTTTCAACAACTCATATGTACTCTGCACTTCAGATTCCTGTAGAAATGCTAAGTCTACAAGACACTTTGTGGCCAGCTGAAATGATTGTGATTGCTAACCCAAAACATTACACCTTATGCCACCCATTCTGCTCGAAGTGGAATAAACAGCCCTTTCAATGGGCATTGTGCACATTCAGTCTGATATTTTTTAAGGCGTCAATTTTGAAATCACATAATATGAACCGCAAGTTAGTTTCAAAGCCATGCTGTGATAGCAAGTAAAATATACTATGCCACAGATAGTTGCAGGACTTTAAAGATTTATTCAATAGAAAAGAGTAAAGTAGTGGAATAGCTTTACTGTGAGTGCCATACTTGACAAAACCATGAATACTATACAATTGCTGTATAGTTATACCTTTACTGAAAAATGTACCATCCATGAGCCAAATGGAGGCACGGCTCAAGACATACAGATTGTTAACTGTGGTAAATACAACTACACTGGTGTCAGTGCTGGGATCACACATAACTTTACTGACAAATGTTCTGGTTTTCAAAGGATACGTGGAGAAATCAATGTTATTTATTGTGACAAATTCAGTTCCATGTTGAAGGCTTGTCTTACGCCGTACACGCCCTACCTGCTGTGGCAGTGCTTTTCTACGGGGTATATGGTGGATAGTATCTAAGGAAGTGGAAGCTACTATCAGGCATGGCGTATCACGACTGTAAGTAGCTCTTGTTCTTAACTCATTGTACACAATATACCAATCTACCTCTCCAGGTTCCCCTGGGTGATTATGTGCAATAGACTTCTCGAGCATATCTCCATTTGGCATTACTGTTATCGCTCAGCCTTTGCAACCTTCTGATATTTTATATTTACAACCCCAATATTGTTTTGTATTTCTTGCCCTTTCCAAATGCTAAAGGTAGTTATCTACTACCAACAACTGTTTTCACTTTAGCAAAGGCACTGTTGTGTAGATGCTGCCTAACACTCCTGGAGCTTCCGTGTTTATGTCAGCAAGGTTACTTCTGTGCATAGCACAATTTTAGTTGTTTTCTAAGGCGTATTTGTACAAGGTGGGATGTGAAGTAGCTCCATTAAGGATGAATATCATGTATTAATTAAGTGCACTACTTCACAGTTCATGTTTTGTCGTTGTCCATTAATTGGTATGTTACATATACTAGGGTGATTCGTTATTGTGATGTTTCGCTGATGTGGGTTTTCGTGATTGTGAACGTTCGGTGTTACAGTCTCGGTGTTATGATTTTCGGTGTTCTGGTCTTTCGGTCTACTGAAGTAGACCCTATATATATATATATATATATATATATATATATATATATATATATACATACATATATATATATAAAATATATATATATATATCTATATAAAATATATATATATATATATATATATATATATATATATATATATATATACATACACACACACACCCACACATATATATATATATATATATATATATATATATATATATATATATATATATATATATATATATATATATATATATATATATATATATATATATATATATATATATATATATATATATATATATATATATATATATATATATATATATATATATATATATATATATATATATATATATATATATATATATATATATATATATATATATATATATATATATATATCTACATACATATGTGTGTGTGAACTGTAAAGCAGTTGACACCTTATGTTTTCTTTTTAAAACAGCTTTATTAGACAAAAAAGCAATAGTCTGTGCTGACTTTACCTAATGAAAATAAAACGTTTTGGTGCCTTTTAAAATGAAAATGTCTTAAAGACCATGCTCAATAAAATGACTCTTATGATTCAAATGATTCCATCCCACTCATGCCAGGTTTTTCTCTAGGTTTTGTAGAATCAATTTAAAAGAATTTTACAATGCCATAGTGCTGAACAGAAGAACATAAAATGAAAAATGAGGTATGGAACAGACCAATTTGTCTAGGGACATCTTCAATGGGGGGGGGGGTTTAGATAAATAGAGTAGCAGGAATTGGGAGGGTAGGGGGAGGATAGGGTTAAATAGGAATGGATGAGCTTTGGGAGGAAGTGAGGTAGGGGTAGGGAGGGTCTTAAAGGATGTTAGGCAAGTGTGACTGGAGTAAGGGTCACATTTTTGGCATGAACTTGCTATGGCAAGAGACATCCGAGATGACTTGTAGGTATTCCCAGAGATCAGGTAGGCCTCGGGTTATTTGGTTAGTAGCTGGCTATAGGAGGTAGGTGATTTATATAGGTAAAAATTTTTTTACTTATTTCCATGTGCTTTTTCCTTGTAAGCCAGGCTACATGCTTGCTACAATAGGTTTGATGGTGGTTATGTTGGAAAGCACATGACGGTCATGTTTTCCCTGGCCAATATACAGTACAAATCCATTCAGTTTTGATGATTGGGTGTTTTGGCGGTATAATTGTTGGAGTGAGGGGCTGCGATGGTGCTTGGTCCTATAACTAGTTTACTTGTTAGAATTTTTGGTGGGGAGGTTTAAAAAAAAAATTCTCCGAAGAAGTTTTTGTTGGTAAGCTGGAGGGTAAGGGCAGGATAGGTATTTACCCCTTTAGTAAGCAGAGTGCTCCTGCTTTCTCCATAGCATTTGGAGAGGAGCCGTTGTTAGTGCATTTCCACCTTAGCCGCAAAGGGCTTTCACGGGCTTGGAGATGTGTCATGCACGTGTACTGGGTTGTCCTTTTAGCAGTCCTCAGCCTCTATCACCATGTAATCCATCAGTCACACACACACTCACAAAAAAAAAATATATATATATATATATATATAGATATATATATATATATATATATATATATATATATATATATATATATATATGAATGTATATAATTACAACTAAAGCAACCAATTGTATCTTAACCTTATACAGAGTTATAATACCACTTTGTGGTAAATCAGGACATGTCAACTCTTTACTAGTGTCCTTCTGAATGTTATTGTGTGATTAATGGTTTCACAGTGTGCACTGTGAATTGTTAACTGTAATGGGGAGGATGCAAGAGCAGGGCTGTTGCTAGGCAGATGTGGCTAGTTGTGATGGTTACATTTCTTCGTTCCACTTACTCAGCATCTACTGCATATTAAAAAATGCAGACCTCTCTCTAGCTTGGTTTGCAGTGCAAAAAAATCCCCAAAAAACAAAAAAAATAAAAAAAAATTAAAAAACAATCTGTTAAAGGATGAGGCATTTCCTTCTGAGGCCACATAGTAGGGTTTTTTTCCCAGACAGTGCAATGCCCACAAATAACGGCTGCTCCTGACAAATCCTGAGATTCTTGCTACTGATTCTTTGGGTCATACACCTCACATGAGCAACTTGTTACCTTTTTTTTTTTATTTTTTGCATTGCATGGATCGTTATGGCTGAAGGAGTTAAATTGGCAAGTAGATATTTATTTTGAGTTAAGAACTTCTATGTCTGCTTGGCTGCTCCTGTTTTGGAGTGTGTAGAAGCAACAGAGTTGCTGCAGTCAAGGGTGAGTGGGGAGTTTGTGTGCCTGTGAACAAACCTCTCGACTGTCCGACTTTGCAGAATGTCCACATTTTGCCTCAGAATTTTTGTCTGGTCCTCATTAAATTTGTGGTTTTTGAACAATCCATTGTTGTTTGAAGTTACTAAATATGACATACATTTGAGCATCATCTGCAGTACTAGATGCACATAATTTTATCATTTTCACATGTACTTGGCCATTTCTGGTATAAGATTATCAAGGTTATTTGTAAGTGGCAAGATGTACATCTGTAATTTTAAGTTATTAAATAGCTATATTTTAATAGTGAAAATGTATGGATTTGTATTTTAATAAGCAGGGCATAGTTATATTTTAATAGTTGATCGGTGTTTTATAGATAAATGTAACAGTGTCAAACAAAATTTAAAAGTTGTTTGGCCATTTTGTACATAGTTATTCTTTCAGGCAGGGGTGTCGCAGGAGTGGCCACCACGTCATGGATGGTGGGGGTGTGGTCTGAGGATCACAACTTGTGAATGTCAGAAATGGAGGTGGTAGGATCAAGGAATTGTAGGCCTTGGGAAGCTGAGGTCTCTTGGCTTTATCACACTGTTTTGCGTTTGATTGCAGTCACCGGAGCTCAGACGGAGTTTGTGGCCGGCTGTGGTGGGCGGTTTCGGCTTGGCTGGATTGGTTGTTGTGTTTTGTTTTGCAGGGGAGATTCCAAGAACAGCCATCAGAGATGCACAAAAAAAAAAAAAGGAAAGGAAATTGTAAGAGGGAGAAGGGAGAGCTCTGGGGAGCGGGGGAATGAAGATGGGAGGTGCGACATGCTTTGGGCTTGATTCCAGGACTGTGTATTGGTGGCTTGTTTTGGAGAGTCCTGTGCTCGGTTGCTGGGCAGGCTGGCGAGCATGGAGAGCAAGCTGTTTAACAAAAGGGTAAAAAAGTTGCAGGACAAACAAAGGTGTTAGAATTGATCCCATTACGTGGTTTGCTTGGGGTCATGCGTGGAGGTGGGGAAGGCATCCCTGGCATTGGTCATGGGGGGCTGTGCCATGGGACCCCCCCCTTTTCTTGATGTGGGTGTTATATTTGCATGAGGTTTCATTGTGATGTGATGTAATTTATATCAAGTTAGCTTCAGCATTTTACATGGTCATACATGTAACACTGCTTAATAAATTAATACGACTAGGAATTGATGTACTCTCTAAGATGGATAGCTGCATGGCTTCCTAATAGGACAAGTATCATACAGCAACTGGACAGGTAAAATCTGTGGTTTCCGTCAGGGTGTCCCACAGGGTTCTCTCTGTTCTAGGTCCTTATTTATAGGACGTTGAAAGTTATGGGCACACTGGTGGATGTATTACTCTGTTAAAGTGGTAACCCCAGTAATTGTTTAGGATAAATAATTCCCTAGTTCTCGGCTTTTGCCTCAGTCACATGGGTTGTCCACATATGAAGTTAATTATTTAGAGTTTAAAGGTAGTGGCAGAGTTCCTGCTAGGGTACTACAGGAGTCATGCTTGGGAAATGATTCTGGGAGTGGTTTGCGGTCCATAGAGCAGCAGCTTCATGAGTTGGTGAGCAGTCGTGTGTATAGTGGGGACTTGTCATATCATTCAGCTGTACAGATTTCCATGGAATGTCCAAATTTTGCTTCATATTTGGCTTGTTTCTTCAAATATTCATGCTACCGCAACCTGTTCTATCAATCTTTTAAAGTTTATGAGAGGAATATTTCAAATACTACCCGACTGTGTTTGTAAGTTGCTAGTCAGTTATTATTAGGTTTGCTGCATTGTTCCAAATTATGTTGTTAGTGTGCCTCATTCGGAGATGGAATCCTAAGAGCTAGACAGATGATTTTACAATATAAGTTAACTTGGCTTATACAGGGCCCTAATTGATGTGATGTGGAATCACAAGGTTACCCTGGTTGTGGATATTGATAGTTCCCTTCATGTTTGGGGTTTGGTTTAACATACTCGACTGGTAGTTAAATTTATCTTGGGTATTTGATAGGGTCATTGGAAGCATAGCTTCAGTATGGCTGCTTTGTCATAGATGGGAGTGGCTGTGGTACATTCCTTCCCGGATTGGCAGGATAGTTTGTCCTTGAAGATGTTCTGGAAGGTGTTATGTATTTTGGATGGTTACATGTCCTTTTCTTTCTTGCAGATGGGGTCTTGGAACACTACAGCTATAATTTTGAATAAGTGGGTATAATGTGGAGCCTTCTCATTACTATTAGAGGGTTTAGTTTTGTCCTTTTCTTTGTAGATGGTGGTGTGATGAGTACCAGCTTTGGTGATGCAGTGAATTTGCAGCTGATGGAAGCAGTGGTGAGTGAGGAGGTTACACATGGGGAGCACAAGTGGGAAACAGTTACTGACAGAAATTGCTGAAGTGCAGAAGGCATCATGCAATGGCTTGAAAAGTGGTTTTGAAAGGTGATGTTTTGATAGGATGGAGGTTCTTGCCACTTGAATGGGGCACAAGGAAGGTTTGAGTAATCAACTTAGTAAGGAATGTTAGAGCTCTGTGTTTAATTAGTGAGAGCTGATTATTGTGTTGGTATAGGCGGTAAGTAAGGAAGAGGAAGGCAAGGGAGCCAAGAGGAAAACTTTTGGATGATTTATGTGCGAGTGTGGGGATCCCACAGGATGAGTAGAGTCACAACATTCATAGGAGCACAGGAACTTATTAGGCTACAGCCCTACTGCTCTTGCAAGCCAGTGAAGTTCAATCCTTGCCTCTTGCAACTTTGGGTGGTCGTATTCACTCAGCCAGTTATTTGAACCATATGTGAGGGAAGGGCCAATGAGGTGTTTGACAGGATGCTGGAGTTTGTTCCTAAAGGGTGGTATCTTTGGTGTGACAAATTTGTCCCTGAGTAGGTATTGTTAATGTTACATAGTTTAAGGTTTTACAGAATAGTGCAATAATCAATTCAGTTGGGTTTTTTGGGTGAATTTGGTAGGGTTTTAGGAAGCATGGTAGGTGGGTAGCTGTGTTGGGGTAGCCAAGGGAGGATGTGGTGGGGTGGATGCACAGTGATTAAAGGCATAGGAAGTCACTAGGTTTCTGGTGCTAGAGCCCTTAAAAGTCAGTTTATCTATATTTGTTTTATTTTGGTTATTATGTACTTGTATTTGGAGGTAAGGTATTATGTTGGGGGAGGCTGCGTTGATGTCTGGCGGATGGAATGTTAACAAGTGTTTGTTTTGTATTCATTAAGGCATTTCAAGGTGGGTAGTGTAAAGCCAAGGGAGGATGTTGAAGGCAAGCAAGTTATAGCAGGGTTTGATATTTGCTTGAGGGTAGTTTTGGGTGCTTACTGGTGGGAGAAGCGGCACCAATTTCAGGAGCGGGGGTAGTTACTAGGTCAATGGATCTAAGGTTTTGATGAACTAGTCAGCTTCAGGTAAGTAAGATTACTTAATCCAGTGTGTACTGCATGTTACTCTTATTTAAGAGGGAAATGGGTGATTGTTGCCCGTGTCCAAAGGGATATAGTTAGAGCTGTGGTGGGGGGGGGATTTACACCTCAGGTTTGGTTATCAGCTATAATAGCACGACTATGGATGTTTTTTTTTCTTTGCCTTAATTATGTTTAACAATGTTGTTGAGAATTACATGGTTGGTAAAAGAATGATTTATTTATAGAATAGGACTTTTAATGCATTCATTTGTTTTATTTCGCATGGGTGTCAGTTGTATCGTGATTCTGTGAGGTGTGGAGGAAATCTTACAGGTATTTTTGTTAACACATCTTAAGTTTCATTGGTGTTTTGTATGCAGTAGTCGATGCCTTTTATGCAGTTGATGAAGGAGATATGCCAGTGGTAGTGCATACTGTCATTAAGATGCTGTGATTATGTGTGAATAAAGTATTTACTGTTTTTTTCTTTTACAGATCCCTCAGAGGTTGCAAATGGAGAAGGGTTGATTGTGCATTACTTGGTAGGTTGAAGGAAGGTGGCTTCGACAGGCAAGAGAGGGGGGTCAAGGATGATGTCAGTTGATGGAGTGGTGTGAAAAGAGTTCATGGTCATCATATGAAATTGTTGTTATATTTTCTTCCCAGTAGTTACAACGTAATGGTTTGTTTGCTTGTTTTGGGTGGGGAGCATCAGGAGTGAATTTACACTGTATTATTGGTAACTGGGTTTTTTTCTTGGATGGGCTCGGGTAGGGTTGCAGCCTTCAGGGGTAGGGGATTAGTGGGTTGCATTGAGTAAGTGGGTTCAGGGGGTGAGCTAGATGGGGTGCCCTTGCATGGGAAGTGTGTCTTTGATTTACCATACTTGAAGGAGAGAAAGGGTATGATTTATTTTATACATTCTGGACGGAGTTGGCATGTCACTAATCTTGTTTCAAACAGGTGGCATAGGTCATTTTCAAGTTTGGTATATTGCTGCTCTCATTCAAGGGTACTGATAGAGCTAAGAGGGGTCAGATTGCTAAAGCTATCATTTGGTTTAGATGCCTTACTGCTTATAATGGGTAGTTGGTGTTGGCAAGGTGGCTGTTAAATGGGATTTGAAACTTTTCAGGTTGTTCTACATGTCATTGGGCAAGTAATAGGGTTTGCTATGGGAAGGGTGGATTTGGTGGTTGGGGGTTGAGAATTCCTGCTCCAGTGGCAGGTTATGCCCTGGTAATCACTAGTTAATTGCCAGGGGCTGGTAATGTCCTGGTAATTATTGTACACCGAATGATGTTTGGCCTTATCCCCGAATGGTGTCCAGATGATGTGATGGGAGTTTGGTGGAGAGAAGGGGAACAGCCTGGTCAGGCTGGTGGGCAGAGAAGATGGGCAGGTTTGCCCTCTTCTGTTCCCCCTCTGGTGTTAGATGGTCAATTCAATAAGTTGGGAAAAGAAAGTGAGCGGTTACACTGCTTGGTACATACATAAGTAAGCGAAGGAAGCTGCTTATTTGGTTGATGGTATAATGCAATAAATGGTAACAAAAGTGAGCGGTTACGCGGCTTGATAAGTACATAAGCAAGCAGAGGAAGCTGCTTATTGGTTAATGGTATAATGCATTAAATGGTAATGGGAGTGAGTGGATACGCTGCTTCATAAGTAAGTGAGTGGAGGTATGGACGCTGCTTACTGATCAGGATGAGCAGGTTTATGCTGTCCTGTCATATGATAATGTTACATGGATGTTATTTCACCTGTATAATGTTTGGTTGAAATTAATGAATATCGGTTAACATTTATGTTTATGGAAATTTAATAAAACTTGTTAAATGTCATTCGGTGTGATATGTTTCTTGAAGGGGACTGGGACAAAGAAACTTTACTTTCATGTCATACGTAAAGATCATCAGTATTATCTTTAGTTAGGTGATCCTTCTCACTAATCATCTCCAGAGCTGATACTCTGGTCTCAGCTGAACTTGTCTGAAGATTCTGGAACCGTGTTCTATCTTTACTCTTCTCTTAATTCATTACCTTGATTTATCATATCTTATGTGATCTGACTTGCTGTTTCTTTCTCTGTTAAACAACCTGAGGTTACACCACAGGCTATCTTGCACAGGACAGGTATTTCCCCCTTCAAAGTGTAAAAAATCAAAGATGTGTACCCAGTTCAGATAACATATTAAGAAAAAAGTACTAATTTCAAGGGGAAACCACCATGATATGTTACAATTGACCTGTCTCCAGCACACAACCATCAGTTTCCAACCCTGTGGATGGTAGAAATCTTCAGAACAAATTAGATGCATTGTGGTGGATAACAACGGGATGCTGCCGAATGTTAATGTGGAAGTGTCAGAGGGATACAGTTAACTGGCAACATGTGTCATTCTCCCTTCTCAGCTGAGTCTATCTTTGTAAAGATGCATAATTAACCACTAAAGTAAATTCTTACTCAAAAGATAGTGCTGCAGGGGCTCCAGAGCTAATTTAATAGCTAGGCATTCACACAGACTAAGGTACCCATTAGAGATTAATGCTGATGTGGTTTGCCAGATTTGTCTCCAAGTGATAGTTATGTAAATTGATCCTACCTGCTAGTTCAGAAAATATGTCTTTGCTATGGAATAGGAACACCAACATTTCATGTTTTGGGGGTTTGGATATGGCTTCATTTACCACCAGCACTTTTCCCAATTTATGTTCTCTTGTTTTAACCACTAGGCTGACTAGGGTTGTGCTTTCCTATTTCCATGAATCAAAAATATTTATGTGATAAATTTGCTCCTGACATCTATTACCGGTTTGAAACATACCTCAAATATGAAAATGGAAATATACAAACGCTAAAAACAGGCAGTTTAGCAAAAAGGTCAGTCTTTATTCTCTACTTCCTATCACTTTGGCTGTCAGCCTTCTAAGGGAGTCTCCTATAAGGCTTGTAGCTGATGTGCTAGGGAATGGAGAAAAACATTTCATCTTTTTGACATCCAGCCTGATTTTGATATCTTTTACTGGCTTGTTTAACACAATAATGTACTTTGCTTATTCTTTCTATATCCTCAAAGAGTCATTGCTACTTGAACAGCAATGTATTTTTAGCTGAATGCAGCAAAACTGATACCAGATCTCTTACCTGAAATGGACACATTCTGGAATCTCTTTTAACTACCCCCTGCTGGGCTGCTTGACCCTCTTCATCTGCTAATCACTAAGCACATAAAATGTCATGTTAATAGAAAAAAATTGTGTTCCAGATTCTGGTAGTATTATAACCCTCATTAAGAGTCAGTTCATTTGTAAAAATCATACCTGTTTCTCTAAAGCTGCAGAGGTTGAGTACATGCATGGAGATAGTAAGTGGTACCCGATATGTTTTGGGGCCTAATACCACAGCTTACTATTACAGTGCTCAACACATCTTGTAAGGAGACATGCTGCTTTAATACTATTCTAAAGGGAGCCTTTTCTTCTTTGTATGTCTCTTTACCTATATCTAATATTCCTCTAAGGTGCCTCCTGAAGAACAGGTCATAGAAACTAAGCCCAGTGGAAGCTTGGTGAAGCTCACGAATGGCAGACAAGAGGTATACAAGTAGCTAATCCAAGATGGTTGTTCCATTCTCTTCTATTACTTTCCTTAACATGGAACTAAACAAGTAAATTATTCAAGCAGGCCATGAGTTTTTAGAAGGTAAACTGGAGATCTGACTTGCTTCTCTTTAATGATTTGACATAGCTGCTGTATTATCCTTGACATGAAAGGGGTTCCATGGTCTACAAGGATTTCATTTAGTGCGGCCACTTATAGAGAAAGGCAAAATTAACTTCCTCACTATAGTATTAGAATTAGCCTTTGAGAAGGCTTTACTTCAGATGTTTGATCATGCAATCCATCAAAAACAAAAACAACTCCAAATGCCTCTATCACGGTGGAAAAAAACTGACACAATAAAAACAACCACTGTGTGAAAAAAGGAAATGTAGTAAAAACTAAATACAATTTTAATAATGATTAAGCACTACTAAAATTGGATTTCGTTTTTACTATGTGTCCTTTTTTTACACAGTGGTTGGTCTTGCAATCCAGCATGACCAGAATATACTGAAACTCATTACTGGACTTGACTATATGAATGTATAATGTCCATGGCAATACTCTAGAAGGGAGTGTCTGTAACTGACATAGGTAAAAATGAGCTCTAACAGCCAGAATTTGGAGCCAATCTTTGGCACTTTAAGCAAATTGCACAAACGTATGCTTTTACATGGTATCTAACTAGTAGAATCTGGCCAGTATTCAGAATTTAGTTTCATCCATATCCAGGTATTCTTCCAAGATTCTTCCAGTTTTATTATCCACTCTGGGATTAAGTACAAGCAGTTAACTTTCAATTTCTTCCTGTTCCCTAGTCACCCTGCATAGCAAATAATTCCAAAAATCCAGATAGTGGTTCAGTGGAGAAGGAGATATAAGTGATTCTTCACCTACTATACTCAATATGTTCTTCCTGGCTTTTCTCAAAGCTTAATCTATCCCTGGATCTTCTTAAATTCAATCTACTCACTAGCAGATCAAATAGCTTGAGCTTTCCTTTCTGGTAGCATCTTGAAAGGTACAAGAATCTGCTTCTTATTCTCCTGCTAAGTGTGAGGAAGGATATTAGCATCTCACTGCTCTCTGAAGAATGCCCACGCCCTCTAATATGTTATCTTGAAGTCAGGCTTAGTAGGACTTCTCTCTCTTTTCATCATCTTTCTCCTTGTGGCTCCTACCTTCCCTGTATTTTCATCTGGGATTGGAGTGGGTATACAACTTATTTACTAACCTTTTTCTTTTCTCTCATTTACTTCCTTTCTCTTCCCGGTCCTTTCATTTTTTTGCCTGTATTTTCCTGCCACTTTTATTCCAGTTTCTTTTGTTGCCCAACTTAATATCTTACAAGGTTACATAGCTGTCTTCTCCCTGTACATTCACCCACAGTTTTACTCCTTGGTGGTTAGTTATTCTTATTTCTGAACTACAGGTTGAGTGGCATTGGAAAGACTTGCGTAGAATGGGCGTGCCTTCGTTGAAGGTTGGGCGTCGAGCTGGCAACTTGGCACCCATAAAAAAAATCTACTGCCAATCATTAACAGACCAGAGTTCTGCTGTGGCGACCCCTAACTGGGAAAAGCCAAAAAAAAAAAACCTTATCAATGAAAACCACAGTGAGTTCTGTTACTGATGTTTGGTGCCTGATCTTTACCCCCATGTAGACCAGGAATTTTGGCTAAACATTAACCTCCCCATTGTCTCCACAGATGCTTAAAGTGGGGAATGCATTTTCCAATATTTGGGTCATGGACAAGGTGTGCTACTGCAACCACACTATGTATCAGTTTCCAAAGGCACCAGCACAGAGCAGAGACAGCTGAAGCTCTGACTACCACTCAAGCAATTTGTGTGTATGAAGTCAGTGGCAGTGAGAAAGGCCATGCCTACTCTGTTGGGGAAGGGTCCTGCTGGGCATCTTTCTTTCATGAAATTCTATCAGAGGCCAGAGTTTAGAGAGTTGTCACTGAGACAGAGTGATGAAGGACAAAGCAGACATGCCTGCCTTACAGGCCTGGTGGCTGGGAACATGCTCAAGGCTACTTCATATTGTCTGTACAGCTTGACAATGACATTAGCAATTGGGGAACTTAAGGTTAAGAAATTCCTGTTGCAAGCAGGGTATATGATGCTGTAAGGGACCCAATCCACTCCATGTTCCCCCACTGTTGCTTTATACTTCCCTTCCTACCCTGCTGTGCAGTCCCACCTAAAGCACAGTCCCATGACCAAAACCACTTTCTTGTACCCTACATACCAGCAACCTCGATTGGGGAAGCAGTAATTCTGTTATACTCCATTGGTTCTAGGCCATTTAATTTACATAGCAGCATTGGAATATACTAGTCAAGTGATTACAGGGACCATAAGATGTCTAGCCATATATGCCTTCAAGCAGACAGACTTAAAAGTTCTCGTCCCCCTTTTCATGAACTCAATAGTGCTCATCTCTCAAACTGAGCAGGGCCATAAATGATAACCCTGGTTTAAATTTATGTCTACCTATCCAGTTGTCAAAACTAGCCTTAAAGGTAGCCAAAATAGTAGTTTGTTTGACCTGTACTGGTAAATTATTCCATAGGCTAGCAACATGCTCAGTTAAAAAACTTCTCTCTCCAGTGAGCTTGGGTTATTTTTTTATATAAACGTAGGTCCTTTGTGCAAATGTTTGTAGAACCACTGGTTTGCAAATAAATAGGTCAAATAGGACTGAGACTTTCATTGCTCAAAAAGCGAGAAATTGGTCACCTCACAGCACCTTTAGGCTACTGAATATAAGGAGAGTTATGCCAATCTACTGGGGTAGTTGAAGGACTTAACATCTTTAATTTTCTTGGTCAGAATCTTTGGAACCTTTGGATTGGTACGTACCAAAGGGGCATTTCATTTAGCAATGAGTCTGATAATGGAAGAGTACAGTGGTAAGATGACTTCTATGGATCTAGATGATATTTCCTTGGAAATGAACTGGGCCTGATAGAAACATTTTCTGACTGCGGAGGGAACATGGTGATTGAATGAGAGAGAGAGATTTAGCCATGTAAGTAGCTATGTTGCTTATGTCCATATATGTCTGAAGAGGCATACAATTTATAACATTTGAGGTGGGAGCAACCTTTCTTCCAAATGCTGCTATGCTCCTCTTTTATCTTTTAGTTTGAGACTGTTTTTGATACTCCATAAAAGTGTACATTCCAGCCCTTGCTGAAGCTGTTTTGTATCAATGGATTAGTGGATAACAGTGTTCAGTCAACCACTCTTCTGGGATATTGGCTTGGATGTCTGAAAAATAAATGCCAAACAGGAAGGGGTCCAGAACTCATCCCTGTCACACTGCATTAGTTACACATTTACATTCTAGGAATCAGCATATTTCACAAGTTGGGATCTGTTGGATAGCCAATTTGCAATGCAGGGGACAATGTATGGGGCCTGTATTAAGCTTGTCTGATTTTTCAATAATGTCAGCATGGAGAATAGTGTGAAAAACTTTGGCCAGGTCAAGATAAGCAGTGTGTACAGAATCACCACTATTCACAGTCACTGCTCCCTTTTCAAAGAAGCTTTCTAGTTTCAGGAGACAGAACTTGTCATTCACAAAACCAAACTGATTGGAATATAGATCAATTAAGTTACCCAAAACAAAGCAGAATCACTGTTCCGAAAATAACCAATAAGCACCAAAACCAGAACAGATCGAAGAGGGCACAAATCCTAGTCTGCAAGCTATAGTTTAATTAATACACGACTCTTCAGTCCATCAAGTAAAATGCATAAAACAACTTATCAGTCCACCAAAATTCGCATAGAAAAAATGATTAAAACGACTTTTCAGTCCACCAAAATTCACATTAACGCAATTCAGCACACTGCGTTTTCATTTCCAAAAACTTCATCAGATGGAGAAAATGCATACCTTAGTAGAGATACTTCTAGTCCACTCCAGATCAATTAAGTTACCTTTGTCTGCATGAATTAATTCTGCTAACATATGTTCCAGACTTTGTATATAATACTCTCTGAGCTGTGGGTCTTTAATTACCTTGGTCTGTATGGGAATCATAGTGGCTGCTCTCCAGGCATCAGGAATAAACCCCATATGTACATGATTATTGTTTTGATTTAAAATCAAATAAAAAAGTATTTTTATAAAAATAAAAAGAATAAACCCATTAGATAAGATGAGGTTATACAGATGAAGTAGACGCTCAGATAGTGAATTCCTTTTACAGATGGAAATGCAACTTAGTACATTGTGTGGTCCATTGGAAGTATGTTTTGGCCATTGGCAGGGATTCTAATATTTGTTCCAAGATGCTTACAGGGGAAAACAAAATTCTCAGGAGTACTGAGGACAACAGTGTGTGTGTAGCAGGGATGAAGTTAGTACAAAATCATTCTAACATATTCAGAGCTGGCCTTAAGTAAACTGGCACCCTATGCACAAAATACTCTATGCTCCCCTCCCCCCAGGGTGTTAACATCCCATCATGCCTACACACAATATCCAGATTACTTTTTACCCTTCCTTTTTCTCAGTTTGTCTTACTCTTCAGTTTTTTTTCCTGTAGCCATTCTATCATTCATTCAATATGTTGTATCTAAGCGAGACTGCATTCTGATAATTGTGGAGGAAACAATTACACTAAGCCAGAGATCTGGGGGCTGCAAGGCTCCCAGAAGCCATGGAGGTTCCAGGCAAAGTGAGGTATACTTTAAAGGTTTTTAAACAACTTTTTCATTCAGAGTGTGTGTGTGTGTGTGTGTGTGTGTGTGTGTGTGTGTGTGTGTGTGTGTGTGTGTGTGTGTGTGTGTGTGATCTGTATCTGATGTCAAAAAGTTAAGCCAGTGCAGTTGATTGAGTATTACTGGCTTCCCCTGAGCGAGACTGCAGAACAGCAGGGATTTCAAAATTTGCCCTTTGCCCATTGTAGTGAGATCTTGGAGTTGTTATAAATATTTAGCAGGGGGTGGGAGCACAGCCTGCCACACAGAGGCATATCGTTTCTTTCATTTTTTATTTTGATCTTCTGAGGAATGAACATTATTTGCATTCAATCATCTGTGGTTCAGTCTTATAACATTTTGATGAAATGGCATATACCTATATATATATATATATATATATATATATATATATATATATATATATATATATATATATATATATATATATGTGTGTGTGTGTGTATATTATAGATATATATAAATTTAAACCAACCAACCACAGTGACAAGCCATTCAGTAAACACTGCAAGAAAACCCCATTCAAGCTAGAGTTTTCACTGTGTGTTACCTTAAATCTCCTGCATATACATACACACATACAAAATCTATCTATAAGTATGAACTCATACATATCACATATATATGCACAAATGTTTATAGAAATATGTTTACAAGAGGCATCTTCATTTTTTTCCACAGTTCTGGTTACATGGTTACTGCAATAAATGTTATTTTAATCAGTACGATGGGATTATAAATTGTTTCTCAGAACAGATGTTTTAAGCTATTGCATTTCACTCTTTTTATTTCAAGGATATAAATGTTGCATTAAATGGAAGGAATGTAAGAAATGAATCTTGCCTTTACAAAAGATTTTTTATCTTTGATAAACACAACTGAATAAAGACCCAGAACAACTTAACAGTGCAGATCTTTGAGCTCTTAGCATTAAAACGAATTCTGCATATTGACTTTCAAAGCTTTTTTCCCTTCTGCATTCAGTGAAAACACTGAATATCCTGAAATTGTTTTGAGAAAAATGTACATTACAGACTTTATTCACTTATCAAGCTAAAGCCTTTTAAGCTATTCTGTCAAAGTGTTTTTGTCACACAATTCTAAAGAACTTAATTAAAATTCATGGAAGTAATGTATTAACAGAATGTTTTGATGGTGAATAAGTCTGCCATGAGTTTAAAATAAACTGTTAGCCCATACACAGATCTGTCTGCAGGAACAACTTTCTTCTACTTTAAATTAGAGTTTCATATGCTACTTAGAAAGCACAGAACTGAAGAAGACAAGAACATTAAATACAGCATGGTTCATCTTGTTCCTGGTTTTTACTATTTTACTCTTATCACTGTAAATTTTTTTCCGTTGATAATATTTTTTTCCATAGTTAATTTATGCATCTCATGTTTTATTGAAGACTAGTAATCTTTGAGGTGTCAGGTACTTAGCCCTTTGAGGTGTCGGGTACTTAGCCCTTTGAGGTGTCGGGTACATAGCCCTTTGAAGTGTCAGGTACTTAGCCCTTTTTCTGTGACGCATGAGTTCATCACAGTCTCATATTTTATAACTAAACAACTGTATTTTATACATATCGTCTCTAGAGTATGCTCTTTTCTGTCAGTCAATTTACTCCTATAAGATATAGTTCTTAAGCCTGTTAAATAATTTGATGCAGATTTCAGTAACCTTTTATATGCCACCACCTGTGTTGCTGTTAACAATTGCTTTTCCTCTTAGAAGTAAATGTCACTGAAAAGGCTACTCTGTTTTACTTAATTTTGATTTTTGAAGAGAAATTTCATCATTATTCTGTTAGTCAAGGTAGCCCCTTTTGTACTCTAGTGGTGCTCTAACCTTCAATTACTATTGCTATTAGTCAATCAATAATATTCCCCCATCAGGTTGTTCTTCGGTAATATATTTTTCTTTTTTCTACCAAAAGCTAATATCCATACTGTATACCACTATGTGGCCATGTTTATAACCATGGGCATTATTTTACTTTATTGGTACCAACTATGTATTTGCAGATTTGAGAGCCATGCTTGAGGAGATAGAGTTTTCCATCAAGCTCTTAATTAAAAACATAAATAAAAAAACACAAAGGGCAATATAACCAGATATGCATTCTTAAAATGTTTGCTTGCCCAAGTTATTTTTCATGGATAGAATACTATATGTAGAATCTGTTGCTAGAAGCTAACTTTAGAAGATAAGTAAGCACCCAAACGCCCCTTTAACCAATTTGACATTACTTTTGCAGAATCTTATTCAATAACTAAATTGATACTGATCATAGACTGACTGCTGTGGAAGGGGACGCTTCTGTAGCCTTGCTATCATTGTATTACTATGTTCCTTGCCAGACATGCTATAAATGCATTATAGTAAATTTCTGCAACTGAAGGATATGTTTCCGGATGGACACAATTTAAGAGCAGCAGAACTGTATTAGTCTTTTCACAGTATATACTACTGTTAGTATTCGTAATGTTTTGTTTTATGTTGCCTATTCATTCGTCTGTACTTAACCAGATGTTGAGTCTATTGTATAATACACAGTCATTACTAAACCCTAAAAATTATTGTTTGGATCTGTGACTGTAATTATTCACAGAACTTTATTTGGATTTATAGAGGCATACTATCTTGTGTACAGAAGCGTCCTATTGCTAAGGGCTGCATAAGACCCTTGTTTAAGTAAGAATATTTTCAGACACTACTTGTTATTAGTCTCCTAGATTTCACTTATTGTACATAATATCGAAAAATCTCCCAAACTACCTCTAACTTTATTGCTCTTTTGTACCTATTC
This sequence comes from Protopterus annectens, assembly GCF_019279795.1. Lineage (NCBI taxonomy): Eukaryota > Metazoa > Chordata > Ceratodontiformes > Protopteridae > Protopterus > Protopterus annectens. Next base: position 637,819,153 of record NC_056748.1, on the reverse strand, counting down.
ACTGCCATACGCAAATTTGTGCTTGATCTGATATCAACTTTCTGTAAGCCCGATCGTTACATAGATACACATCAGCACACAAGAACATGCACTGCATAATAAGAAAGGGCATTAACTCCAGAATGAATGGTGTTGGTCTCCTGTTGTGTAGACCTATTTTTATATTACTACACTAATAATTGGTGCACACACAACCAGAGATGACAGTCCCTTGATTTTTTTTCATAGGTATAATTGTTGTCAACATCCCTTAGAAGCTAAGTAAGCACCTGAACACCCCCTTGACTAATCTGACATTATTTTTGTAGAATTGCATTCAGTAACTAAATTAGACAACCCCAGTGTACAGTTTTCACAGCATTATCATTAAAGATATAACAGTTGGTATATTAACAGAAACAACAGTAACGCAGACTGCTGAATATTTGTTGGAACCTTACTGCACTACTGTGCATTTGCACATAGTCATCTGTGCTTTAGATTACAAAAGTGCCTGTACTAAAGACAGTCCTTAGTAGTTACCCTTACTGATTTTTTTTTCATTGGAGGTGTGCATGAAGCAGCTGATGCAGCCTGCTCCATTCGCCCTCGGGGAGGGGAGACTGCAACCATTGCATGAAAGTAGAGAAAGAAAGCATATGACCACATGTTCCAATACTGTTGGGAAGTGAACACAAAGTCGCTCAGCTACTAAGAAGCCATGTTCTGTGTCCAAGATACAGAGTTTAATTCTTCCATTTTTATTTGCTTGCTGTATGAGTTTAACCAATTAATTTAACTAGACAGTCCTCCCATGTCATCCTTGGTGAAGGAAAGTTTGTCTAGTGGCCTTATCCAGTCAACAAACAGGTAAAACAGTATATGTTTCAGAAGGTAATTTTTTTTTGTAAAAAAAAAAAAAAAAAAAAATTGCTCTTCCTTGCACTGTTACTGCTGTAAGACTGTCTTGAAATTGCATTCAGCAAGGGATTTCCAGCTAGTTGTTTATGTGGTTTGCTGTACATGAAGAGGTCTAGGTTTATTCATCTTGTGGCAAGAAGTGTTTGTGTGGTTTATCTGAGTTGGAAAATAAACAAAAGGACTCATAGTGTAGTCATTTTATTGGCCAGAGGGCTGATTAATTAGTTTTCTATTTTTCCTGTACTGCTAACAATTTTGCACATTTGTATGTCCAGCAGTCCCCTGTACTGTAGTAAATACCTAGAAAGAATATTTCATAAAACTGTACCCGTAAAACAACAATATAGAGCAAATACCTTGCAAGTACACCAACAAGCTTAGAGCAGCTAGTTGGGGTCAAGTGGCAATATCTAAAGATTTAGTTGGATTCGTATTGTGTGAACATTACAGTTAGTAGAATTTAATACTGTTTAGCATAATCTGCTCTGATAAAGCACCCTCAATAGCCTTCTAATCCCAATACTGCAATCCCCATACTTCACTAATTAAAGGACTGGACAGTGAGGATATGCAACTTCCTAATTTCTCTATAGCCAGCTTGCTGGATATAGGTAACCTGAGATAATGTAGCAACTGTCTCATGTTTACTGACAACCACTTAAAATTTAAAGAAGCAGAAACAGTATGTGAGAGATGTACTTATACAATGACACTGAAGGCTAAACTCGCACACAAGTGCAGATCAGGTTGTTGAAACCACACACACACAATCCTCATCTGACATAGTACACACACATAGACTAACAAATGCTGAGACATTTAAAAGCAATCTTTCTAAACAACAAAGAATGTCTAGATCACTCCTTGTCAAAGTTATGCCTCCGCAAGCCCAAAGGCACTCAGAAAAAACACCTAAGGGGCGGAGCCTGAATGGCTAACTGAAAGCAGCGGATATTCAGAACTCCATAAAACTAATATAAAATCCAGGAAATAATTTTTTTTCAACAAAAACATACAGAATTGATAGGTGAAAGTATAAATTATATAACTAGAAACTTTGGTAGATTTAGGTGATTTTTTTCCTATCAAACTACAAAGGAGAATATTTAAACTATGTAGATGAGTGCTACGAAGAATTCTCACACTGACCTGGCTATAAAAAGAGAATTACAACTGGTAACTACTGCAATACAAGAACTGTCATTAAAATGGATGACTTTAGGGAAAATCTACAAAATCTCAGGGAAAATTGTCAAAAACAAACTAATACACTTAAAGAACTCATTTAGCAACATCAATGTAAAATAACTGACATAGAAACCACCCTGAATGACTCTGAGGGAAGACTCAAAAAAGAGGAAACAGAAGGATTACTTATCAAACAAAATATTTGGCTTCTATATAAAGTGCATGACCTTGAAAACAGGGAGGGGAGATCTAACATAAGAATATCTGGCATCCCTGAAAGAGGTGAAGGAGAAGATATCATCACTTTCTTAAATAAATGGATTCCAGAAGTCTTAGACTTAAAGAGGGTTTCTCATTTGTCATCAAGAGAGTGCACAGAGCTTTCGGAAGACCAGCATCAACATCATCATCTACTCCACCAGATCAATTGTTATAACATTTGTATCTTATTTAGACAAAGAACTGGTCCTAATGATAGCCCGAAGAAAGAGCCCTTTAAAATATAATTAAAACCCAATAAGGTTTGATAATGACTATTCTATCAGAGTCCTGGAACAGTGGCCACTAATAAAGATTCTAAAGCAAAACAACATCAAAACTCAACTTGCCTTTCCTGCCAAAATTAAAATCTTACACCTAAATGAAATGAGGACTTTCAACAACTTAGAAGAACCCACTGCATTCATTAAAAACAATAATGTTATATCCATACCTGAAGATATGGATTGGGCAGCTCCTTTGTTGAAAAGGGTCACAGACAAATCTTCCTGGACTGATGTTAAAAAGAAAAAGCAAAAAACTGAATCAAAAATTGCTGTCCCTTCTAAATCTCTCAAAGTATCTACTGCAACCTGACTGGAATGCATAATGTGTTTATCTTATATTTCAAACAAGGTATGTCATGTAAATGTTCTTATTTATGTATATACAAAATGAAAGAAAAAAAAAGGAAACAATGTTGGTTCTATCCCATTAATAGCAATGTAATATACTAGAATTACATTTGTAGTAAAGTTAAATAGTAAACTGTCTTACACTTCATGATTTAGAAAGGGTGACAAGTTTATAAGTCTTGTTTTTTTCTTTTCAACTCATATATGCAGCTTTGAGTGCTATGGATAAATAGTTGTTTCATACAGTCATACCAAAATTTAAAATATTTAATTGCTGAATAATGGAGTTATTGGAAAAAAGAAAAGAAAAAAAAAGTAATCTACTCCAGTTTCAAACTATGTAAGATCTGCTCTTGTGATCAATAACGCCCAGTAATTAAATGTAAGTGCCTTAATCCTAATAAATGCTTGTTAGTTACTAATACGTAGGATTACTTTTTAGAGATCACTACGTCTGGCAGTGAATCTTGTTTTAAATGATGCATGTCCCCGATTAAAATGGAGTCTAATTAGCTAGCTTTTTATGCTTTTTTTGCTCGTGATTGATAGATTGGGCTCTGCTCTGTGTGAGTTGCAGCAGGCAAGTGGATCGTGATCTCTGTGCATCCATTTTTATTCTTCTTTGGTTATCTAGAGTGTTATAATAGTAATGAGTTTGGCTTAAAGTTTTGGCTTGAAATGTGATTACCCATTTGAGAGGTAAGCTTTGTACATCTGATTTAATAAGAACGAGATTCTAGACTATGGCTGGCATTGGTAAGAGGGGAAGGAACTTGGAAGTTAGGTGCCTGTGTGTAGGTCTGAGATGCTGGCTGGGGCAGAGATGCTATTGTAAACTGTGAAGATTTATGCTCCTAATATTCCCCATGATAGCTGGAGGTTAAAGAAGTGAGCATCCTTTGTATATAGTGCTGAATAAATTAACAGTTCATGCTGTTGGGACATTTGGCTGGGATTATTTAGTTTCATGATATGTGAAGGGATGGACTGTTTGTGTAGTGGTGGATGTGGAGTTTGTTGGACAGTAATTGTGGTTCTCGGGTTCAGTGTCCATAGGTGGGGTTGATTGATGGGAAGACTCTCACAAGAAGGGGTTGAAGTGAATGAATATGTGTATAGATGCTAGCTGAGCGAGAAATCATATACAGCAAACTTTAAGTGGTGAAGCTTTTTTCAATGCTTGAGACAGCATATGTTTCAGTCTGTCTTCTACTCATATGTCACAGAGCTTGGATTACAAAAGTAATGCGAATAGAAGGTAGTGACTCCCCGATTGGTTGTTAGTGTACAGAGGGCTTCTCCTCAAGTGAAAGTAATATAGAAGTATTTAATGATGCTGCTGGTGTTTTGTTTAAAAGAGATGACACTATATATGACAGGACATGCAACACTTTTATACTTTCTTTACACTACTCAGTAAACAGTTATTAATATTTTCTCCTAGATTAGAGATATATTTATGTCTACTGGCAATGTTCATAAAATAAGTAAAATGTGGAAGATTCACAAAATCTGAAAAATAACTGGATATGCACAGACTCATATGCATCTAGGAGAAAACAAGTAATACATAGGAGTGCATAAAATTACTTTTAGACAATCTGTGCTGTATCTTCCTTTAATGCATAAATCAGGAAATTTGTTTATAAGTTACAATATGTTTAAAGTTTTGTCAGATTATTTTTTCTGTATCACAGACAACAATTCATGCTTAATATATACATCAAAAGGTGCAAATAGATAAGCCATGGGGTCATCTTATTAAAATGTTTCTGTGAAGTTGAAACAGTGCTGCTTAAAATTTCAATTTCATGAAACAATATAACAAATAGAGGTCTAGTTTAAGTATGATCACACTGACATCACAGACAACTGTACCTAACTCTCTCATAGTGTTATACTCTTTAGCAGACACTAATGAAAGCTGATATTATTACCAAAGGCTCACATAAAATAATAATGCAATTGCACAAAATTGCTAATAACAACCAATTCAACAATCAATCACTTAGTTAAAATAGAGTCCTTATAAAGATAGAAATACACTAATGTCATGTGCATAATGCATGGAGTTGTCCTAACAACTTTTGATACAATTTATCTTTTGGATATTGTTTGCACATGTTTATGTATACACAGTTATTTTTACTTTTATTCTGGGTAATTGCATTTCATTATAATTAATAAACAAAAGAAAAGGGAACATAAATATGGTATAGATTTGTTAAATAGGCTATATTAATCTAGGAACTTCTTTAGACAAGTTGGACCGTTTGTTTCATTATTTTAGTTAATTATAGACCGTTCAAGTTACAGGACTACTTAGCATATAGCCTGAATGCATAATATGTAGAAAGTCAGACTAGTAACCAAGCTTATACTTGCTTACATTCTTATATCTGGAAACTTAAATTCATAAATTACTTTGTTTCTTGTATTCTTTGAATGGTTACCTTCACATCGGTAATACATTGATGACAATTGTAGGGTGTTGATTTACTTAATTTAATTTATAAGAGAAATTAAAGTCTGAATGGATGAAAAGTAAACATTACCGGTTACTTAATTTATACATTTTTCTCCTTTAATATTTATTTTTTATGGGCTAGAAAAGAGTATGAAGGTGGTTAGGAAGGATAGTCTATCAGATTTATTTTTGTCTGTTAGACTAGGAATGTTCTTCATTCCATGGTTAGCGTGGGTTAAGATTTATACATATGCAAGTTTTGTTAATAGGCTTTTATTATTTTTTTTCTCTAGTTTTAAAATACCTGATAAAAAATGTTTATTATTAAACCACATGAAAAAAAAACTGCTGATTAAGTTAATTAGGAGCTATTTATTTAACACAGAGTTAACTATACAGGAAGAGTTTTACGTATCTAGGATTTTTTTAATACATAGTTGTTATTTTTAACTAAAAAAATAATCCTGACATGGGACTGACTTTGGTGTCTTTAAATACTAATGGCTTAAACAACTCAAACAAAAGATCTAACTTATGAGATACCTAAAACTAAATAAAGCTCAAGTAGTCTTTCTTCAAGAAACCCATTTTAAAATAAACAACACATTTAAGTGGGATCCTAATAATTACAGAATACTAGCTCAGTCCTCTTATAAATCAAAGACTAGAGGAGTAACAATACTATGTAAAAAGACCTCATTGAATCCAGAAGTTATCCATAAATATGTGAATAGGCTTGAACTTATAGCTAGAGTTATATTAAAATTCAGCAAAACAGAATATGGACTTAATGAATTTATATTGGTTCACTAGTATGGGGGTAGGATTAGCAAAGAAGCACTTAGACTTATAACTACCTCTAAAGGCAATATAAGAGTAGGAGGTGACCTGAATTGTATTACAGATGTCACAGAAATCACAAGTAAGAAATCCCCCGACTATCATCCACAGCTAAACTATTAAAAAAATGGATAGAGACGTTTAAATTAAGAGATATTTATGATGCTATAGGATCTAATTCATTACTTTTCTCACATCAAGACTATAGACATGGAACCAAAAACAGAATTGATAAAATATATGTCTCCACACAGCCAAAATGAAGCCAGCAACCAAAGTGGATACGATAAAAAATCCTTTAATGTTAAATAAACATCAAAAAACTCAGACCAGTTTCGGCTGGCAAAAAAGCACAGCCTTCTTCAGTGACAAAAAAACACAAATCAATTGATGCAACTCAAATAGTATTTTAAACATATCCCATTGGTTCAATTAAAATTGCTCATTTAATCCAGGTGAAAAAAGAGCACCTAATTTAGTAATCCATTTATTTTCCTTTGTATCTAACATTGAGTGCCATCCTGTTTTATTAAATTTAGTACCCTTAACCAAATCAATCACCATAAAGGAAAAATTAGCAGTATGATGTTTCAAAGTGTGTTCGTACAATGCATTATTTATTTTCTTATTTTTAATATTGCTCATATGTTCAGAAATCCGTAGTCTTAAAGGACGAGATGTTTGACCAACATAAAAGGAGCCACAAATACATGTGGCCAAATAAATAAGCCATGCACTGCTACAATTTGCAAAGAATGAGATGTCATAGACCCTTGGGCAATTCCTACTAGTAAATTCCTTAGATTTAGCAATTTTATCACAATTACTACAATGACCACAGGGGAAACACCCCACTAGAGGTTCCCCAGTCATAGTTGTTTGTGAAAATTGTGCAATGCTAGCATGATGTGTATGTTTATAATTTTTATTTATTTATTTTTATTTTATTTATCATTTGTTGACCGGGAAAGTCCAACTAGGTTCCACAGATCCTGTTTTCAGCTGAGGCCCGGGAAGAAATGCTCTATAATGATTGAAATATGAGCCTTGATTCTTTCCCTTGCGGAATGAGAATAAACAATTGTCCGGTAATATATCTGATAATTCTGGTAGACTTAACAAAATGTTCCAATTCCTCTGTACACTATTCATGAGTACATCTGAATTCCTAGCATATGTTGTTAAAAACCTGATTGGCTGTGTGGTCCTCTGATCCCTGATTTTATAAGTTAACAATTCCTGCCTAGATAAAGTATTGGCCCAATTACTGGCCCGCAAAACATGTCCCATAGAATATCCTCTGGCGTGAAATTTGTGGATTAAATCACATCTATCTTCTTGGAAAGTATCCTTCTTAGAACATATCCGCCTCAAACGTATAAACTGTGATTTGGGTATGTTTTTGGCAATGTGTGGAGGATGAAAGCTGGATGTGTGAAGGACTGTGTTGTATTCAGGATATTTTCTGAAAACCTGTGTACTAAGAGTGTCATCTGGTTGTCTTGTTATTGACACATCCAGAAAAGTTATTGTGTTAACATGATAATTGACAGTGAACTGTAAGCCCCATATGTTATCATTTAAATATGAGACAAATTCAGTTAATAGTCTACATCAGCCCTCCACACCATCCAGCAATCATCCAAATACCGCCTTCAGATATCAATTTCTGGAAGGTAAATGTTGTGGCTACTATTGTAAATTATATGTTCTTCTATATAAGCCATAAAAAGGTCAGCATAAATAGGAGCAAATGATGCTCCCATTGCTGTTCCTTTAATTTGCCAAAAACAAATGTCTTGATAGAAAAAGACATTATTAGTGAGGACATGCTCTGCAAGGCCAACAAGAAAGGAATTGAAATCTTGTTCATATAGATGGGCTATATTAAGCCAGTGAGTTAAAGCTTCCAACCCCACTTGATGCGGAATATTCATATACAGAGAACTAACATCAAGTGTACACGTCAGCCAACCAGGTTCCAATTGTGCATCAGATATAATGTGTAAAAATTCAGTCGTGTCTTGCAAGCGAGAATGAACATATGACAACAAAGGCTTAAGATGTCTAGTCAAAAACAAGGATAATGGTTCTGTAAGGTAACCTCGACCAGAAACAATAGGTCTACCTGGGGGATGTACAGGATCCTTATGGATTTTTGGAAGAAAGTAAATATATTGATTAATAGGATCCTGAATAGTAAGTTGTTGTAATGTAGAAGTGGTTATGAGGCCAGTGTCTCTAGCACTAATAAGAAACTCATCAATCTGTTTCTTGAACCTGTGTGTAGGATTTAAACACATTTCAGCATAGTATCATTTGTCAGAAAGTTGTCTCCTGGCCTCCTTGTCATAATCTGACCAGTTCATGACCACAACTGCCCCACCTTTGTCTGCTGAAATAATAACCAAATCCTTGTTTTGTTGTAGTTCAACAATAGCCTGTTTTTCACTGGATGACAAATTATTGGGTTTAAAACGAGGTTCAGAACTATCAAAATGTAGATCTTTGAGAATCATATTCTGAAACAAGTGTACAATGGGGTGCATCGGAGGAAGATATTTAGATTTATGATAAATAAATTTATTTTGATCATAAGATGCATCCCCATCTCCAAACTGTAATTTCAAATTAAGAGTTCTACAAAATGACAAGACATCCTGGACCAATTAGTCCTCAGAAATAACAAACCCAGGAATAAAAGTTAAGCCTTTATTAAGAATAGCCACTTGTGATGAAGACAAAACAAAATCAGACAAATTTAGAACATTAGAATTAACACTACTTATTTCTGTATTACCATTTCTAACAGACTCTGAATATTCTCGATTCTTTTTGTGTTTTCTGCCTCCACGTTTGTATTTCCCCCTAAAGGGACAAAGCCTTGTGCTCTTTTTTGGGTTGGGTGAATCCGATGCTGGCTGTATATCACTATCTGTATATGAGGAAGGATCATCAGTAGATGAGCCATTTGTTATAGATTTATTACGTAATATGGATCTGGGTCTCTTTCTTCTTGGTGTTTTAACCTGATGATTTAAATCGGATTCACCCAACCCCAAAAGAGCCCAAGGCTTTGTCCCTTTAGGGGGAAATACATCAGCTTGGGAGAACATGGTTGACATACCACATTGCTTTGCTAAGCAAGACTGGCCTGCACCTCTCCTCTTTAGGCTTTCAAATACTGGCTTCAACTTTATTTATCCCTATAGTGCCTTTTTTAGGAAATGCCAAATTAATAACCTACTGACATAGCAAAACCAAATCAAGTAAACCTCAAGGTATTACTGATAAATGGCAGAAGCCTAAACAAGAAACTGCATTCCCTCCAAGCCCTCCTCACACTCACGAATATAGACATCTTTGCAATTACCGAGACATGGTTTAAAGTGGTAGAGACTACCTCGGCAGTGCAAGGTTTCAGGGCCTTCCACACTTTCAGACCAATAGTTGCACAGAAAAGGGCTAAAGGAGGAGGTGCTGTAATATACATTAATAACAAGCATACTTGTAGGCATTAGTGAATATGGCCCTTAAAAGTAAGCAAAGTGAGAAGTAAGGAAGACTGATGAAATAACTCATAATAACAGAAAAGGGATCAGTAGTAGAATATAAAAATTGCTAATCATTATGGAAACATAATAAGATCACTATACCACTCTGTACAAATAGAAATAGGTCACTTCAGGACAAAGGATAGCAAATGTTTAAATTTTAAGTATGAAACTGATGCATACTCTGCAGAAGTAGTTACATAAAGAGTGCAGAAGGAAATAACATCTATCATTGTGATGAATTAAGACAGAAGATGTCATGCTGTGCACTTAAAATGATTAAAATGCAGTACTTGAATAAATCAGTTTCTGGTTGTAAAAGACTGTAGACAAGCATGATAGCTGCTATAATCAACCAGCATGAATAAGCAGACGTGAACTTCATCTAACGCTGATGTAAATGCAGGTGCTTTCTCAAGGTGTGTCTGTACTGCTGTGACATACAACAGGTTTACAGCCAATGTTAGCATTGTCATTTGTTATTCACTTATGACATAGAATAATATCACTGTTGTTTAAAAACAATAGCTGCCAACAGCAGAATGCTTTCCCCCCTATTGCAATATGATCATTATTTTGACACTGTTTTTACATACCTTGAATTGGTTAAGCATAACCAATCAACATGCAGGACTTTCTCATTTTAAGTAATAGTCATAAACATTAGTCCAGCAAAGCAATATAGGTATTACATTCATATCACAAGAATATTTATTCATTTGTAATAAATAAAGAGTTATTACCTTCATATAGCAAGATATGCACAGATAATGGTAAGAGACATGTTAAGATTGGAAGAATAACCTAATCATAACTTTAATTTAGAGGAATACTATAAACATATTGTATGTGATAGGAAGTCAGTAAGAAATGGAGCAATCACAAGCAGAAATTCTGCTATTAGCTTTTAGCATTTGAAGGTCAGCAGGACTAAGACAGAATATATGTGTGTAAATGAGAGGGAGGATAGAGGAATGGTGAGGATGCAGGGAGTAGAGGTGGTGAAGGTGGATGAGTTTAAGTACTTAGGATCAACAGTACAGAGTAATGGTGAGTGTGGAAGAGAGGTGAAGAAGAGAGTACAGGCAGGATGGAGTGGGTGGAGAAGAGTGTCAGGAGAGATTTGTGACAGACAAGTACCAGTAAGAGTGAAAGGGAAGGTCTACAAGAGGGTAGTGAGACCAGCTATGTTTTATGGGTTGGAGACAGTGGCATTGACAAAAAGGCAGGAGTCAGAGCTTGACGTGGCAGAGATGAAGATGTTAAGATTTGCATTGGGTGTGATGAGGATGGACAGGATTAGAAATAAGTATATTAGAGGGTCAGCCCAGGTTGGAAGGTTTGGAGAAATGGCCAGAGAGGCAAGATTACATTGGTATGGACATGTGCTGAGAAGGGAAGCAGAGTATATTGGGAAAAAGATGCTAAGGATGAAACTGCCAGGTAACAGGAAAAGAGGGAGGCCTAAGATAAGGTTTATGGATGTGGTGAGACAGGACATGCAGGTGGTTGGTGTGACAGAGCAAGATGCAGAGGACAGGAAGAAATGGAAACAGTTGATCTGCTGTGGTGACCCCTAATGGGAGCAGCCGAAAGAAGAAGAAGAAGATTATTCTCCCAAACAGACACTGATTATTGGAACATCATCCACACTTTCTATGGTTCTGTTTCACAATCTTTATAATCTAAGTATGGGACAGTTTTGTTTCCCTGATCTTTTTTTTCTGATACAATTAAATGATTTGTATGTACCATAATGGCCATCAAAATCCAGGATAGATTTTGAACTGCATACTAGAAGCAAAAGAAAATCAGCAAATCAAAACTACTGAAAAACATGTATTTTGCAGTCAAAATTATACATTTGTTACTATCAAGCCTCATCCACTACAAGAAGTTAAGTGTGAATCTTTGAGCTTTAGCCCCAGATAGCTCTTCTTTCAGAGGCACACTTTCTGCCTCACCTGCTATTTGCAGTGGGAGGAATTTCTGGAAGTATAGGTGAGGACCAAAGCAACTTATACAACTTTCACTTTTAATAAGCCTTAAGCATTCATTCGGTAACAAACACAGAACAAAGGCACACAACATGGTGACTGTGTACCCATTAAAATCTCAAATGGAACTAGACAAGGCTGTCCTCTCTCTCCATACCTTTTCAATCTTTACCTAGAACTTCTCCTACTTCTTATTACCCCAAAAACATATTGTCATATTTCCAGATTAAATAACATCAAACTAAAACACACAGCCTTTGCAGATTACCTAAATATTTACTTTGAACTACCAAATACGGACCTACATAAAATTCTAAACTCACTTGATTATTTCCCAAGTATTACCAACTACCAAATTAATGGATCAAAATCCTTTATCTTCCCAATTAACCCCTGTAACCACAAAGAATCAAACTTTCCCATCACAAAATTCCCGATTACCTGCAAACTTAAATACTGGAGTATAAATTTTGCCCATACCCTGGAGGAATTACAGAAAATCAACCTTCAGAAAACATGGGAATAAATTAAATTTAACATTGATAGATGGAAGAACATAAACCTATCCGCCTTATCTAAAGTGGCAATTACTAAGATGAATATTCTCCCTAGGATTCTTTTACAGTTTAATTCCATTAATTAAAAAATTCCAAATAATTTCTTCCAAAAATTGAAACCTCCTTATCAAAATCCATATGATTCCCAAAGACAACTAGAATATGTTATGTAAAATTAATATTTCCTAAAGTTAAGGGAGGGCTGGGACTCCCAGACATCAAATTATACCACTCAATTATTAATGCCAGTCATCTGATTAAAATTTCCAATTATGAGAAAGACTGCCATTCATGGTCCCCTATTTGGGTTAAACTATGGTTTAAACACGTAAGCTCTATACATATAAATCCTAAAGCTTTATCTTATATACACCCTAATAACAGGCTCATTTCCAAGCTACACTGTTTGATTAAAAATAAAATATCTTATTTTCGTAACTTATTTATATCCCCACAACTTGAAAAGGCACTTGAACTCTTATAGCCCATACATTTGAATCCCAATTTGAAAATGAATAACAAAATTATTGACCTTAGCAATTTTCCTCAAATTAAAAATATTACAGTATGGCAACTATTTCACAAGGGTAATCTTTCTATGGACAAATGAAGGGAAACCTTAGACACAACAAGGAAAAGTGACTCTTTACTTAATCAGCTAAGATCACTAATTAAAACTGAATTCACAAACACTAATATTGGAGAACAAGAGATAAAAACAATCCAAACAATCATAAAAACACTATCTTAGAAATCTAAAATGATCTCCCAAGTTTATAGGCTAATATAACAAATGAAATATCAATCTTTGGGCCTCACCTCCAATTATCAAACTGAGATGGACAAAAATATCTCAATTCATCAAAAATATGAAGCAATACAGAACTCATTGAAATTAATCCCATTTAAGAAGTTAATATATACCCAAATTATGATAAATAATAATTCTTACCACACTCCCGCTGTCCTAAATAAATTCAGTTGCAAGTATTCTCAAACTTACCCATTCTGCCTGTTCATAATGCTGATAGCCTCCACATATTGTGGAGTTGTAAGACAGTTTATAAGCTATGGTACTCTCTCAGAATAAAACTCAAAAAGATGGGTTATGAAAAGACTACCTTTTCATGGAGAACTACAATTCTACACATAACCCCTAAATCTCTCACAGGGCTACACAAACATGTTTTAATAACAGTATGCACCTTGATCAAGTATTTCATAGCTAAAAACTGGCTTAATAAATCAAATATCTCTTGAGAACATTTTACTGACATAGCTAAAGTACATCTCCTCACATAAACTATTATCAAAAAATAATGCTAAAAGAACATACTTTGCGAAGTACTGGAGTAACTTACTAGACTTCATTCTGTCAAATAACTAAAGGTTTGTCCCTTTACAGACCTAACTCTGTGAAGACTGTAGCCAGTTTTTAAACACTTAATTTGATCTAATATAAAACAAATAACTACAGAACATTAGAAGATGGCCGAAATATACTCCTTGTGGCATCCATGTTGCAAATAGTGTAAATAGCAGATTGTACACTTATATATGTACTGATACACAGACCCCCTCCAATCAATCTTGTAATATAGTTGCTTTGCCCTTTCTTATTTAGAAACTCTATCTCACTGTTTCAGCAGTACATGTAAGATGCTAGGGGTAACATTGTTATTAATCTCATTATTGTTTTGTTTTATAGTTATTGTGATTTGTGCAGTCACCTGTTCTCTTTCATATGTATTTTACATCTATTAATGTTTGTGTTTTATATAAAACAAAAGACTCTAATAAAAATGAAATTGAAAAAAAAAAAAACATGGTAACCTGTGTGCCCTGGGATGGTGGTATATGTAGCATGGGCAAGAAGGTAAAATAAGAAACTGATGTCTACCCCACAGGTGGCATAATTGTTCTGAATCACATTTCAGCCTAGGCTGTTGGCCCTGATCTTGGTCTGAGGAAAGCCTGTTGATCTAATGGAGGAGACAGGAGGAGAAAGAAAGGTATTATCGTTGGTTGATGGTCAAATATTGCATCACAGACCAATAAATAAACATAAAGAGGAGGGAAAATAACTGGCATCCACAGCTTGACAAATTGTGCTCCCAGCAATCACTTGATGCTGTCACACACAAACACATTCAAATGCAACTACACACACACACACACACACACACACACACACACACACACACACATGCACACATGTAAACATGCATGCAGTAACATTTACTATGGCAGGCTGGACTCCTTTGAATGTATATGATAATACTCTGCAGGCAGAAGGGTATATTTCTGTAAGGACACATGGCCGAGAAGATTGTATTGCCTTCATATGGATAGTGTTGTGGGGGTTAATTTGTCAACATACACAAGGGCAAGGCTGCACATCAGTAAGAGCCTGTGTGCCATCCAGGCAGACTATGTTTGAGGGTTCCAGTGTCATCATACATAAACAAGGCTGCACAACTGTAAGAACATGTGTGCCCCTCAGATGCTCCATAGCATGAGGATTCATTTCTCAGTATACATAATGGCAAGATTGTACATCAGTAGGCTCCTGTGTGCCCTTCATCTGGACTGTACCTGCAGGGATCCATTGTCAGCATATATAAGGGCAAGGATACACATCACTAGGACCCTGTGTGCCCTTCAGATGGACTGTGTTTGAGGGCTCCAGTGTCAGCACACAGAAGGGAAATGCTGAACATTGCTAGGGTCCTGTGTGCTTTTCAGGTGGTTTGTGCCATGAGGGCTCCAATGTTAGCATAGAAAAGGGCAAGGCGGTGCATCAAAAGAACCCTCTGGCTCCTTCAAATGGACTTTGCCCTCAGAGCTCTAGTGTCAGCATACATAAGTGCAAGGCTGAACATTGGTAGAGCTCTTTGTGGGCTTCAGATACACTGTGCCATAAGGGCTCAGTGTCAGCATACACAAAGGCAAGGCTGCACATCAGTAGGACCCTTTATGCCCTTCAGATAGACTGCACCTCAAGGGTTTTAGTGTCAGTATACATAAGGATAAGGATGCACATGAATAGGACTGTGGGTGTCCTTAGATGGACTGTGTCCAGAGTACCCCAACAACACCAGCTATTTCAGTAAAGAGTACAAGAACTCCAGGACCTATGTGTTCATCCGACACACTGGTAACAAAGTATTATTGTATGGCAGAGCAAGAGTGCACAGAATGGTGCCCAATGCACATTGGTATATTTTGAGTTCTTTCACACTTGCATGGTGCGTGCATGACTGAGTAAGGGAAGAAAGCGTGAAGGTCCATGAATACATGAGCACATCATAGGGCACATATATGAGGTAAAACTGCTCAATGGCTAAAGAAGAAAAGGACAGCCATTGTTTATGTTTGCTCTCATACAAAACACACACACACACACACACACACACACACACACACACACACACACACACACACACGAATGCTCAAACATCACACAAATCAGACTTTTACTTGTTCCAATTATCCATTTTTTCTTTTTGTTAAAGTTAGAACAGTGTTTCAAAATGACTTCACTAAGCTATATTCAAATTACCAGTGTTTCTTATAATGAGTAGGGTATTAGGTAGTTTGTGTTGAGTTTAATGTATGGCTTATGAGTGGCTTTGTAATCTAGTTCTGAGCTAATTGTTGATATCTTGATTTTATTTATTTAGTAATTATTATAACTTTATATTTTGTTGTTGGGTCAGTTCATTTGTTTAAGATACTTTAGAAATCTAGTAAGGGTTATGTTTTGATTCATTTGCTTTATATTTTAGCCTTGTTTTTAGTTCTTTTTTTTATTTTTCATTCAGCTTTCGATGGCTAGAATCACATCCTTTTCACCAGTAATGCCATTTTCTGACAGGTTACAAACAACGAATGATTCCTGCCAGGTGAAGCACCTTCAAAGACAAAAATAGATGCACAAATAGAAAAACAAGAAGGTGCACCATGTACTGCAAAGCATGAATAAAAATGTCTCCTCCAAATAGTAGAAACCACATTTATTGTAAAACAATAAAACAAATCGACTGCAGTGTAAGCGCTTTTGCATTATAACAAACGCTTCATCAGACATAAAAATAATAATCAAAACACCTCCCCTTAAATACACATAATGATGTCACATCCCATTCAAAACAGCAAATCAGAGCACTGATGTTCAATATGTATATGTATACAAGTAAAAAACAGATAAAAGGGATAAAAAACAAAAAATAAAAGACATAACAATATGAACTAACAATATAGACTAATGTCGAAGGGGTCTGTTGGCTAAAAATGGCTTGAGTGTTACTCTATCATTTAACCCAAACCTATACGCTTGCAGTTTGAGTATCCATTTAGCTTCCCTTTCTTCAGTAAGATTTCTTACATTACCCAATCTGCTAGTAGTGGATACCAATTCCAAAACCTGGAACTTGAAGCTATGGGAGCATCCTTGATCTAAAATATGCTTAGCTAGGGCATTGGTGGTATTGCCCTTGCCAATAGCATATAGATGCTCCCTGATTCGTTCCCGTAGGGTTCTTGTTGTGGGAAGATGGGAAGATCTATATGTCTTTAACACAGGCTTTGACCACACAAAACACCTTAGATATTACAATAGGTTTGTGGATGATGTTTTTTTACTTTGGGATGGTACTGTTGATCAATTGTTAGCTTTTGTGAGTTATTTGAATGAGACAACTGATT